>NC_072381.2:13540530-13843560 GCF_028885625.2 Pongo pygmaeus | reverse complement strand
GGTGCAATGGTGCAATCACAGCTCACTGCAGCCTCTAACTCCTGGGCTCAAGCAATCCTCTTGTCTCAGCCTCCCCAGTAGCTGGGACTACAGGCATGCACTACCACACCTGGCTAATTTTTTAATTTTTTTGTATAGATGGGATCTTGCTATGTTGCCCAAGCTGGAGAACCACTGTCACTTCTCCATCAGCTAAACTTTCCATGACCACATGGCAAACTATTTAAGAGGTTTAAATCTCTTAGGTCTTTCGCAACGCTGAAAATCATTTTCTCCTCCTTGTTTAAGCACGAAATAATTACATTGGGAGATATACCTAATGCTAGATGACGAGTTGGTGGGTGCAGCGCACCAGCATGGCACATGTATACATATGTAACTTACCTGCACGTTGCGCACATGTACCATAGAGCCTAAAGTATAATAATAATAATAATAATATAATAATAAAAAAGAAAAAAAAACAAACATAAAAAGAGAAACAACATTAAAATGTACTCTATTCATAATATAGTCACTGCAATTTGTGCTTAAGAATCACAATGATATAGTTCACCATTAAACCAATATGTAGTCAAGAATTTACCTATAAAAAAAAAAAAAATAACCACAGTGTTTGTTGAGAGCCGTGTGCCAGGCAGACAAGGAGGAAGAGGGGAGGAACACCCTTCCCACACTTTCTCTCGTTTGACCCAAACCAACCCCTGGGTGGTGAGTGGCATCTACCCTGTTTTGTGGCTGGGAATAATAAGGCTCAACGAGATTAAGTCACTTTTCCTAAATCAGGACATTCTCTTAAGCACAACGCAGTGCAGCCTACAGAGTCGGAGGCTTAGAACATCCTCCATTGATGCAGCTCTTGAGCTGCCTCTGCTGTTCGCAGAGAGTTTTGGTGATTAATGATTAGGCCAAGGGATGCAAACAAAAATGCTGCACATTAGTCAGGGAGATAAGTCCCTTTGCGGAATGTCAAGACGGTGAGCAGGGGCAGGCGAGGGATGACTGTCCTTTCCACAGGGTGAGCGTCACTTCTTTGACCTGCTTCCCTTTCCATTCCAGTCCAAAATCCATGCAGCACGCAGCCTGAGTGAGATCGCCATCGACCTGACCGAGACAGGGACGCTGAAGACCTCGAAGCTGGCCAACATGGGCAGCAAGGGGAAGATCATCAGTGGCAGCAGCGGCAGCCTGCTGTCTTCAGGTAGGCAGAGGCCAGCTGGAGGGACGCCCCCCTGAGCATGGCTGGGACCCCAGAGGGGACCCAGGAAGGTGGGGAGAGCTGCATCTGGGGAGACTGCAGGGCAAGCTGGTCCAAAGCTGGCTTTGCTTTCCAGAACAAGGTTGGGATCCAAATGCAAATCTGAAAAAACTGCTCCAAGGAATCAAATAGTGGAAGGGAAAAAAGAAAAAAAGCATCAGTAGAACCACGCAGTGCAAGAAGGCCTGCTGGTCACACTTAAGTGTCTTCAGGTACCCCCCCCAGAGCCTTTCAGAATGCTAGTGGCAAGCTGTCGGGAATGTCAGGTCCAAGGGTGGAAAGTGGAGTCCGCTCACGTGCCCACTCGTGTGTTGTGAATTTCAGGATCTGGTGCCAGGAGACACTGCATTCTACTCCCAGGTGGGTTTCTCCGGCTTTTAAAAATGCAGAATACTCTCTCCATCGTGTCACAGGGCATGGTTTCTCCATTCAGTGCCTTTTGAAATTGCGAGTCAGAGATCTGGTTCCGCCGTCCGCTTCCGCCAGCCTTGGCCAAGTCATTTTGTCTTTTGATGTTGGGAGGGACAGAAGAGTTCCAAGGTCCTCAATCTGGCTGACTTAAAAAGGGGGGTGTCATTTACTGAAATGGCAGGAGGAGGAGTGGGTTTGAAAGAAGCAGGGAGGAAGGGAGGCAGCCGTGGTTTGCAAATGTTAGAAAAGGGCATTGCGGCCAGGCGCGGTGGCTCACACCTATAATCCCGGCACTGTGGGAGGCCGAGGCTGGAGAATCACTTGAGGCCAAGGCATTTAAGACCAGCCTGGACAATATAGTGAGACCCCGTCTCTACCAAAATAAAAAAAAAAATTTAATTAGCCAGGTGTGATGGCACAGCACCTGTAGTCCCAGCTACTTGGGAGGCTGAGTAGGGAGGATCACTGAGCCCTGGAGGTTGAGGCTGCAGTGAGCAGTGACTGCACTGCCCTCCAACCTGGGTGACAAAGCGAGACCCTGTCTGAAAAAAGCAAAAAAGTGCAACATGAGAAAAAAACCTGATTGATGTAGGAACCGTGCAACTGTCTCTGAGCCATGCAAAGAAGGCAAGTAATCTTCCCTGGTAATTTATATTACTATATATAGTGGCTATAAACAATAACAAAAAGGAAAAGACAGGAGAGGAAGAGGAGCTAAAAATTGTCTCGTTAGCTTCTGGGCTGGTTGGATCCAATCATAGCCAGGAAAAAGTTTAAAGGACCAGAGAGAGGACAGACATCCTTCCTGGACTGAGAGGCAAGGTTACTGTTCAGGTGAGTGGAGCGTTAAGTTGAGGGCCCCTCCTTGGACAGGCTGAGGCCCTCAGGGGACCTTAGCAGTGTGTTCACACAGTCATGTGTTTTTATAAAATCTGTGAACATAATGCATTTTGTATTATTTTTCTTCAATAGAACCGCTAAAGGCCAGTGCGGTGGTTCACACCTGTAATCTCAGCACTTTGGGAGGCCAAGGCAGGTGGATCACCTGAGGTCAGGAGTTCGAGACCAGTCTGGCCAACATAGTGAAACCCCGTCTCTACTAAAAATACAAAAATTAGCCGAGTGTGGTGGTGCGCACCTATAATCCCACTACTTGCGAGGCTGAGGCAGGAGAATCACTTGAACTCAGAAGGCAGAGGTTGCAGTGAGCAGAGATCGTGCCAGTGCACTCCAGCCTGGGAGACAGAGCAAGACTCCGTCTCAAAAAAAAAAAAAAAAAAAAAAGCCACTAAAATTTTATAAGCTTCAAGCCCCATAAACCTAGATCCGCCTCTGCCACATCACCTGGGGTCCATTGTCAACCCCTCCGTGCCTTAGGTTCTTCGAAAATGTTTCATCCAAAAAAATGGGCTCAACGCCTCATTCTTTCTGAGGCTTGGGAGTTGGCTGTGAAGACTGCAGAGAATGTTGTCTTCAAGGATCAAAGAGAATGAAATTCAAAGCCCAAGACCCCTACCTCGAATTACAGCCGCTCCCAGTCTCCTGCTGAATGACCTAGAGCAGAGTCAGAGCCAACACCTTGTTTGTGTTTTAAACACAACCTACAATCGCGTTTTTTCCTAACCCTGTGAAAAACCAGTGTCAGATTAGAGAGGCTGCATCTATCAGCCCACCTTCCCTCTTAGCATAGGGAATCTGGCTGACTTCAGCGTGGATTCTTGAAGCTCAGTGGTTCTCAAACTTCGGCCTGCATCGAAACCACTTGGAGGGCTTGTCAAAACACCTCTCAGAGCTCCTGATTCTGTAGGTCTGGGGAGAGCCTGAGAATTTACACCTCTAACAAGTTTCCAAGTGAGGCTGATGCTGCTGGTCTAGACACTTTAATTGGAGAGACTCTCTTGTTGCTGAGGAAGAGACAAGCTTGAGGTGGGTGTGTTGCTCAGGATCATAGAACCCAGGTGTGCCCAGTTTTAAGCCCGGGTCCTGGTCCATCTGCACGGGCCCCCTTGTATCTGGCAGACTCCAGGGGGCACCAAGGCAACAATTTACCTTAATAGCAGCTATAGATGAGGCTGTGAACAGGAACCCCAAACCTCCTGAGATGAAATTGACATCACGCACCATCAGAAATGAAATCTGGTTGGGCACGGTGGCTCACGCCTGTAATCCCAACACTTTGGGAGGCCAAGGCAGGCGGATCGCTTGAGGCCAGGAGTTTGAGATCAGCCTGGCTAACATGATGAAAGCCCATCTCTACTAAAAATACAAAACTTAGCCAGTCATGGTGGTGCACACCTGTAATCCCAGTTATTTTCGAGACTGAAGCAGGAGAATCACTTGAACTTGGGAGGCGGAGGTTGCAGTGAGCTGAGATCATGCTACTGTACTCCAGCCTGGGCAGCAGAGCGAGACTGTGTCTCACACACACACACACACACACACACACACACACACACATGAAATCCAAGCATCTTTAAGACTTGAAAGCAGTACATCTCTATGACTGCCCACAGGCTGGACATTGCTAATCAATCTGGTGGGCTGGAAGAGAAATCCTAAGAAAACCTTCCTGCTTAATCCATCTGTACACCTAACAGATAAGCATCGGTATACCAATACAATGAAGCGATCTTCAAATGCTTTATCATTCAGCGCTGGGGCCCCAGGCTAAGATGATTAGGAGTCAGTAGTAGCAGCTGGGGCCACTTGCAGAGCGGCTCCTATTGTCAGCTTCGGTGCCCTCAGCCCTTCCTGCAGCTGCACAGCTGAGCAAGAAGAAGCCCTGGTGAGAAGGTGAGAAAGCCCCATGACTCAACCCGAGGGCAGGTCCCACTCTCACCAGCCCTGCAAGTTTGAGCCTGAAAAACATCCTTTAATGCCAGGGTGGAGGCTCCTTGGGGTGCCCCACACCCATCTCCTGTGACTTAGGAGAGCCAAGACAGTGGAGGGACGCACCGCAAGCAGGAAACATTCCATCAGGGAACAAAGGGAATTACTAGCACCCCTAGATCTTGTTCTCCCTCCCGCTGGGATGGCTGACGGCTGCCTGTGTTTCCTTGCACCAGGAGGATAAAGCTTTCCCCTGATGAAAGCATTGGCAGTGCCATCTGGAAGGGGCTGATTCCATATCCCTTGCAATGGGGAAATCTAGCCTTGGCCTGAAGATCTAGGCGGCTGGCTCATCTCCATCCCTTTCTTCCTGCCTTTCTGCCCTCTTGCCTAGAATGTGTTCCCACGAAGGGGACAAGCCCTGCTGCTTGCAATTCTAGGACAGCTCTGATTGTTAACACTCTTCTTATTACACTTGCCGGATTTTATTTTCTGATGTTCATTCAGAAAAGGTGATATATGTAACCCAGTGTCCAGTTTGGTCACCTGTTTTCTCTCTTTCACCTCCTTGTTAGTGTCTAATAATTGTTCCTTAAAAGCATTTTGAGAAACTAGTGACCATTTCAGAACTTTCTAACACTTGCCCAGTACCCAACACCAAATAGGTGTTTGATGCACAGTTATTGAAATTAAATTAAATTGTGAAGGATACTAATAAGACTACTGCATGTTCTGTGCTTTAGGAATATTCAGCCCAGCACAGTGGCTCATGCCTATTTGGAAGGGTAGGGGTTGGGGGCAGGGGGAGGATCACTTGAAGCCAGGAGTTTCCAGACCAGCCTTGGCAACATGGCAAGACCCCATCTGTACCAAAAAAAAAAAAAAAAAAAAAATCTTAATATAGCTGGGCATGGTGGTGCATGCTTGTATTTCCCACTACTTGGGAGGCTGAGGCTAGAGGATCACATGAGCCCAGGAGTTCAAGGCTGTAGTGAGCTATGATGGTATCACTATACTAACAGCCTAGGTGACAAGGTGACAGAGTGAGACACTGTCTCTAAAAAAAAAAAAAAAAAAAAAGAATCTTCTAATCTTCTATGTTCCTAGAGCATATGGTACCTTGGGCCTTGCTGATACCTCCCATAGGATCTGCCTCCAGTATTTTTTTCCCATATTAAATTGTAAGCCTTTGTAACACTGGTATGAGACCTTTAAAGTTTGTGTCACGTCAGTCTCCTGCAGTAGTATCCATCGTTGTCATCTTTCAATCATTCTCTGACCCTCATCTATACCCAAATCATGGTGTGTCTGAGCCATGTCACAACACTGTAAGATTTCTGTGGTATCAACATTTCTGCTAGCTCCCAACTCTGCCAGGTACTATACACAGCATTTTACAGTTACAGCCCCTTTCTGCGAAGAGTTTGTGTACTGCTTATTGATGAAAAAAAGACATAAAATGTTTCTAAACCATTAGCAATTTTGAAAGTGGTTTGCTTATTTAAGGACACATAATTACCTTTAAAATTACTGAAGTCTAGTACTCGGTATCTGAGGCCTCAGATGCTAAAGAAATGAAGAATGTCATTGATACCTATTAAAGAAGCCAGGCCAGGTGCAATGGCCCAGGCCTGTAATCCCAGCACTTTGGGAGGCCAAGGCGGGCAGGAGTTCGAGACCAGCCTGGCCAACAAAACGAAATCCCATCTCTACCAAAAATACAAAAATTAGCCGGGCGTGTAATTACACACCCATAATCCCAGATACTTGGGAGGCTGAGGCAGGACAGTTACTTGAGCCTAGGAGGCAGAGGTTGCAGTGAGCTGAAATTACACCACTGCATTCCAGCCTGGGAGACAGAGCAAGACTCTGTCTCAAAAATAAGTAAATAAATAAAAAAGAAGTCAATATCCATACCTACCAATGCCCTGAGCCACGGATTAGCATTTCAAATAAAAAAGTCAACATAGCTGACTGCAGATTTTGCTTCATTTTTATTTTTTAAACCCAAGATCCGTCACCAGATTCCTGACAGTCCTGCCGATCACACTGCAGATGACTCAATGGCAGATGATTTCAACATAGTTAAAGTGATTGATTAAGGCTTGAGACCAGGACCCTGAATCCCGCAGTAGTGATACACAGAGCTGTCCCCTGTGAGACCCTGTAGACCTGTATCTAAGTGGAGGCCCTTAGAGGTGGTGAACCATCTGAGTCAGAGCTGTAAGCCTGTGTTGGAAGAAAAGGAATGAAATTCTCACCTCCCCATGCAGCACTGAGTGGCATTCAGATGGGAGGAAGGTCGTGGAACCCGCGTCCTGAATCCATTTGTGCAGGGGCTCAGTGCCTCTTATTGACCGCTGGAGGGGGAGCACGCAGGGCGCATTGGATTCACTCTGTCCTGTGACAGCCCAGTGATTGCTTCCACATTTGTAGCTGCATCTCTCTGTTGCTTTTGCTCCTAGGTCTTCAGGTAACACATTTCCAGAAGGTTCAGGTACAGTTTGAGAGGACAACTATGAATTCAAACCGTCTGGTTAGGCATGTTCAGGGTTTTTAAAAAAAAGAATCCAAAATCCATGTTGAAGGAACTTGAATGGGTTTATTCCTTCCTTCCCATCTCGTATTACTTGAAATTCCAGAAAATACTGGAGGGGAGAAAAAAGGGAATAACAACAACAAAGCAACAATAACTGGGTGTATCATTGTAGGTGAAGACACATGGCCCCTTCATAGCTTGTCTGAAAGTAAGAAAGAGCCTGAGATTTGTTCTAAGTGTTGTTTTGGGGATTTGCCATCAGAGAACAGCTCATTCATTCATTTTGTTTTTTGAGACGGAGTGTCGCTCTGTCGCCCACGCTGCAGTACAGTGGCATGATCTCAACTCACTGCAACCTCTTCCTCCCGGGTTCTCTGCGATTCTCCTGCCTCAGCCTCCTGAGCAGCTGGGACTACAGGTGCACACCACCACATTTGGCTAATTTTTGTATTTTTATTAGAGATGGGGTTTCATGATGTTGGCCAGGATGGTCTCGAACTCTTGAGCTCAAGTGAGCTGCCTGCCTCGGCCTCCCAAAATGCTGGGATTACAGGCTTGAGCCACCACACCTGGCCAAGCCATCAGAGAACAGTTCCGATTTCAATGGGAGTTAGGAGAGTTAGTTTTTGTTCTCAGGCTTTTTAAAGAAAATAGCACAAACCCACTTAGGAAATACCCAGTGTGCTGCAGGGACGTGTGGCTTGTTGCATTAACCATCCAAACAAAAAAATGGGACTGCAGCGTTTCTTAAATGGGATGATGAGGCTGCTCTTGGCTTCCTGACTAGAAGTCTAGGGCCATAAACGACCCATTCTCTGTAAAACTAAGGGGTATGTTGTGTTTTCAAATACGAATTTGGCCGTGATTACTGAGATGGCCATTGAGTCATCTGCAGTGTGATCAGCAAGATTGCGAAGAATCTGGTGATGGATCTTGGGCTTAAAAAACAAGAAATGAAACAAAACTTGCAGTCTGTCATTGTACCCTGGCTCTGAAACTTTCCTTTCTGGGAGAAAAGAGGTTGTGCTAAACATGGGCCTGGCATTGCCTGGGATCCATCCGCATTCAGTCCTCAGCTGTTGACACACTCCCATTCTCTGAATGCTAGCACTTCCTCCCATTGTTAAGGAGTTTATTAATAACTAATGTAACAATGAGAGTGCCAGCTATCTGACATCTCTCCAAACAGAGAGGGGAGCTGATAGGCTCTGTCAGCGTCATGATGGCGGCTGTGTTCAGCTCAAAATTCACTGCCTTGCGCTGATATAAATCACACGATGTTTTTCGGTTTTGTCTTCATCCCTTCTCTTTTGTCCTTCCTCCCTCTCCTCCCTATATCTCTGTTCCTGGCCTTTTAAAGTCCTCCGTTACCCGTGGCCTGTGGCCTCCCCTTTTAGGTCTAACAATGGACAGGATTCCAGGGGCCTTAATTTTGGTCATAGCCTCTGCTCTGCCGCAGGGCGCAGCCAAAGTCGGATTGTGCCAGGGTTTGTTTATGCTGGCCCGTGTGCCCAGGGAGAGCTGCAAAATCTCTTTCTGGGGAATGGATGGTTCTGGACGTGTTTGAGCAGGACTGGCCTGAGTCAAAATTGAGAGGGAGACAGAATCGTTATCCCTTTCTGCTCTTATTTTGGGGGAAATAAAAACAAAGTCATTTACACGGCTATATTTATCCCCTCAGGTGTTACTAATAAAGGAGTATTTGCCCACTAAAGAGAACCAGGACCGAATGACAATGTATAACCTAAATGAATGACTTTCCAATGATAACTTTGTTTTTTGAGACAGGGTCTGGCTCTGTTGCCCTGAGTGCAGTGGCGCAATGCTAGCTCACTCCAGCCTCAAACTCCTGGGCTTAAGCGATCCTCCTGCCTCAGCCTCCTGACTGGGTAGGACTGTGATGAAATTTTAAATACTAAAGAGAGATATCACTATCGCTTCCCACGAGCATTTCTCTGTTCCCATTTAGGGCCAGCCCTCTGTTGCAGTACTCCTTTGTTGGGAGCACAGAATGAGGATGACTGAAATTCACAGTTAACCTGCAAACATTGGTATTGCAATAGCCTAACAAACTTGGAGCCAGAAGATAGGTCAGCTCCCTCATTTCACAGCCTAAGAAATGGAGACTGTAGGATTTACAAACCATGGTTTCAACTGGATATTTTACTGGATGCTAATTTTTTTAAATGAATGTTCAGGTTTTTTTTTCTCTCTCCTCTCTCTCTGTTAAATTACATTTGCACTCTTCACCAAGTGCCAGTGAGCCATGGAATCTAGCCAGAAAGCAAAGCTCTTCCAGAGACTCCCAGCCACCATCAAAAGGTGCTTGCTTTTCAAAGAGCTTCAATTTCAATGCTCTCTGAGATGAACTATTTTATTTCTAAAATTTCTAAGCCTGATGAAAAGTTCTCCAAGCATGCATTTTTTCATGTTAAAAATCATATTTAATTCTCTGTAACGGTCCCCAGAGATGACACGTTTATCCTGCAGTCTGCAATGTGGCATTATTTCCCGTGGTCTCCTGGGACATCTTTTATGTAAGGAATTCATCACTGAGGATTTGTCAAGGAAATAAATATCTTTTTATCATAAAGAAGAATTCTAACCTCTTCCTCGTATTTATTCCTGGGGTGTCTGCCAAAACTTTTCCTTACAGCTTTTACTGATCTGCTGGGAATATACCGCCTTCTTCATTTTTTTTTTTTCTCTAAGGTCTAAAGAGACGGATTGTCATTTCCCTTCTTTAGTTCTAGAACAACAGATTCCTTTCTTCTTTGGAGTACTGTTTGCTTCGAAGTTTCCCCTCCTTCCAGAGAGAAAAGCACCCCTTCTCTGTCTTCTGAAATCAGTGGCTGGTCATCAATATCCCCTCTGTGTCAAAAACAGATGAGCCACGCGTGGCTCCTGACAACGTCCTCCGGGCAGAATGTGCGCTCATATCCGGTGCTGAGTCGCCCAGGGTCTTCTGAACAATTGGAGCATTTCTGGCTCGCGACTGAATGAGGCTGTCCTTCCATGTGTCTGCCAGCCGGGAGGAGAGCTGCTGTTTGTGCTGCTGGCGTTCCCTCCACATCCGCTCCTCCACACCCAGCTGTCCGCGGCTGGAATCTGGAGTTCCCCGGCTGGAAGCTGGGAAACCCACAGTGACACAGGTAGTGTCTCCAGGGTCTCAAACAATGTCGATAGCATTGGGAAGTTCACTCCAAAGATTTACAAATGCCCCCGAAAATGACTTTCTGACTTGGCGTGAGTAACTCTATCTCTCTCTCTGCTTGGATGGGAATTGTATTTTTAGGGTCAGCCCTTTTTGTCTTCCTCGTTGACCGGGTTATTAGTGAACTAATGAAAATCCTTTGGATTAGGATTGAAATGTGGTCATAAGGTCGCCAGAAACAACAGATTCTATCTTTAGTATCATTCAAGTAGATCATTTCCTCCCAATAAGTGGGAGGAAAGATTTTTTGCTGGAGAACTGACCTGATGACACTGTTTTCCTGACAATAATTCAGAGGCAGGCTTAACCTTCTCAGAGAGGCAATAAAAAAAGTCACCCAGCTGGGTGCAGTGGCTCACGCCTGTAATCCCAGCATTTTGGGAGTCAAGGCGGGCAGATCACTTGAGGTCAGCAGTTGGAGACCAGCCTGGCTAACATGGTGAAACCCCATCTCTACTAAAAATGGAAAAATTAGTCGGGCGTGGTGGCGCGCTATAATCCCAGCTACTTGGGAGGCTGAGGCAGGAGAATCACTTGAACCCAGGAGGCAGAGGTTGCAGTGAACTGAGATCACACCACTGCACTCCAGCCTGGGTGACAGAGTGAGACTCCATCTCAGAAAGAAAAAAAAAAATTAGATGTGACCAGCTACAATTCAGGTTAATTACCCAGTTAGCTCCCGGCTGTGGATTCCGCCTTCCACTTTCTACGGCAACTACTACCTGTCTCATTCTTTTTTTGTCTGTTTAGAGACAGGGTCTCACTCTGTCACCCAGGCTAGAGCGCAGTGGTGTGAGCATAGCTCAGTGTACTCTCAAACTTCCGGATTCAAGGGATCTTCCTGCCTCAGCCTTTTGGGCAGCTGGGATTACAGGCACTCGCCACCACACCCAGCTAATTTTTTTATTTTTTATTTTTTTACAGATGGGGTCTCTCTGTGTTGCCCAGGATAGTCTCAAATTCCTGGCGTTAAGCAATCCTCCCGCCAGGGCCTCCCAAAGTGCTGGCATTAGAGGTGCAAGCCACCATGCCTGGCCTATTCTTGTGGCCTGCTCTCTTCTGCCTCCCGGCGGGCAGGTCTGAGCACTGGACGCATGTTTGCTGTTCGTGTCTCTCCCGCACCACCGTGCACATAGAAGGGGCTCCAGAGACTTCTATTAGTCGGGCGTTGTGGTGCGCTGTAATCCCAGCTACTCAGGAGGCTAAGGCAGGAGAATCACTTGAACCCAGGAGGCGGAGGTTGCAGTGAGCTGAGATCACGCCACTGCACTCCAGCCTGGGTGATCCAAAGAGCCCCTGCCCTGCTTCCTTCTCTTAGGTTTTGATGCTTGCACTATCACTCAAAGAGCCCCGGCTTGGGAGTCGATGTGACTGCCTTCTACACAGGTTTACCAGGGCAACCCAGCTGAGATCAAGACAGAAAACTCCTACCTGTATTGAGTTTTTATGCAAGAGGCAGAAGACAGAACAGCAGAGTTAGACTCCCAGTTCAGCCTCCCTATGACTCTGTGACCTTTTCTATGAAAATGGGAGGCCGGGCACGGTGGCTCACGCCTGTAATCCCAGCACTTTGGGAGGCCGAGGCAGATCACAGGGTCAGGAGTTCAAGACCAGCCTGACCAATATACTGTATCTCTGCTAACCCCATCTCTACTAAAAATACAAAAATTAGCCGGGCGTGGTGGCATGTGCCTGTAGTCCCAGCTACTCAGGAGGCTGAGACAGAAGAATCACTTGAACCCAGGAGGTGGAGGTTGCATTGAGCTGAGATCATGCCACTGCACTCCAGCTTGGGTGACAGAGCGAGACTGTCTCAAAAAAAAAAAAAAAAAAAGGGAATGATGTCTCTGTGAGGATTCAATGAAGTACAGCAGGTAGGAAGCTCCTGTTTAGGAGTTCTCTAAAAATTCATTTCCTTACCCTTCTCCACCTGAGCTTCCTGAATTGATGTGGCTACGGTGGGTGGTACGTCTGCAAGCGTTCTACATTTCCTTGCTTGTCCACGAAATGGACTTTCTCATCTACATTTTGGAGCTTTCTGAATTGGGGTGCAGACTCCTAATAAAGGCTAGGAATAGTGGCGGGGGAGGGTTTCAGACGGGGTCTTGCTTTGTTGCCCAGGCTGGAGTGCAGTGGCGCAATCACAGCTCACAGTAGCCTCAACACCCTCGGCTGAAGGAATTCTCCCACCTCAGCCTCCAGCGTAGCTGAGACCACAGGCATGTACTACCACGCCTTACTAATTTTTTTTTTTTTTTTAATTTTTGTAGAGGCAAGGTCTGGCTATGTTGCCCAAGCTGGTCTCAAACTCCTGGCCTCAAGCAGTCCTCCCATTTCGGCCTCCCAAAAGTGCTGGGATTATAGGTGTGAGCCACCACCCCAGCCTCACTTTTTAATAGAAAGAGTGACTGGTATTCACGTAACACTTAATATATTCTTACCGCTCTTCCAAGCGTCTTCTAAGCGTTTTCTTTTAATTCTCCCAACTTCTGAAGAAGTCCTGTTTTCATTCCCATTTTATAGGGGAGGAAACAGACTTCGAGAGGTTACACAACCTTCCCAAGTCCCCACAGCTGGTAAACGGCAGTGCTGGAACACACACCCAGCCCTGTTAACTCAAAACCACTGGTGTGGGCTTTGGCTTTAGAGGAGGCTACATAACAGTTTGTGTTTTCTAAAGAATATTCAGAATACTCTTATAAATCTGAGTGTTGCCTGAAACTTTACCAAAAAAAAAAAAACCATATTTTATATATATATATATATATATGTGCATTATGTGTATCTTTCACAAACCATATTGAGATCACCTCTGTTTTCCCCTTGACTCCTACACTAACTCATTATGCTTGGACAACCCTTTCCAGGTAGCACTTAGCTACTGTTTTCTCAATCAATAACCTTTGAAATCTCGCCCTTCTACCTAGAATAAAGAGGTTCCATCCATCTTCTACTTCATTAATCCCAGAGACAGCTCAGATTAAACTCTGTTTAGCTTTTGAGTTTACAAATATTTGCTTCGGTCTGTTGATAAGATGAAGCAGTAAATCCTTTAGGCACTGGTTAATGATGAGATACATTCTTCCAGCCCGGGAGAGGCTGTAGCAGTAACTGAAATGAGAGCAGCGTTGGCAGAAGGCTAGAAGTTAGGAAGGTAGAGAAAAAGGGGAGGGAAGATTGTGCTGTGTATAAGATGCCTGTTGTAAAAATTGCAAAAATGACTGCTAGCGGCAAGAGGGAACTATCCGAGTCAGTTGTTTATTGAGTAGTAGTGAATTCAGTTTGAGGAATCTTAGAGATCGGTGAATTGGTCGTTTTATAGACGGGGCTATGAGATTAGTAACTCAAGGCCTTACACCATTTAATGGCAGATATGTGATGAAAATCCAGTGTCTTTCCCACCAGTCACCACCCTCTCTCCATAATAGCAGATTTAGATCATTTAATTTTTTTTTTTAATAGAGAAGGGGTCTCACTATGGCCAGGCTGGTCTTGAATTCCTAGCCTCAAGCAGTCCTCCCACCTCAGCCTCCCAAAGTGCTGGGATTACAGGTATGAGCCACTGTGCCCAGCCTATATCCTTTTTTTTTTTAACTTTTTTTTTTTTAATTTTTTTTTTTTTAATGGAGTCTCGCTCTGTCACCCAGGCTGGAGTGTAGTGGCGCCATCTCAGCTCACCGCGACCTCCGCCTCCCAGGTTCAAGTGATTCTCCTGTCTCAGCCCCCCAAGTAGCTGGGATTACAGGCGCATGCCACAACGCCCGGCTGATTTTTGTATTTTTAGTAGAGACAGGATTTCGCCATGTTGGCCAGGCTGCTCTCAAACTCTGACTTCGTGATCCGCCCACCTCGGCTTCCCAAAGTGCTGGGATTATAGGCATGAGCCACCACGCCCGGCCCTTTTTTTTAATTTCCAAGGGGCTAAACACAACCTCAAAGAGGTTTGCACTTGCAAAAGCATATATGTGTTCAAATAACTGAAAATGGATAAATCAGCATAAGCCTAGGTGCTGATTTGAAAATAGAATTTTTGGTTTGGTTTTGTTTTTGTAGAGACGGAGTCTCACCATGTTGCCCAGGCTGGTCTCATACTCCTGGCTTCAAGGGATGCTCCCTCCTTGGCCTCCCAAGGTGCTGGGATTACAGGGGTGAGCCACCGTGCCCAGCTTTTAGTTTTTGACAGTCCCATTTCCCTGAGCCCTAAGGCTCTGCCCTGCCTCAGTTTCTTCCTGGAGTCATTCTGTCACTTGAGGGCATCAAAGCAGGCAGCGAGAGTGAACCTCCACCTCCTGATTTCTCCCTGTCTTGTAGCTTCTTTCCTTCTTCCCCTTTAAAACCAACCTGCTGGGTCAGGGGATGCCTAGTGGGCATTTGTGGAGGAGGTGGGAAAGCAGATCAATATCAGAGGGCATTTTGGGCTCCCTCTCCTGACACCCTTTGAGCTGCTTCTGTGGAATGTTGCTGGTGTGTCCATGTCACTGGGCACTCGGCCACTTCTTGCCTTGGTGGCCACATTTGCTTAATTGCAGGTAGCAGCCCGCAGGCTCAGATCACACAAGCCCTGAGGTAGAGCAGCCGTGAGAGCTCCGAGCCCTTGTCCCAGAACAGTGGATTTCCTAAAGACAAAAAAGGCAGTGGGAACCTCTTTTCGTTACAATACGGCAACCTGAATACATGCAGCAGTTTCACGGGGAGCTGCTCTGTTTTGAGGAACATGGAGTGGAATAGGATAAGAATAGCCACGGAACCTCCTTGACCCCACCTCCATCCATAGCTGCCCCAAAGACCTAGCTGCTAACCCAGGGACTCAGGAAACATCGTTTGTGAACACTGTTTTTTTGTTTTTTTGTTTTTTTTTTTTTGAGACGGAGTCTCACTCCGTTGCCCAGGCTGTGGTGCAGTGGACCAATCTCGGCTCATTGCAACCTCCGCCTCCCGGGTTCAAGCAATTCCCAGCCTCAGCCTCCCAGCTGGCTGGGATTACAGGTGCCCGCCACCATGCCCAACTAATTTTTTTTTTTCGTATTTTTAGTAGAGACGGGGTTTCACCATCTTGATCAAGCTGGTCTCGCTCTGACCTCGTGACCCACCTGCCTCAGCCTCCCAAAGTGCTGGGATTACAAGCGTGAGCCACTGTGCCTGGCCATAACACTGTGTATTTTTTAAAAGTGGATCTCATAGAAGTATAAAATAGAACAGAAGTTTCTAGAGGCTGGGAAGGGTAGACAGAGTAGGAGATGGGGGAGATTTGTTGTAGGACAGAAATTACAGTGAGGTAGGAGGAATGTGTTCGAGTGTCCTATAGCACTGTATGATGTTAATAGTTAACAGTAGGGTATTGTATAGCTTCAAATAGCCAGAGGGAGGATATTGAGTATTTCCAACCCAAGGAAATGATCAATGTTTGGATGATGGATATGCTAATTATCCTGATCTGATTACCATACATTATATGTACCAAAACATCACTGTGCACCCCATATTATGTCAATTAAAAAAATTTTTTTAAAGAAAACACTGCCTAGTTCTGTATTGCTGCTTTCTAAAGGTGAGCTTTGGACCTCAAGTGTTACACTGAATGGGGTACGAAGCTCTTTGACAGATACTTCATTGAGCAACAGTGAAGAGGCAGTTGCAATGATTTCTCTTTCTAATTCTACCAGGATGTGTGTGTGTGTGCACACGCACACATACTCATGTTCAACCTGCCCTAGTTTGAGGATTGACCTATTCCAGGCCCAGTGCAAAGTGTTGGAGATGTGTTTTCTCATTCAGCCTTTATGAATTAAGGAGGGCAGGTAACTTACCCAAGGCCACACATCCAGTGAGTGGTTCTGACTTTATCAAACTCAGATCTGTTTTACCCTCTATCCACCATCCAGTTACCACCACAGTGGAAATCTGCATGTCCAAGGCAGGCTGGCTCAGTGATTTTGCAGAGATTTGACTTAGTACCCAGACACCATCTTCGCCCTGAAGTAACTCCCAGGCTAATGGCATGAAACAGAGCCAACCAGCATTAGTGGTGCCAACCAGCATTAGCGGATACAGAGAGGGGCTCTTGAGTCATCTAGTCTGCCAAGACTTTCTTGCCTGTTTTCTGTGGGCTTGGTATCTAGGCTAATTATTGTAAATGATAATAATTTGGGTAGCATTAATGAGCCCTGGAACTCAGGGTCAAATCTTAACTAATCCCATAACTAGCAACATGATCATCCAAAAACTGTGTGCTTTACCTCCCTTGAGTTTCATTTGTAATTTGTGCCATTCCTGAACACAGTTAATTCTTAGATTGGACTTAATAAATCATTATTTCCTATTGAGAGGTTAGGCAGGGGTGAAAGGGAAAACAATGAATTTTTCACTTGAGTTAGAAATCCTTTAATCTTCTTGGACCCAAGTTTCTCTAGGCCTGTTTTTTAAATCTAAAGTCTGACTTCCTTCCAGTATTGTTTTACATTCTTATTAATTCTTTCAATGATGAAACAGAGTACTTCAGTAAATGTTCCTGAGTCTTCAAATGTGATTGGTGACTGTTACTAAGAGAACCAGATTAAGAGTCACAATGATTTAGCCATGTAACCTTCGAGGGACATAAACTGGAGATAATTTAGGATTGGTAAGCACAGGGTGATTGGCTTATGGAGGGAGCAAACCTGAACCATTTCAAAAAGGGGAACCTGCAATAATGTCCAGCGATGTGCTGTGTGAATATGACACTATATGGATTTAGTACATGAGAACCATGAGGTCATGGATGAAGCTTTCTTGTGTCCAGTTGCATTTGGAGACCTGCAACTGAAGTATGTCAAAATCCAGGAAACAGCTACAAACATAATTCAAAGCTTGGAAGGTAGGTTCCATAATGGAACAACTTATGCGTATTAGATTTTTGTTACGAAGAGGAGATAGTTATAGCATCCAAGTATATGACTGTGAACATTTATTTGGTTGTTCATTCAAGCTAATATTTGTTACCTGCTTTGGAGGCATGAAGATAATATGTGTCTGCGTGACAGATACATTCTCTATTTCAAGCTCAAACTGAGTAGGCGAGGGAAAGAACAAAACCCATGTTAGAGTTAAAATGTTCTTAGACATTGAGAGTTCTTGGTGATTAGGGTTGTAAGAGCCTGTATGTATGGTAATTGATGGAGTACGGGGTTTTCTGCTCAGAGACGTTAAATAAAAGAGAAGAATAGTATATTTATGGGGACAATTTAAGTGAAGTAGAGCTGTTTGATGCCACGGGACAGTTCTTTCTAGCTTTGTGATGCTGCATTGCCTTTTCTACCATTGGAAGAAACAGAACTGTGGATTCTAGGAATTCTGATTGGATTATCCTCTCATCCGTTTACTAAAATTGTTCAAAAAATCCATTGTTTCCTATGGAAATACAATTTTTTCTCCTTCCTATCAAAAGTCCTGCCAAGGTTTTACTGGGATTGCATTGATTCATGGAGAATGGACATCTTTACGACATCAAGCTTCTAATCCTTGACCACAGTGTATCTCTCTCTCTATTTAGGTCTTTAATTTTTCTCAGCAGAGTGGGACAGTTTTCATGGTAGAGATCTTGCCATCTTTAATTAGATTAATCTCCCTAGGTATTTGAAGTTCTTTGATGCAGTTGTCAGTGGTATGGTGTGAGCCCCTTGAATGCACACCCACTAACACCTGTCCATTTCTAACACTTCTGCTCATGATGGGCTTGCAAAGAAAAGTTATAATCGGCTGGGCGTGGTGGCTCGTGCCTGTAATCCCAGCACTTTGGGAGGCCGAGACGGGTGGATCACCTGAGGTCAGGAGTTCAAGACCAGCCTGGCCAACATGGTGAAATCCCGTCTCAACTAAAAATACAAAAAAAATTAGCTGGGCATGGTGGCGGGCGCCTGTAATCCCAGCTACTTTGGGAGGCTGAGGCAGGAGAATCTCTTGAACCTAGGAGGCGGAGGTTGCAGTGAGCCGAGATGGTGCCATTGCACTCCAGCCTGGGCAACAAGAGTGAAACTGTCTAAAAAAAAAAAAACAAAGAAAAGAAAAGTTGTAATCAGCTTTTCCCTTTGTAGAGAGTCACTGTTCCTTTTCTAACCCATCAAGGTAGAAAAAGTACAATAGCTTCACTGCAGGAAAGTTATTTCAGAATCCAAACACTGGCCGCCCAGAAATTACTCCTTTGGTCTAACCTAAATTCCTCCAGATGGCATTTCAGCTTATTTTCCTTTTGTTTGGTTTGAAGTTTGCCTTCCACAAAGGTTTCCTATCTAGCACTCTGCTATTTGAATCATCATGTTTTACCCAGGAAAACATGTTAAAATATGTGTAACTTTTATTAGGAGGGAATTTGCTCATGATACAAAACATGAAGTTAAAAAATACAATAGCATTCTAATTTTATTTTTTAAATATATGTACTTAGAAAAAAGGCCAAAAGAAAATGCATAGCAATGGGTATTTCTGGGTGATTAGTTAATGGACTATTTCTTATACCTGTCTACATTTTCAGGGTTTTTATGATAAACACGCATTATCTTTGCACTAAGCAAAAATAATAAGTATTTTTAAGTGAACAAAATAACATTTTAAATACGTTTTAGGGCTGGGCACGGTGGCTTACACCTGGAATCCCAGCACTTTGGGAGGCCAAGGCAGGCAGATTACTTGAGGTCAGGAGTTCGAGACCAGCCTGGCCAACGTGGCGAAACCCCATCTCTACTAAAAATACAAAATTAGCCAGGTGTGGTGGCGGATGCCTGTAACCCCAGCTACTCGGGAGGCTGAGGCACGAGAATCACTTGAACCTGGGAAGCGGAGGTTGCAGTGAGCCGAGATCATGCCACTGTACTCCAGGCTGGGTGACAGAGTGAGACTGTCCCAAAAAAACAAAGATAAATAATTCAATGTGTATTAAAATTGCTGACGTGAGCTTTTCTTTCCCCCTTTCTTGTGTAAAGTCTATTAGAATTTGCTAGTAAAATTAAAAAAGGTATGTGACATTTCTTAAGATAATTGAGAAAGATAAACTTCTTTTTCAGGAGGGTCTATCTTCCTGCCATTTCTTCTGACTAGCTATAAATTCCATGCAGTGCTGGAATGTGCTTCTCACAGTTAGAGCACTGAGCACCTGTTTTATTTCACACTCCCTTGATTCCTGGGGTAAATCCCATCTCCGCAGCGTGGGCTCCAGTTAAATTCATCAGTGGTCCAGATGTGTGTCCCCTGTCAGCTGGCCAAGTAACCCCACTGTTTATTGACAGGTTCTCAGGAATCAGATAGCTCACAGTCGGCCAAGAAGGACATGCTGGCTGCCTTGAAGTCCAGGCAGGAAGCTCTGGAGGAAACCCTGCGTCAGAGGCTGGAGGAACTAAAGAAGCTGTGTCTCCGAGAAGCTGTAAGCCTTTCCTAGCTCATCCCGTTGAAATTGGTGTTGTCTGTGTTGTCACTGATCTTTCTGATGTCATTTGATCTTTTTGATGTCATTTGACTGATGTCATTTGATCGTTTTGACAGAAGGCAAGGGTAGCGATAGAAAGAGGGCCTATCTGGGCGGCGAGCGCTCTCCTGAAACACAAATGTTGGAAACATCCAAACCTCTCTAATGTGCTTTGTCAGAGAAAGAATTAGAGTGGAACCACATTAGCGCAAATCTTAGGAAAGTAATTGACCTGGCTGGGGAATGCACTATGTGATACTGTTAATATGAGCGAATTTTTTTTTAAAGAATATGCTTAAAGGGTTGGAAACAATATGGGTTTTGGTGTGTGCCTTTAATTATTTGGAAAGCCTTGTTTTGTTTTCAGTAAAAGAAAAAGTCCCTAAACCCATCAAAGAATTGGTTGATGAAGCACTATGATGACCAGTTAAAGTTGGTGCTGGCAAAATCCCAAAGAGGACCCCACGGGAGTCCAAGCGACAAGTCCTAATGATGATCCCTCATCCCTATACTTGCATGGTGCTTCATAAAGCATCTCCTCACGTGATAGTGCCTCATTGATCATAATGGCTGGCCACCATCTTCCCAAGATTTTGTGCCTGAGTTTATTGTGGTGGTGGCTTTTGTTCTTTTAAGAAGAGTATTTCAGACTTGTGTTTGGACATCCTATTGAGAAATACTGGTGGTCAACAAGGAAACCACGATCTCACTTGATACATAATCACCTTTAGACCCTGTGATCTGGTGTTTAACTTCTTCATTTTAAAAAATGAAATCTTAGCCTAATGACATTTTTAAATTTTATGCAGGCTGGACACAGTTGCTCATGCCTGTATTGCTAGCACTTTGGGAGGCTGAGACAGGAGGATCACTGGACACCAGGAGTTAGAGACTAGCCTGAGCAACATAGTGAGACCCTGTCTCTACAAAAAAAAAAACAGCCAGAGGTGGTGGTGTGTGTCTGTAGTCCCAGCTACTCAGGAGAGTGAGGCAGGAGGATCGCTTGAGCCTGGAAGGTTGAGGCTGCAGTGAGCAGTCAGTGATCACGCCATTGCACTCCAGCTTGGGTGACAGAGCAAGACCCTGTCTCAAAAAAAAAAAAAAAAAAAAAAAAAAAGCAGAGCAATGCTTTCTTGACCCTATGTATGTGCTAGTCTTACAGAAGTTGTTGCAAGCTGCTGTCTTTATTTATTTAAATATCCATTTCCACCTTCGTCTATTTCATGACTATTTGTTAGAAGCATTTGAAGGCTTCATGTTTTACTGCAATACACATGACTGTGTGTGTGTGTGTGTGTGTGTGTGTGTGCGCGCGTGCACGTGTGTGTATTGTGCACATGGGTACAATGGGGTGGGAGCTCTCCAGGGCAGGAGGAACTGTGCACCACCTAACTTTACAGAGAGCTTTGCCGGTAAATAGTTGAGAATGGGAAGTCAAAAGAGGTTCCCAAAGTAAGTCAAAGAGACGTATACCCCTCCCCCAAATACTAAAGCCTTGCAGCGGGAAGAATGAAACAAGGGGCCGTGGAGTGAGATCACATTACATTTCAACTTGGCTTAATTACGGTCTGGATTGATTGAAACCGGAGCCAGCTCAAAGCAGAACCACATTAGCACAAATCCATTGCAAATCTTAGGAAAGCAATTGGCCTGGCTGGGGAATGCGCTATGTGATACTGTTAATATTAGCAACATTTTTATAAAGAATACGCTTGAAGGATTGGAAAAAATATGAGTTTGGGTGCCTGCCTTTAATAATTTGGAAAGCCTTGTTTTGTTTTTTAATAAAAAGTCCCTAAACCCGGCAGGGAATCCACGTTTGAAAAATGTAAGGAACATGTCAGGGCAAGATGAGCATGCGTTATAAAAAAATCTCACCATCGCTCTTAAAAACAAAAGCAAAAGAAGGAAAACAAAGCTGCCACTTCTTGTAATGTTAACACCAGAAAATGTAACTTGAGTGGAAGAAATAACCCAATAAGAAATCAGTTGCAGGTAGATTTCTCCTGTGATCATTCCCTATAGTTAGTCCCGCCATAGCCTCTTGACGCTTGTGTAGTCAAGGGCTGGGGGGAGGTCTTGCTAAATCTGTGCTGTTCCTGTATCTCTCCCCTCAGCTCAGAGTATCAAGAAGCACTGCTTGACCCCTGGGGAGGGGGGCAACTAGAATGAGGGAGGGGGAGAGCATTTGGCAGGATATAGGGAGGCACCAAGCCGAGGCCCCACTGCAGAGTGTTAAATTACATCTTCACCATCCAGCTCCAGTTACACAAGAAATCAGATTAAATATCTGGAGAATCAAGACTTCGACTCAAATACCTTCAAGTGGATGGTGAAAAAAATCAGTAGCCTCATTTTTTAAACCACAAACAGTTTAGAGTTACAAATCCATGGCAATTTTAACAACTTTTCCCTCCTTTTTGGAATTTTCTAAGTAAAAAAAAAAATCAAGTCCTGACAATATAAAACCCTCAATAGTTGTGTTATTTATAGATAGACCTTTAGGGAAGCAGATTTAAAAAAAGTTGCAGAATAAACACTTAACTACTTTGGAGACATTTGAACCACATTTTTTTTTTTTTTTTAAGAAAAAACCAGGGAAGAAAATTGCAGAGAGTTCGATACTCAGATAGTTGGCCATTGTGCTCTGAAATGCTTACACTGAGGAATATAAAGTCCACGGGGTCATTTCCCAGCGATCTGAACACAGCGAGGGAGAAGCAGGCGAGTGACGGAGTATGTGTCCGTCACTTATGCTCATGTCACCTGCACACACGTACACAGGGACACATGCACACACGGCCGCACACGCATACATGCACACACATGTGCACACAGCACACAGCAGTTGGAGAAGAAGGGCCAGAATCACTCTCTCATGATTTGGATTTTCCCGCCTGCTGGGCATTCAGCCCTGGGCTGCCCTGCGCAAAAGCTTTCTGTGTGGATGATGGATATTCCTGAGAAGAGCCTTCTGAACTTCCTTGTCAGAGCAGCTCCTTGAGTCTTTGTGCAGCATCTGCATTGATTGGGGCTAGAAAAGCCGAGCTGGGCTTGGCCTGGAAGTGCCAAGCTTTGGTCCCCCAGCTTTTTCTGGTCTCTGGAAGTGACTTCTTGCATTTGATGCCTGGCCTCCACAGTGCAGGGCAGCCACTGACTGATTTGATCATTGTTCAGCCCTGATACAACTCACTCACAGAGAGCCTGATTCTAATCTTGAATCACCCCCAGATCCTTAGCCTTTAACCAGGATCACTGTCACTATGGAGGTCTGTTAACTAAATTCACTGTCCTTGTACCCATAACAAGTAGATTTCCAGGGCCCAAAATACACAAAACAGGTGTTTTTTTAGTAACCTTGTCAATAACATGGATTATATGTTCAGTTTCTACTGAAGTTTTTTTCTTAATAAACAGAGTCTCGATCTGTCACCTAGGCTGGAGTGCAGTGGCATGATCTTGGCTCACTGCAACCTCCGCCTCCCGGGTTCAAGCGATTCTCCTGCCTCAGCTTCCCAAGTAGCTGGGATTGCAGGCGCTTACCACCACGCCCAGCTAATTTTTGTATTTTTAGTAGAGACAGGGTTTCACCATGTTGGCCAGGCTGGTCTCGGACTCCTGATCTCAAGAGATCCGCCTGCCTTGGCCTCCCAAAGTGCTGGGATTACAGACATGAGCCACTGTGCCCAGCCATTCTACTGAAACGTTTAAATTAAACAGTTTAATGTCTTTTAAGCGCAGCCTATTCCTGTAGCATCTTGCCAGAGTAGGTTACTACCCTTGCTCGATTTCTAATTATTTATGTATGCACTTTTCTGGGATTTGCCATATAGACACCACTCCTCTTGTGAAAATTCATTTGAAGGAAACTTTAAACTTAGATATTTGAGCAGGAATATTTGATGCAGTGTCAAGAGCACGGGATTTGGAGTTAAAGAGACCTGAGAACTCACTGGCTGGGTGACCTTGCCTGGCGCAGAGGAAGCAGGCAGGCAGGAAATATTTGTTCAATTAACGAATGGATGAAATTCAAGTTTTATAATGAAAGCCAAAATGGCAATTATGTTTACCTCACAGAAATTTACTTTGGAAAAAACTTTGGAAGTGCAACTATTCTACGTGAGACATTGTTAGAGAAATGAAATTTCATTTCTTGAACTCTTATTTAGGCATAGTGCTTAATGTGAACATTTCTAGCGTAGGCGTTGACCTGTATCAAAGTGCATGCATGCATTTGTGTACGTCTGTTTGCGTGTGTGTGTGTGTGTGTGTGTTCTAGGAAGCAGACACGCCCCACTCTGATTTATGCTTACTCCGAATGCCATTTCACATATGCAGGAGCTCACGGGCAAGCTGCCAGTAGAATATCCCCTGGATCCAGGGGAGGAACCACCCATTGTTCGGAGAAGAATAGGAACAGCCTTCAAACTGGATGAACAGAAAATCCTGCCCAAAGGAGAGGTGCGTCCTTCCTTTCTGTTGTTGGATTCTCTCACGTTATCTTTGTTTTTCCCATTGGTCAGGCCTTCCAAGTTTTGTGTACCAGTTTCTTCATTTCTGCCTAATGCCAGTATTTTCGCTCATACCTTTTCTTGAGTGAGCTGGCCGGTCAGTATGTGGTTCCCCTCGGTAGGAGTAGTTTGCTTGCATTGGCAGGCATTTGGGTGTCTGTCGAAGTTGCTCGTCTGACACTGTGGGCCTAGCGCGAGCAGCCACGTTGAGCTTGGGGAGAACATTCCAGTAGCATTCACGTGTATTTGGCTTCGTAATGGCCTCTCAGCCCTCAGTGACTCAGAGCCAAGCTTGATGTCTGATCTGTGGAAGAGAAGGAAAACTTAGGCCATGGCATCAGGTGCCAAGGGTACATTGGCTGGGGAGAGACCAGTAGGGTCCACCGCCCCGTGGTCATAGCCTCACGTGGCTACTCACATCCCTCCAAAAATGTGTGCAGGATGCTTGGGCGGCCCTGGCCTTGTTTGTGTGTGTTTGGAGAAGCTACGTCCATCCTTTGGAATGAACACGGGTCAAGTTGGGGCTGGAGACTTCAGATTTGGGGAGAAAACAAACAGAAAAAAAAACACACACACACACACACACACACACACACACAAAGACTTGAATCTCTGGCTGGTTAATGAGAATCCAGCCCCAGGCCAAGAGAAAGTAAAGGCCAGGTATACCCTGAGGCCCAGGGCTCCTGCCCAGGAAATGCTTTCCCAAATTTCTTCTGAAGGAAGTTACTAATTAACATGCTCTTGAACAGAGGCCTTAAAAGGTCAGGACTTAGAGCCAGGGGAAAAAGGAATGCTGTACATTTTTAGTCTTTTAAGAAAGTGATTGGGAGAAACGGACACCTGGGGTAGGTAGGATTAGGGTGAGGGTGAATTCAGAGAGGAACCCACGTGCTTGTGGCCCATCTAAGTGTTAGAGGAATCTCCTGAGATCTGCAGGGGCAGGTCCTGGGACACTGGTAGACACACCAATGTGCTTCAATTAAAACTAAAGCTCATGTGGCCGGGCGTGGTGGCTCACACCTTTTGCTGCAAAATCCCAGCACTTTGGGAGGCCATAGTGGGCAGATCCCTTGAGGTCAGGAGTTCGAGATTAGCCTGGCCAGCATGGTGAAGCCCCATCTCTACCAAAAAAATACGGACATTAGCCAGGCATGGTGGTGTGTGCCTGTAATCCCAGCTACTCAGGAGGCTGAGGCGAGAATCGCTTGAACCCGGGAGTCGGAGGTTGCGGTGAGCCAAGGTTGTGCCACTGTACTCCAGCCTGGGTGACAGACTGAGACCCTGTCTCAAAAAAGAAAAAAAATACCACAAGAAACTAAAGCTCAGTTAGGCAGTTCCTGGTCTGTAAAATGGAACTCATAGCCCTTACTTCTTGGGGTGTCCCTGGGATTGAATGAGCCAGTGTATGTAAAACACACCACTCAGTACTTGGCACTTGTGATGCTCAGCAAACAGTTGCTTGTAGGGGAGATGAAATCTCAAAGGAGGGGTGCCACACCGTAGGCAGGAACCGCAGGACGGAGGATGGGATTGAGGTCAGGTATTTCCAAATCCTGCTGGTCATCAGAGCCACCCTAGGGAGGAACTTCAGCTCCCCCTGTTGCTGGGCAGATACCTGGCCCTTAAGCTTTAAAAAGGGACCCCACTTTTAGGGAGTTCCCCCAGCACCCTCCTTGGTCTTCTCAGAGTCCCACCACACCTTTCACACTTCTCAGTACCGCAGGACTTTAGCTCCCTGAGAATGCCCTAGCCATGTGCTTCCTTACCTGTCTCAACACATGATCTTTCCTACGTTCGTAAAAGGAACCAACACAGGAGCAGCTGGCATTCTGCGGGGTTCCTCTGAGAAGCATAAGATGGTCACCTGGTGTCTAGTGTGGCTCCTGGAAACACACTTTGCTTCCCAGTTCGTATAACACGCAGACGTTTGCATGGACAGGGCATTCAGCCTTGGACTTGTCTTAGTTTAAATAGTGAGAATTTGTCCTGTGCTCCCCACAAAACTCTGAATCAGTGTCTGGCGCCAGGGACATTGTAACAGCTCAGGAACAGCTGCCCCAGGGAGCCCAAACTCACAGAACAGTCTTTGTCCCTTGGTGACTTGCCTATTTCAAGACCCCAGGCGGGAGTCCATGTTGATATTCTTCTCCCTCTGAGAGAACAGTGTAGCCAGCCTTGGCAGGATTCAGAAGGAGTTTATTATCTCCGAAATAGTTCTCTTTAACCTTCACCTTTTCCTCTCGCTTCTTGTTCTTGCTCCTTTTAGGCTTAAAGTGCTCAAAAGTCAATGAGATCAGGCAAAGAACTTCTCCTTGATGGCATCCTCCAGCTTGGTGCATTGTGCCCAGAGGCAAGGATATTTTACTGAGCCACTAAACAGGAAGATCTGTTGATTCTAGCAAACAATTGATCTCCTCCTATTTGGCTAGATCAGTTCCCATCAAATTTCAGCGTGTCCGTGAATTTTCTAGGGCAAGATGTGTGCTCTCTCTCCCTGGCCTCGAGAAGCTGCCGATGCATTTGTCCTGGGTTTACTAGCTGTGGGGTTAGGCAAATATTCTATGTCTCCTTCAGGCTCCCAAGTATGCCCACCTTGCAGGACCCTGTCAGTGAGACAGCTCACTGCTCAAAATCTCAACCGACAAGGTGCTGTTTAGAGCTAGCTCTGATCCGGAGGGGTTTTACTAGAGAAGAGAGGAAATAGAAAAATGAACAATCTGACGCTTTGCGGGGGATTCCGCATTCACCCCCAGATCCTCATGCACACATGCACGAGCTGCCTCCCCCCATCCCTCAGCAGCTGGTGTACATACATCTGCAGAGGAGAGGCTTGGTCAGCACAGAGGACAGCAGCAAACATGCTGTCTAGGTGTCATCCGCTAGGTCCACCAGGCATTTTTGACAGCCACAGCTTCATTCTTCCAGGTCCCAAAACTCTGAGGAGAATCTCATCCATCTGTACTTCTTGGCTAAAGGAAGGATAGAGGTGGGAGGGAGCTACAATAAAAAGAGGGGAAGGACATCAAGTGAGCTGGGGGGAGTGGGGTGGGAGGGGGACTGCCTCCACCACCACCCACTGTCCATTTGTGCCCCTAGAAGGGCCTAGGTGTAGCCTAGCGGAGTATCCATGAATAGGCAGATGGGAGAGGGACAGCCAGAGCTTGCAAAATGAGCTCCCAAGGCCGGGCGTGGTGGCTCACACCTGTAATCCCAGCACTTTGGGAGGCCAAGGCGGAAGGATAGACTGAGGTCAGGAGTTCGAGACCAGACTGGCCAACATGGTGAAACCCCATCTCTACTAAAAATACAAAAGTTAGCGGGGTGTGGTGGTGGGTGCCTGTAATCTCATCTACTCAGGAGGCTGAGGCAGGAGAATCATTTGAACCTGGGAGGCGGTGGTTACAGTGAGCAGCGATTGTACCAGTGCACTCCAGCCTGGGTGACAGAGCAAGATGCATCTCAAAAAAAAAAAAAAAGAAAGAAAAAAAAAAAAGCTCCCAAAAGACACACGGGTGAGTGGGGATACGGGGAAAGACAAGATATGTGAGTCAGAGGCCTGTGAGTCAGATGCACGTGAGGGGCACACAGTATGAGAGTCAGAGGCCCATGCATTAGCTGCGTGTGTGAGCTCCTTGGTAGCAAGTCCACAGAGAAGAATGGCATAAAGAAACTAAAAATCCTGCTGCATCCTACGTCCAAAATGGAAAGGAAGTGGCAATCAAATGGGCTCTGAATCTCTCCAAAGGCTTTGGTTCGTCTTGATGAACCTTGCTGGAGACAGTTGAAACACAGGCAAGCGATCTCTAAACCTGCAGCGTGGGAACTCTGTTCTCAGCGATGGTGACAGCATTCAGACCGACACTTGTCTCCAGAAAGTAACAGGAGCAAGGGTTACATCAGTGGGTGTGCCTGGGGACTTCAGTGGGTGAAGATTTTAGGAATGGGGCTACTCTTAAGAGTGTCTCCCAAGGAACTGGGCTTGCCTTGGGGAGGAGACAGGGCAGGGAAGGATGAGGGTCTCCCTGCTCAGCATCCCCAGTAACCCAAACCGGCGCTTTCCCTCCCACAGGAAGCTGAGCTGGAACGCCTGGAACGAGAGTTTGCCATTCAGTCCCAGATTACGGAGGCCGCCCGCCGCCTAGCCAGTGACCCCAACGTCAGCAAAAAACTGAAGAAACAAAGGAAAACCTCGTATCTGAATGCACTGAAGAAACTGCAGGAGATTGAAAATGCAATCAATGAGAACCGCATCAAGTCTGGGAAGAAACCCACCCAGAGGGCATCGCTGATCATAGACGGTCAGTGCCAACCGGGCTGCCCCTGCCCCACTCCCATGCCCGGGCCCCGGGAACCAGACGCCAGGTCCCATGAGTGGTCCCTGCATGACCTGAGCAGCTGCCTAACTGCCCGCTGCCTTCATTTGTCCATCCATAAAATGAAGCGAGTAAGGCCTGATCCCACACGAGAGAAACCAAGTGGACTCAGACACAGATGAAGGGATTGTACGAATCAAACTGTTGGTATCACTATTGGTTTCCTCCCTGGGAGAACCTGCAGCCAGGAGCTAGCATTCTTCTCAGCCCTCACTGTGAACTGAGCTGAGTTGACTGGGCTAGCCCAGGCTCTGACACTCTCAGGGACCTGACCACCCCTACTCAAGTCTGGAAGGACAGGAGGGGCTGGGGTACACAGCAGCAGTGATCCCTGTCTTCGAGCAGCCCCTGCCAACCCGCTGGCCCCTATGCTTCCAGGGGCCTCCTATCCCAAGAGCTGAGGCTTGGGGAGACTGGACCATCGGATTGTCTGGAACCCTGAGCTCCAATCAGGGGTTAGCAATTTGGGTGATGACCTTTGGTAAATTCTAGAAGGAAATCCCCCAAAATCCACCCAAAAAGCATCAAGTCTCCTAAACTGTTAGAATCCTTCTTGTCTAAGTCAGTGAATTCTTGAAAATATATATCAAGCATTCTTTCCTCCAAGTGTATGTGTGTTTAAAACACCTTTGCTCTAGAAAGACAGAAAGTAGAATAGTGGTTACTATGGGGGGCTTAGGGGACAGGGGAATGAGGAATTACTGCTTAATAGATACCGAGTTTCAGTCTGGAAACATGAAAATATTATTCAAACAGAAGATGGATGGTGGTGACGGTTACACAACAATGGGAATATGCTTGATGCCAATGAACTGTACACTTAAAAATAGTTAAGCTGGGGCTGGGTGCGGTGGCCCACACGTGTAATCCCAGCACTTTGGGAGGCTGAGGCGGGTGGATCACCTGAGGTCGGGAGTTCAAGACCAGCCTGACCAACGTGTTTCTACTAAAAATACAAAAATTAGCCAGGCGTGGTGGCGCATGCCTGTAATCCTAGCTATTCAGGAGGCTGAGGCAGGAGAAACGCTTGAACCTGGGAGGCGGAGGTTGCAGTGAGCTAAGATTGCGCCATTGCACTCCAGCCCAGGCAACAAGAGCGAAACTCTATCTCAAACAAACAAAAAAATAGTTAAGCTCGGCATGTTGGCATGCACCTATAGTCCCAGCTACTCAGGAGGCTGAGGGAGAAGGATTACTTGAGCCAGAGGTTTGAGACTGTAGTCCGCTATGATTATACCTGTGAGTAACCATGCGTGCCAGCCTGGGCAATATAGCAAGACTCATCTCTGAAAAAAAAAAATGTTAACATGGTAAATGTGATGTTATATATATTTCACCACAATTACATAGATAGATAAATATAGATAGATACAGATTTGCAGCCTAAACTCGTGAGCATCCTAACGTAGCAATGATGTGCTGAACATTCCAAGATGCCCAAGTCAGAGCTCCTGGTTGCTCATAGTCCATCATGCGACATAAATAAAGTGAATTTCTAGTTAAAAAGAGAATTTTTAAAAATTCTTTTGCTCTAGGAAATTTGGAATGACCTTCTTTCCCTATCTCATCCTGTTGTCCTTGGCCAAGACCACACAACTTTTCCCCTACCTCCTAGTAAAGCTCCCTCAGCCAGCCTCGTTCTGACACTCCATTTGAGACCCTCTGCCCCCTCCAAGGCACTTAGGGGTTCCCAACAGAAACATGTTTCCTACAGAAACATCCAAGGACCCACTTGAACTAGAGGAGTAATTAAGGTTCTTGCTAGTTCCTTAGCATATTATTTTAAGAGATAAAACACCAAACTTGGAATCTGAAGACTTGGGACCTTTGCTCGCATTGCCGGAGAGCAAAACCACCTCAGACAAACCTCTCTTCCCTTCCTACCCCTCAGTTTCCCCAGCAGTGAAACAGGGAGGATTATTTTACTGTCTCCCTTTTGGGCGTGTTCTCCCGGTTAATTGAATGGCATCTATAAAAATAAGCTTTGGAGAGATGGAGCCTGTATTTAGCACGCTTGTTTTCTCTACTAATGACTTACAAAGTTTATTGAGAAACCATTTATTGCCACAGAAACAAAGCAAAGTGCCTACCCTAGTTTCACATTTGTAGAATCAAAAGCAGTTCGCATCCTTTGGTTTTGCTGGTACACGCCCTGGGTTTGTGCAGGGACAATGATGTGGTTTAATCAGGCTGGGGCAGCCTTTATATTCGATATGAAGCCACTCTGCATTGCAGTATTCTATGAAACCAGGGCACAAACACACAAAGGCTAGGGCACATGGCAGTGTCGGGGTGGGGAGGCTGAGCCAATGACATGCCACAGGGACTGTCAAAAGAAACACCCAACAGCATTTTTATTGTATCTGGTGGGTTGTTTCTGGTTAGGAAGAGAAAGGTATGAGGTGGTAGTAGACATGCTATTTTTACAGATAGGGCTTTGCTGAAGGAATGTGCTGAACTCATAGGCTGTTGCTTTTTGTCTTCTCAGATGGAAACATTGCCAGTGAAGACAGCTCCCTCTCAGATGCCCTTGTTCTTGAGGATGGTAGGTTTATGCATTTCCTGCTTACAAACCTGGAGCTCAGAGTAAACAGAGATGAATTTCTATGTAGTCTGGGGATTGCCTTGTGTAAAGGCAAGAGCCAGGGCAAAAGGCAGCTGGGCTCCCTGCAAGCTCTCTCATTTCCCAGTATTCACCTATTTGGTTGGGAGCGGGTAGGTGCTGCATAAACCCATGTGTATTAGAGCTTTTCATCAGTGAGTGGTGCTTTACTTTTTTAGAAGCCAAAAACTTTTTTTTTTTTGAGACAGGGTCTCACACTATTGCCCAGGCTGGAGTGCAGTGGTATGATCTTGGCTCACTACAACCTCTGCCTCCTAGGCTCAAGTGATTCCTCCACCTCAGCCTCCCTAGTAGCTGGGACTACAGCATGCCACCACACCTGGCTAATTTTTGTATTTTTTTGTAGAGACTGGGGTTGCCATGTTGCTTCTGGGTTCAAGCGACCCACCCACCTCGGCCTTCCAAAGTGCTGGGAGGATTACAGGCAGGAGCCACCATACCTGGCCCAAAACCACATGTTTAGCCAGACAGAGAATCTACACACTAGGCATAGCTTCCTTTTACATATTCATGGTATCTAAAGGAAAAGGGTAGAAATTGATTTAGATCACAAATCAAAGATTGAAACCCACTAGGAGAGTCTAAGGATCGTGAGAAGAAATGGAACACACCCTCTGTTGCTTCCCAAGACAGCAGTGAAAGTAAGAGGGGAGGTATCCCAGTAGATACACACTCAGGCTGGAAAACTGTCTTATTATTTTCCATTGAACTCTTAAAACCTGGCAGTTAGCAGGATATTTTCTTGGGAAATTCTTAAAAAAAAACAGAACCGATCCCTCCCCCAACCCCCATCACCACCATACGTCGGGGAAGAAAGAATTCCAAACCCAGAACCATATGAGAATACTCCTGTGGATGTTTAACCATCCTACTGGGAGGCGGGTGCATTAATTATATGGAAATATATTAAGTGGCAGTTAATTTTTTTGCCCTGTAGGGAAACCTCAGGCAGTGATAAGTGGCTGTTCAGATGGAAAACATGAAAGGTCCACACTAGTCATAGTAATAATGATAATTGCAATAATAATAATGATTGCTCTTGATGTGAGGAAAGTCTGGCGGGTTATTTACCCAGTCACCTTGGCTGTGCTATTAGAAATCAGATTGGAATATATTTGTCTGCTTCATTACAAGCCGGGGAGGCCATTGGGCTACAAGGAAATGGGGGGCTTGAGCATCAGAGATCCCAGCCCTGCAGTTGGCCTCTGAGTACCCCAGGCTCCCCTGGAAAGGGAAGAAAAATTGAGAGATTCCTTGGTAGTACAGGGGTGCCTGGAGCAATAGGTAATGTCACGGGGTAATTTTGAGATATCATTCCGTGATTCCAGCTTCTTCCCCATGTTCCAGATGCAGACCCCTGGACTTCCCTCACAGGTGTCGGCACATCCTTTTGCCACAGTCCCACTGCAGGGTCTCTTTCTGGGGACTCTTCCTTTACTGATTTGAGGGCAAAGGAGGAGTGGGTGCATAGTGGGTGTCCACGGCTGGGGGACTGACAATTAGGCTGTAAAACAAGTCGCTGGAAATGGATTTAGGGGCAAGTGAATGGTAGTTGGTTGTTTGTAAGGTTTGCTTCTGTGCTTTTTTCCCCTCCACCTCCCATCTCTGCCTTCCCCGTGAAGCCTGAGTTGTTCCCTCCTCTCTCTTCTCAATGCTGACCTGCCCTAGCCTGAAGTCCTTATTCATCCCCCTCTCTAGTCTCTCTCCCTTCCTTTCTAGTTTTAGAACGCTGCCAGGTGAATAGTTCTAAAACAGGATTTTTCACCCTGATGCATCCGTGCTTAAGACGTTGCAAAGTTTTGTGGCTTTTCAAAATCTCAACTCCTCAGCTCGGAATTCCAGGCCCCCATCAGTCAGGCTCTTGGCTCACATGGTGCGCACAGAAGGCGGCTGTGCTGGCCAGAGCTCCTCCCTTACTCCCACTGCCCCTCCTCACCAGCCCCTGCCCGCCTGGATGTGCCTGCAGCTGGTACCCTGCCCTCAGGGCCTCCACACTTTGGTTCAAGCCTTTCCTGCCTGCAGCTGGTACCCTGCCCTCAGGGCCTCCACACTTTGGTTCAAGCCTTTCCTGCCTGCAGCTGGTACCCTGCCCTCAGGGCCTCCACACTTTGGTTCAAGCCTTTCCTGCCTGCAGCTGGTACCCTGCCCTCAGGGCCTCCACACTTTGGTTCAAGCCTTTCCTGCCTGCAGCTGGTACCCTGCCCTCAGGGCCTCCACACTTTGGTTCAAGCCTTTCCTGCCTGCAGCTGGTACCCTGCCCTCAGGGCCTCCACACTTTGGTTCAAGCCTTTCCTTCCTCCTCCTCTTTGCCTGCCCACTGCTCAAGCCCCTTCAAGACCAGCCTCTCCCACAGCACCTCCTAGGCTCACTGAATTTGCTTTTTCTGAAAGTCCTCTAGCGCACTGACGTGTTAGATCATTCCTTTCCTGGAGGCAGGGAATCATTTATTAATACATATCTTTGTAGCTCATCTCCTTAAAGAAGTTAAGGCAGTTTCAAAATTAAAATATACAGGAACAGATTAAAAGAGAATAAACACAGCTCTGGGGGGAAAAAAAACAGAGTAGACACCTGATCCACCCAGCAGGTATTTACAATGGACATATAGACCCTCATTTTTTCTTCTCCAACCAATGGTTATCAAGCACCTACTATGTGTCGGCTGAGGATCTAGCAGCAGATGAAACAGACAAAACTCTCCTAGAACTCAGACCCTCCCAAAGTGAATCAGATGCTTAGCATCTGTTGAAAGACAACTTAACACTAGATCAGTAACTACATTTTGCTGTTTGGTGTGAAGCAGTCATTTGGTGGTGGTATTTAATGACGTTCAGGCTTCATTCGTGTCTAATCAAAAGTGACGCGTCTCTTCCCATGCAATCCCGCCTGCAGTGGAGGTTTGGCTTGCCCTGGTTTGGTTTGACTCGTCTTGACTTGTCTTGGCAACTGGGGAAGAGTCTCAGGGTTTCTCATCACAGGGGTGAAGGTGTGGGTTTGGCTATGTGGCTCCAAGGTGCAGGTGGAGGGGTGTAGGGGTTCTGTCTCAGCCTGTGGGAAGGATGACCGGGGCTCAGTTCCTCTCTTCCTGTCTTTGTGCAGAAGACTCTCAGGTTACCAGCACAATATCCCCCCTACATTCTCCTCACAAGGGACTCCCTCCTCGGCCACCGTCGCACAACAGGCCTCCTCCTCCCCAGTCCCTGGAGGGACTCCGACAGATGCACTATCACCGCAACGACTATGACAAGTCACCCATCAAGCCCAAAATGTGGAGTGAGTCCTCTTTAGACGAACCCTATGAGAAGGTCAAGAAGCGCTCCTCTCACAGCCATTCCAGGTGAGCTGCATCGTGAATGAGGCCAAATGAGGCCTCCCTCTATGCTCTGGAAGAATCAAAGGGCTGTCCCAAGTAGCATCCACGATGACAAAATCCACATGAACCTAGTTCCTCCGCCTGGGGTTTGCCTTTCACGGGGCTGTGCTCACAGCGCCCTCTGCTGCCGACACTGTTGAGGTACATTTTTGTGACTCAGAGAAATTGGGGCTTTGGCCCACAATCAACGTGATGGCAGATGGTTTGAATGCTGTTAAATTCCAGAGGAATTAATTAGGAAATCTCAGGCAGCGCTATTCTGAAATAGCAAGTGAAAGTCCACTCGGAGCAAATGCAGAGTGGTTCAGAACTCTACCCCCTCATCCAGCAGAATTCTCCAGCCAAGCAGCTGTAATCCAAGCTGTGTATTATCAGCTCATTACCAGGCTGACCTTGTAGGGAGGTTTTTTTTTTTTTTTTTTGGAAGGCATTTTCGGTCTGCTTCTCTGTTTTTCTTATTTCCTTTAATCACCCTACCAAGCTCCAAGGGGGTGCCAGGACAGGTAAATATTTGTTTCTTGGAAAACAAAAACTGTAAGGGCAGGACCGTCACACTGCCTGACACAGAGAAGGCTGACCAGGGTCTTCGTCTCATATTGCCTAGATGGGGAGCGGGGAGGGCATACCCACTGCTGGGGAAAGGCTGAGAACCACAGTAGAGGTCTGACCAAGCGAGGTGGGAGTCACGGGCGAGCTTTCCCCACACGCTGGGATCAATGTCCTGAACTAGCCGGCCCCCCAGGGAAGGTGCTGTCTGTCTGGCGGTGACCACGTGGCATTCTTGGCTTTGCAGCAGCCACAAGCGCTTCCCCAGCACAGGAAGCTGTGCGGAAGCAGGCGGAGGAAGCAACTCCTTGCAAAACAGCCCCATCCGTGGCCTCCCGCACTGGAACTCCCAGTCCAGCATGCCGTCCACGCCAGACCTGCGGGTCCGGAGTCCCCACTACGTCCATTCCACGAGGTGAGTCTGCCCGGCTTTCCGGCCACCTCCCTGCTCAGACCAGGCCTTCCTTTTTAAAATTGGGCATTGTCAGCCCCAAGCTGGCCCAAATAATGGATGAGCTACAGTCAGACCTGAACCTGGGAGGATAAATGAAGCGGAATAAAAAACCAAGCTGGCAGCAGTCAACCCCCGTTAGCCAAGAGACCCACGCACAGGGCACTTGGAGTCAGCCAAAGAATCCCCGGGCTCCTGGAGACAGGGAGCATGGAAAGTTTCCTAAGCAAAGCAGAGGCCGCAGAGGCTGGCTGGGTTAGCACGGGAAGAGGTCTTCTATCTTTCTACTGAGGCCTAAATTTATACTGGACTTCCTTCAGTGCTTCAAAATGTAAATTCATAAAGAGCAAAAGAGCCAGGCAAAAATGAGGCTTCAGTGAATCACACCTTTTTCTTTTTTTTGAGATGGAGTCTCGCTCTGTCACCCAGGCTGGAGTACAGTGGCGTGATCTCAGCTCGCTGAAACCTCTGCCTCCCGGGTTCAAGCGATTCTCCTGCCTCAGCCTCCCAAGTAGCTGGGATTACAGGCACCCACCACCACGCCTGGCTAATTTTTGTATTTTTTAGTAGAGACGGGGTTTCACCATGTTGGCCAGGCTGGTCTCAAACTCCTGACCTTGGGTGATCCACCCACCTTAGCCTCCCAAAGTGCTGGGATTAGAGATGTGAGCCACCGCTCCTAGCCACACCTCCTTTTTCTAAAAAGAAGCAAACCAGATCACGGAGGGCCACGTGATGGGGGCTTTCATCCCCCTTCTGAGTGGCAGTCGGAAGTGGGACTCGCCTCTTCCTGTGCTTGGCCAGTGGGGCCGCTGTGAAGTTCACGTGCAGTCCCAGCATCGGGCAACATCATCTGCCGTGTGATACTGTTTTGCACTTCCCTAAGCCCTGAGTGGACTCAAACGAGCAGAATGAATTATAAAGTAATGGTATGGTAAGTATTTGCATCATTCATTGTTTAATTATCTCATTTGCCACCAACCTTCTATTTCCCAGTTTTCACAGGAAAGGGGAGTCTATTTATATGGATCCTGTAATAGTAGTTGGTTAAACTATATGAAGGGCCTCTGTAGGACTGCTTTTATCTGATCTGTAAATAGGGACATTTTATCTGGTTTGTGTTTTCTCTTTTTTATTTATTTATTTATTTTTAAAGAGAGACAGGGTCTTGCCCTGTTGCCCAGGCTGGAGTGCAGTGGTTTGATCATAGCTTACTGAATCCTCGAGTGATCCTCCCTCTTCAGCCTCCTGACTAGCTGGGACCACTGGTGTACAACACTACACCCAGCTAATTTTCTAATTTATTTGTAAGAGATGAGGTCTTACAGTGTTGCACAGGATGGTCTCAAATTCCCAGGCTCAAGCAATTCTTCAGCCTCCTGAAGCACTGGGATTACAGGCGTGGGCCACCGTGCCCAGCCCTATCTGGTTTAACATGATACTAGAGTAAGGATTCTGTGATTCTCTTTGTGTCTATAGAATTATTTAAAAAACAAAAACAAAAACAAAAACCCAGAAATCGAAACCCTTCTGTGAGTCCTAGCTTCAGTCCCACTTCCCACTGGGAATCAAGGTGGAGACCCCAGGTTCACCTCCCGCAACGGGCAGTTCATTTGCCTGGAAACCACAGGCAGTTCCCGGATCCCCGGGGCAGCCCTGCTGAGTGAGACTCTGGCTTGCTGGGCTGGGGCCTGAGCCGGCGTGGAGACACCCAGTGCCCTCCTCAGGACCCCCTCTTCCCCGGAGCACCCCTCCTTGGGCCCACTCCCCACCCCCAGACCAACCCGGGTCGTCTCCCGGCAGGTCGGTGGACATCAGCCCCACCCGACTGCACAGCCTCGCACTGCACTTTAGGCACCGGAGCTCCAGCCTGGAGTCCCAGGGCAAGCTCCTGGGCTCGGAGAACGACACCGGGAGCCCCGACTTCTACACCCCGCGGACTCGTAGCAGCAACGGCTCAGACCCCATGGACGACTGCTCGTCGTGCACCAGCCACTCGAGCTCGGAGCACTACTACCCGGCGCAGATGAACGCCAACTACTCCACGCTGGCCGAGGACTCGCCGTCCAAGGCGCGCCAGAGGCAGAGGCAGCGGCAGCGGGCGGCGGGCGCACTGGGCTCAGCCAGCTCGGGCAGCATGCCCAACCTGGCGGCGCGCGGGGGTGCGGGGGGCGCAGGGGGCGCGGGGGGCGGTGTGTACCTGCACAGCCAGAGCCAGCCCAGCTCGCAGTACCGCATCAAGGAGTACCCGCTGTACATCGAGGGCGGCGCCACGCCCGTGGTGGTGCGCAGCCTGGAGAGCGACCAGGAGGGTCACTACAGCGTCAAGGCTCAGTTCAAGACGTCCAACTCCTACACGGCGGGCGGCCTGTTCAAGGAGAGCTGGCGCGGCGGCGGTGGCGGCGACGAGGGCGACACGGGCCGCCTGACGCCGTCGCGATCGCAGATCCTGCGGACTCCGTCGCTGGGCCGCGAGGGCGCCCACGACAAGGGCGTGGGCCGTGCCGCCGTCTCAGACGAGCTGCGCCAGTGGTACCAGCGTTCCACCGCCTCGCACAAGGAGCACAGCCGCCTGTCGCACACCAGCTCCACCTCCTCGGACAGCGGCTCGCAGTACAGCACCTCCTCCCAGAGCACCTTCGTGGCGCACAGCAGGGTCACCAGGATGCCCCAGATGTGCAAGGCCACGTCAGGTGAGAGGGGGCGGCCAGGTGCACGCGGGAAGACCTGAGGGCGAACTGCTTGCCGGTGTCAAGGGCTGCTGCGGGGAGGTACCCTTAGAACTGGGTGCACTGAGGAACAGGAGTCATTAATTCTGGGAACGCTGCTGTTAGATGCGGGAGACTTGAGGTCTTCCAGGCCTTTGTTGACCCCGCCCCGTTCTTACCCTAATCTTGCACCATAACTGTGCACCTGACCCTCCAGAGTGCACTGGGCCAGCTCTCCCATTTCTCTTTGTAAGGACAGAAATCTAAGAAAGTTAGGTAAAGTAAAAGGAATGTCTCTGGGTTTATCCAACCAAAGGTGTCTTTTACCCTAGTGAGGAGAGTATCCCAGTGAAAGCCCACAGCTGTAGCTTGCAAAGGAAGCTGGGTTGGGGATGGGCTTGGGTCAAGCCTAGAGATTTGGCCAGTGTCTCCCCAGATGGGGGCAGACTGGCTAATAAACAGAGTGCCAGAGCTGTGCGTTTGACAGAATTCTAGACTGCTCCTGGCTTTCCCATTTCGATGATGATGTTATGCCATAGCCACAAACTATTTTTCTTAAATGTTTTCAATATCCTTGATATCCTCTGAAATTTTCTGTGAAGTTTACCTTATATTCTCGTACTCAAGAGCATTGGGCGGTATTGAATCAAGTAAAAAACAAAAAAAAAAAAAGGAAGAAACCACTCATTCCCTTAAGTTACATTTAATAACAGTGATAATGACCGACACTGAGCAGTTGCCTTGTGCTGTGGTCTGAGCACTGGCTTATTAACATACTCTTAGCACTCAGAGAGGGACACTGAGGAGAACAGAAATGGTAAACATCATAAGAATAAAATGAGAGTCAGAAGCAAATGGGAGGAACTCTGAGTCAGGAATTTGGTAAAGATCAAGGGAAACAGAGTGACCTGAGATACTGGGGGGTTCATCTTTGGGGAACTGCAGGAGATTCTTGGTGCCTGGAGACAGCAGGGCAAAGAGGAAGAACCTGGATGCCCTAGCGAGCCAGGCTCCGGCATTCTATCCCCACATCCCCGTGGACATGTTTATTAGGGTCCACTGGCCAAATGACAAGCTCCAAAGATCGGGTAATGGTGGGTGTTCCGTGGACTTCAGGGTCCCAGAACCTTCTTTATATTCCTTCTTCATCTGTAAAATAGCCCAGTGAAATTTGCCATTGACTCCCCAGGAAGATCTTGAGTATGATCATCTGTGACCCTATTAGATAAAGAACCAACATTTTGTAAATATCTCCAACAAACAACAGGAGGGTTTATGTTCTATCGAAATTGCAGCACTGGTCTAGTAGATTTGCTTTATGTAAAGAGATTAGGTAGATCTTTTGGAACATATTTTAGACTAAAATTTTTAAGAAGCTGTATCTGAGGTTTACTGATGGAAAGGATTCCTTTACCAAAAAAGCAAAGGATGCATTTAAGTAGGATTGACTTCCTACTAAATCTTTCCAACTGGACTTCCATGCTGCCTACATCAGTAAATGCATAGTGGTCAGGTTTGGATGAGCTATTAAAAGCCCTGCTCCCTTCAAAGCGTACTACAGTAGCAATGATAAGCCTGAAAGAGCAGAGAGAGCAGGCTCTGAGAACCTTTCTGGATGCCCTCTCTTCACAATGGAGAGAAAAATTACATAATGGGGCCACATTGAAAATGCCCTAGGGCCAGAGAAATATGCCCTCCCTGTATGAGCCCTACTCAGGTCTCGCTCAAATGGGGACATCAGGTTCTTTGCCGCTGTAGAAACCGTCACCATCCCTATGGCTACTTCCTGGTGGCAAAGTGGGGACCTAGGATCCCAGGTCAGCTTGACTCAGAATGAAGGTGCATGGTAGTGGGGAGAAAATGGAATTGGTGGGATGCAGAGGCTGGGGGGGGGACATGTAGAGATGGTTGCCCACTGTGACCATGCCATAGGGATGCTGAGACCCTGCTCTGGGGTCCTTCCCAGCATCCCTGGAAATGGTGACCTCTGGCCACTGGGTTGGTGTCAGCCAACAAGTCGCAAGCTCCTTCACCTGTGTCTGATCCCTGTCTGCTCTCTGCCTTTCTTGCACCACCTGCATGTAGCTGCCTTACCTCAAAGCCAGAGAAGCTCGACACCGTCAAGTGAAATTGGAGCCACCCCCCCAAGCAGCCCCCACCACATCCTAACCTGGCAGACTGGGTGAGTTCTCCATGTTCTTCACTGTGTCAGCTCGGAAGAGTGTCATAGACGTTCAAATCCTAGTGACATAAGGATAAGTCAGTAAATGGACGATGAGGGTTCGTTACTGGGAGGTGTCTTCCTTTCAAGAGAAGCCCCATGATCTGCTGTCACCTCTGCCTACTCCTTTCCCTGGCTGTGCCTTTATGGAGGTGAATTGTCTGTGTTCTCTCTTAAAGTAGGCGGTGGTCTTTGGGATGTGGGGAGATGGAAGCACGAAGTAGGACTGTGCTTCTTTGGTAAGATTTCCAGACAGCATTTCATTTCGATTTGGATTATACTCAGGCTGACTCAAAATGCCAGGCAAGAATGTCAGGGGCAGAAAGAGAGCTGATGAAGACAGCAAATACACTGGGGCAGGTGAAACAGCCAGTGTCTTAGGATGTCTCAGGGTGCAAGAAAAAAGGCTGTGTCCTGGCCAAGCACTTGCTCTTTATCAACACACGAAAGAGATCAGGTGCCCTGAAGCCTTCAGCGGAAGCTGCACACAACAAAATTAATGAAACCGAAAGGCAGCTCCTTTGATAGCTTGACATGTTTGCATACAGCATTATCATCTTGGGGCCAGTGAGGCTGTTCTGACCTACTGGAGGGTCTGGCAGACACAGGTAACCCGCCTGGCCCTACAGCACCTGCCTCTTCTGTTGCCCCTGAGACATCATCTCTAAGTAGATGTTAGGTTCTGTCAACATCTGTTGGTTAGGGGAGTAAGGAGGCCCCTTCCTCGGTTTGTCTGGTTCCTGGTTTGGTGGAACATCAGGGGGATGTCTGGGAAAACCTGACAACTGGATGTGAGTTGAATCATGAGAAAAGCACAATTCCAGAATTGGCTCTATTGCCTGCCTTTCAGGCTCTCATACTTGGCTGCTTTTTTTTTTTTTTTGAGACGGAGTCTCACTCTGTTGCCCAGACTGCAGTGGTGCGATACCAGATCAATGCAACCTCCACGGTTCAAGTGATTCTCCTACCTCAGCCTTCCTAGCAGCCGGGATTACTAGTGTGCATCACCACACCTGGCTAATTTCTAGTAGAGACAGGGTTTCACCACGTTGGCCAGGCCGGTCTCAAACTCCTGACCTCAGGTGATCTGCCCACCTCAGCTTCCCAAAGTGCTGGGATTACCGGCACCTGGCCGGCATTTTTGTTCCTGCAGGTTTATCTGTGGTCATTTTTTTACACCAGGTTTTCTGGAGCCTTCATTTTTGGCAAGAAAGGGTCCTAACACTTATTGAGTGCTTGCTGTGTACTCAAAGGCTGCGAGCAGCTTCTAACACACATGAGCTCATATAATCCTCATCATCCCCTTGCAAGGGAAATACCCAGATGTTTTAGTTTCATAGATGAGGCTCAGAGGAACTAAGTGCCTGGCCCAAAGTCTGACAGCTGGAATTCCAGCTCTGCCCTCTGTGACCCCCAAACCCTGTCTTTTCCCACTATACCGGGAGTTAAGTGTGGTCCCAAAGCCAGCAGCACGAGTGAGCCTCACCTGGGATCTTGTCAGAAATGCAAATTCTCGGGCTCACCTGTAACATAAAAAAAATCCAAAACTCTGGGGGTGGAGTCCAGCAGGCTGCATTCTGATAAGCCCTCCAGGTGATGCTGACCCACACTCAAGTTTGACAATCACTGAACGATCCCCTGCTGCCTCTGATTCCTTTTAAAATAAGAGAAACTGGAGCCCCAACTCGGTGTTCCTGTGTCTGCTCCTACTTCTTGGGCTGTCTGTCGGACAGTAGCTGCTCCTCTGTCCTTTAGATCATTAACAGTCACCTGCCCACACCCCAGCTCTCACCTGTTTGGCCAGGCAGCCTCTGCAAGGTTTAGGGTCTAAGAGTCTCACTAAGATTAACTCATAAAAGAATGACACATCTTTCATATATATAATACATACCTCCAGTGACTAAACAAACTTCAGATTGCAAGATCCCTCTCTAGATCTTCCAACTTTTCTGAATCATGCCCAGTCTCACCAGATCCAAATATATGATTGTATTATTTGACTGGCAACAGGCTCTGAAATGTACAAGCCCTCCTCAGGATCCTATGCACTTAAGATGGTCTTGAAACTTGCCTATTTCACCATCTACAACTAGTGAGGACTCAAGACAAATTTGAAACAAAACAGCTATTTTGGTTCTTGGCATAAACTGTTTGCTATGATGTGATACGAAATGAGGCCATGGGTAAAAGAGGGCCCGTCCCTCCTAACAAACTAGGTATTTTGACTCAATTACGGGGACTGAAAGTACTGCATGACTTGTATGATCTGTTGCTAACTCGGGTGTCTAATCAGCGGGCCTTTCGGATATATTAATAAGCTACTAATCGTGTCTGTGTCTGTGTCAGTGTCTCTCTGTAACATGACCTCTCTTCTCTTCCTCCTCCTGCTTTCCTTTGTTCAGAGAAGCAACAGAAAACTCACCCATTCTGGATGGGTCTGAGTCTCCACCTCACCAAAGTACTGATGAATAGAGGTACCGTAAGGGGAGTTTTGTTCCTACTGCCCATGAGTCTGTGGTCCCGCATGTGTTGCTTTTCTCCATGTCACCATTTCCATCTGAATGCTGTATTTATGCCTTATTTCTAGATACATGGGGAACTATGTTTTTACATGGAGGTTCTTACATCAAAGGTTCGATATTCCTAACACTGCTTCCCAGAAAAGACCCCCAGAGTATGTTTTGTTTTGAGACAGTCTTGTTCTGTTGCCCAGGCTGGAGTGCAGTGGCATGATCTCGGCTCACTGCAACCTCTGCCTCCCAGGTTCAAGCCATTCTCCTGCCTCCCTAGTAGCTACAGGTGCATGCGTGGCTAATTTTTGTATTTTTAGTAGACACGGGGTTTTGCCATGTTGGCCAGGATAGTCTGGAACTCCTGACGTTAAGTGATCTGTGCGCCTGGCCCCAAAGTATATTTTAGACTCACCATGTTCTATCTACATTCAAATATTTGTAGACATTTTACTGTTAGTAATCAGTGTCCCTGAAAAGAACAGCATCACTGCAATGTAAGTTTCAACGCACCAAGGGCCGACTGAGTGGATCCAGAAGCACCCCCAGCATTCTTGATTAACAGCTGTGCTGAGTACCAAAGGCTATGAGCACTGCTTTTCCAAATGTCCATAAGCCAACATTTTTATCGCTACCACCATCACCTGGGAGCTCGTTAGAAAGCTAGTCTCCCGGGCACCACCCTGGCCTACTGAACCTAATGTGCATTAAACAAGATTCCTGAGTGAATAACATGCACGTCGAAATCTGCAAAGCACAGGGGCAGAAAACAGTACCACCTGGTCTGGTTCCTAGCCCCAGGACCCTTACAGTCTAACTGGGACACAAGGCATTGAAATCAAATTGTTGCCTATCAGAAGATATACGAGGAGCATGAGAAACTGCTACACTTATGTATTAAGTGCTCTAAGACTTAGAAACAAAATGCTGAGTGAGAGGTTTCAGAAATGAGGGGGTCACTTTCGAGTTCACAGAGATGTTATGTGAGCCTGGCTCAGAAGCCTGCCGTGGGAGGAGGGGGCTTAGACAGGTGGAGACAGAGACCATCCCAAGTGCAAAAACATGGATGCACAGATAAGGGTGAGGGGTGGTTAACAGTAGAGTCTTGTTTCCTGTAGAGAAAAAACTGGGCTTTTGAAAAGTAAGTAAGTTAGGACAATATTGCAAAGTTGACAGATGGGGAATCAGGGGACAGGGACTTAGGCTTTGGAAGGAAGGTTAACCCGCTCCCCCAGCCCCAGTGCCAGGATGATGTCATGAGAGCAGTATTTTTGAAGTAGGAAGAATGGCCTTTTTCTCCCCCAGTATGGGAGGGCGATCATCTGCTAAAGGTGATGGAGGTAGGGATGACAGCCAGAAGTAGAATTAACCAGGTTTGAAAGAGCTGCTGTGGAAATGTAGGCACTGCTTGAAATACCTACATACATACACGTCTTCATGCTCATGCACACATGTGCACATGCAGGGACACACATACATTATACTGAGCAACAGCACCTTCCCAGACCAGGTAAGACAGGATGCCTCTAGAGGGCCTCGTCCCCTATCCTCTGGCCTTGTGACCAACTGCAGGACTATTCAACAACCCCACTATGTGCCACCAGTTGGTTTTGTAAGTTATACGTTTAAAAAAATAATTCAGTTTGAAATTCCTCCCTCCCAGCAGCCCCACCTCCCTAAGCCAAGCAGTTATAAACCACAAAATCCTGTGAGATGTGGGTGAATTTGCCATCTGTCTGGTATCAGAGGGCCCCGCCTTAGCCAGTACCCTTTGCAGGCCACACCTCTCTGAGCATAGCCCCGGGAAAGGGCATTCTTGCGGTGGAAAGCCCCCACAGATTCTGAAGTCACCACTTCTGTGACCCAGACTGCCCAGGACTAAGCTGCTCTCCTGGATCACAGTTGAGAGAGCACACCTAGATCTTCATCCTGCCCCAGCTCAACACCTAGATCTTCATCCTGCCCCAGCTCATGTTCCAGTGAATGACTGACTTAGGTTTTCACTAGGGCAACTATTTAGTGGCCCCATTTGTATTATTTGTGAAGAATGAATGCTTCCTAAGGGTCTCTTTTGTTAATACCGTAAAATTGAATTTGTACTGAAAGGCAAAGACTTAACTGAGCAGCCAGAACAAGGGTCTCTTCCCCAAACTTGAGAATAAGAGATCAATACATGAAGCAACATTTATAGCTTTAAAAATACCTTATGTACTTCAATAACTATGGCGAAACACTAAGAAAGATTCTGTATAAAACATCGCAAGTTTGGAAAAATACATCTTTACATCTTCTCCTCCAGCTTCATTTTCTCAGAGGCAGGAGCAGGCCAGTGGTTTCCATACTGCGGCCCCTCTAGGAGCCACCTGAGAACCAAACCACCCATCCAGCATCTCCCACCCCATCATCCAGATCCCGATGCCCTCTCATATGTGGGTTCTGTGACCCAGAAGCCTCCATGATGAACCACAGGAGAACACCACCGGCCAGCCAACAGTTAGGCTCTTCACATACCAAATAAACCACCCCAGGAACCCTTAACCTCATCCACTGCCTTACCCAAACATCACTGCTTTACCCAAACATCACTGCTTTGAACTCAGTGGTCTTTCTTGAGCCTTTATGATCAACACACAGTGGACTTTTAGTCCTTCTGAAGCAGATTATATTGTCACAATTATGACTCAACTTTAATAGTTTCAACCAGAAACTGTTTAGTATCCAACATACAAGAGAGTCAACTACATTTCATAATATTAGCCCATTTAAGAGTATTTTTCAAAGTGTGTTCTGTGGATGTTAATAGGTGATACTGTTCCAGAAGTTCTGTGGCAAACAGTAATCCAGGACTTCTCAGAACCTTTAATATATGTGTCATATACATTTACATTTCAGGCTTCTGAAAGGCAGAATCCTCAAATTTATCCACAGAAAGCAACTCACAGGACTACTTTGGGAAACACTGGCTAAGTTGTTCCAAAGATCTCATGAAGCCCCTTAGGGAAGTTTTGTCCCAAACAGACCCAGATCATGTTTGTGTTGGACACAAAAATTTCATCAACAGTTTAAGAAACTACTTACATGTGCCAGTATTCGTTAGTTACATATGAAAAACTCAGTTCAACAAGCGTAAGCAAACAAGAGCGTGTACCGGCTGATGTCACTGGAGCCCGGGCTGGCTGGGTCTCCTTCCAGCTCTAGCTCTGCTTCCTCCTCCTGTTAACGTCGTTCTCAAGAGGGAATAACATCCTTGTGGTTTCAAAGCTGGTCAGGCACGTGGCCATCTTTGAACCAGGGATTTTGATTGGGGGACTCTCACTGGCCCGGCCCCGTTGGGTTCCTTGTCCCCTGGCCCCCACAGGAGTGAGGATGGCGCCATGGTGGAGAGCACCACCAGGACCACGTGGAGTTAGGGAGAGACTGTCCCCCTAGGAAAAACACAGGACCCCTGGAAGGCCCAACCACCTCTCCCCTTAGAAGTTTTTCAGTCAGGCACAATTTCAAAAGTCAGCTTAGGGTGGAGAGAAAGTTTGCAGGACAGGTGTCCTAGAAACATCCACATACCACCTACATATAGTAATACCCATGGCCAGTGTCATAATCAAGAGCCTTTTCTTACTTTGCTTCTGAAGCTGGTTTATTTCTGGTGCTCCAAACACAGGACTCTCATTAAAATCCACCAGTATGTGCACAGATGCCTTGGCATTTTCCAGCTTTCATGGATTTTAAGGCCAGATGAGAAACATTTACAACATCCAGTTGTTCCTAGAGAGGTTAGCAAATGAAATAGAAAGCTGGGGATGACTGATGATTCTCGGTCGTGAAGCTGTGTTTGGTACTGAAATGCTCCTAAAACTCACCAGCTCTGAACTACGTTGGGTTAGGGTCCCTTCCTGTCACCCATTCCCTCACCACTCCCCATGGGGAGATCAGTTGCAGGAGAGGAATTCAAAGGGCTCATTCAGGATCATTGGAGAGAGGCTGTTTCTCCAAATCATGATCCCTAGTAATGACTATTGGCTTCCACATATCTATGATTGCTTCTTAAGATTTAAGAATTACTTCTACCCAACCTAAATGGTGATACCTACTTAAAATACTTAAAAAAAAAAAAAAAAAGCCTTTTATTTTCTTCTATAGACTTTCCTGTGTATTTTAAATGAACACACTTTTATAATCACAAAAACAATGCATGTTATTTAGAATAAAGCGAAGTCACCATTGATTTTTTTTTAAACTTTTAAAACACAATGCAAAATACCACCACAGTTTCACTACAGGGAAAACTCACATTTTGAATGTTCTTCCAGGACAGAATAAAAATTTCCTAGTGACATCTGGTTAGCCCTGGGGTCTCACGGAGGACAACCCGGGCAGCTGTCGTGTGGGAAAAGTCCCCTGAGGAAAGCCCAGAGGTTCTGGCTTTGGCTGCATCTGAGAATCACGTGGTGGGGAGCTTTGACAGTTCTCAGCGCTCAAACACAACCCAAACCAATTGGGCCCAGGCATGAGTATTTCTGAGAGTTCCCAGGTGCTCCCCGGATGCAGCCATGCTGAAGAACCACCTCACTGAGTACATTACCTTCCATTCTCCTCCTTCACAAATGCTCTAGGTTTCAGGCGGCCCCTTTGTGTGGATTCTGGGGGCCTTCTGTACACACAGCACCGTTGAGGGTCTCAGGCCTCACTGCTCTGAACAGGAAAGACTCGTGATTAGCACAGGGCCCTGTCAAGGTGAACACATCCTTCTCAGTGCAGGCCTGGCTGAGCCCGTCCTCCTCCACTAACTCTCTCATCTTTCTTGGGCCTCCCACAGGAGCTACAATGATAGCTGTTTCCTGGATTCCTCCCTCTATCCAGAACTAGCTGATGTCCAGTGGTACGGGCAGGGAAAAGCCAAGCCCGGGACCCTCGTGTGAGCCAGCCCGGCCTAATCTGACCGCCTCAACGCCATTCTGAGATCACCTCACTGCCTCTCATTTGCCTTACCCAGACGCACCGTCACCCTGCACCAGCTTCGGCCCTCAGCACTTTTTTTCTCCTGTCTCCGCATTCCCTCCCCCTTGAAAACCTGACTGAGGAGACATTCTGGAAGGTTCCGGTCCCACTGTGTGTCCCCTGGCGCTCTTGCCCATAGAGAGCCAGACACCAATCCTCAATGGCACCTTGGTGGCTTCCCTCTGCCATGACAGCCCCTAGGCCAGGAACCATCGGGGGGCCAGCCGGCATCCAATTCCTGCCGATAAGTAGCCTTGGGAGAGAACGGGAAAGGGGACTTGAGTTACAGGGTGACCCAGAAAGACGATTCAGCTGTGTCCAGCCTGCCACCCATACGTAGGCCAACCAAGCACTTCATGAAGAGGAGGCCTCGTGGTATATTCAGTTTACACCTGAAATATTCCTTGATGGGACAGCTTGTGGGAGTGGCTATGGGGGAAGGGGAGGATGAGAAAGGAAGCTCTCGACACCAGAAATGCATCGGAGGACCACAATCAGTTCTATGCTGCCAAAGATTAAAAATAAATAACATAAAAATTAAGAGGGGCCAAGAGGAAGACATTCTTTCTGCAAGGAAATTTCTTTTAAATTCTGAACTGCTACTACACACAAGTGAAAGTCAACCCTCTGTAAACTGGTGTCCTCTCCCTAGCCCTCTCCCTTACTGCCCACTTCTCTCTCCGTAGAGAGCCTGAAAAACTGCCCCAATGCCACGGTAAAGGCGAGGAAGTCTTGGCTGGCGCTGCTGACTCACAGTCGCCATCCATCTGAACACAAAGGGAGAGAGACCTGTGGGAGTCATAGTGGGTACTGTTAGCCTCGGTCCATGCAGGGGGTTCAGCCAAGCCCAAGACTCAAAGCTGCTTTCCTTTCAGGATTTGTAGTAACATAAGGTGATAATGGCCAAAAGTGGTTCTCTCTCATTAAAACAACCAGTAAAAGCGTATCCTATTTTTTTGCACAAGGTGTTTCATTTTCTTTTTTATGGGAAACCAAGGGAAAAGCACATTGCGATCCATCCAGTGTTTAACTGTCGTGGCTCATTTTCTGTTCGTTAGCACTTGTGTGACAAAAGAGCTCAGATCCGACTTCTCCTATGTGTCACTTATTCCAAGAACCCAACTATGCCCTTAGGTAGAAAGATTTGACTCATGTGTCTACTAGCCAACAGGCAGAGCAGCGTTGAAAAAAATATCAGCTCCCAAAGGGCCCATGTGTCTACATCATCAGTTACTGTCATGCACCACATTTGTGTGCAGATACCAAAAGAGGAGGAAAGAAGAAAAAAATTAATGTGTGGGAGCTGCACGTTTACATGTGTTTTGAGCTATGCTTCAAACACAACTGGAAAGCCATCAATCTTCAAAGGCCTCAAAAATACTTTTATAGTAACAAGTGCACAACTTTAGTTGGGTTATTCAAGATGGCACAAAAGGGTTTCCGCAGAGGTGGTATGCTGTGCTTTTGGCGCAAGTGGTGGGGGGATGGGGGTGGGGGTGGAATTTTTGTCTCACTCTAATGACTTCCTATTGGAAAGGCATTGACAGCCAGGGCCAGGAGCCAGGGTGGGGTAGTTTTGTGGGAAAGCAGAACTGAAGTTAGCTTAAGCATAAAAAGAAAGATAAATCTTCGCTTTTCATGTATGTGGAATCCAAGAATAACCATAGGCTCTACCAGACCAGGAGGGTAAGGATGGACACTAAAACGAAACAAATACCAAGGTATTCCTTCTGCTGCAGCCTGGAGACCACCGAGAGTCGAGCTGGGGCACACACACCTGGCCAGGACCCGGCAGGGACAAGACGGGCCGTGGCCTCCTCCACCAAGTCTCTCTAGACAGTTCAGGGCCTGCTTTCCCCAGCTCCATGCATGGCTGGACTGGTGATTCCCGGGTGCAGAAGGGATTCATATTCCCAGAATGCTTTAAGTGTACACCTGCAGGATAAAGAGAAACTGGTTATATTATTAAATGATTCTAGGGATTCATTGGGGGATATTTTTGTTGCTTTTACTTTCATGGTTAGAGCTACAAACAACAGTGACTTTTTTTTTTCTCCCTTCCCCATTCAGAAACATTATACATTGGGCCATTTTTCTTTCTCCCAAAGAAGATTCATGAATAGTCAGACTGAACTGTGTGTAACAGGAAAAGTCAAAAGGAAAAAAGGAAGCTGATGAGGTTACATGGTTACAGGTTCTACACCATGCAGAGTAGCTTGAAATCTAGTCTGGAGAAAACTGGATCAAGATTCTAGCCCACTTGAATTGCAAGGAATGAGAGGCAAAAATTCTAAAGATTTGGGTTATATTTTCAACTTGGGGGACAGAGAGAAATGGAGTGAGAGCAGGAATTACAGTTCCAGCAAACATCATGATAGTCTGGTAGTCAAGACAGAGATTAAGTAAAACAGGTTTTACTGTTTAGCTGAGTTCAGTTAATACTAAATGTACATAAAACATTAGTCCTTTGAGACTGACATAATTAATGATCAGTGTGGTGGAAAATGATGTAGTTATTGTACACAAGCACTTGCAAACTCTATCCCTATTTCTTTAAAACAAAATAAGGTGAAATACGAAGTCCCTGGTCTGATATAAAGCCCCTACTGGATTCTCCAGATGCGTAAAAGAAATTGCCTGTTTCAGCCAGAAGACTGGTGAAAACACATACATCAGACTATGTTGTGAGCCAGGTTGATTTTTTATTTTATTATATGCAGGTGAGTGTTGAAACTGTTAAAATTCCAATTTGTTTTCATTCAGTATTAGTTTAGTTCTAAATATAGCAAACCCCATCCAGGTGCTATCAGATGACCAGTTACTGCTTAGTTAACTAGGTGTAAAGTTTTACATATACATTAATGTCAATAGTTTATTACAAGTTGTGTAAAATGGACTCTAGTTTAATAATGGGGGAAAAAAGATTAGGTTGCTCCTGAAACTGACTGTAGAGCATGTAAAATGATTTTACTGGATTCTGTTCAACTGTAATCAATGAAAAAAATGTACGTTGTAGACAAAGTTGCAGAATTAAAAAAAGAAATCTGCTTTTAATTTATTCCTTTTGTATTAAGAATTTGTATAGTACCTTTACATTTTGCAAAACAGTGTTGTCAACACTTATTAAAGCATTTTCAAAATGAAAAGATCCCAGCTGCCTCCTGGAGATTTTGTTCCTTTGTCAGCGATAAATGCTTGCATGTGCTCTGGGAATCTGTAATTCAGGTGCTTGTGTCCTCAGTGGGCTCCTTTATTAAAGTCAATCTGTAGATGGTATTTTTATGGGCTTGCTAGATGATACAGAAAAGCCTGGTTTGTTCAGCAGAGGTGAATTCCCTCTTATTCTAGTTTCCTTTTGTTAACCGTGCAAGATAATATTGTCTAAATTATGTATTCCTCCTACTACAAAAAAGGACTTGAGATTGGAGGTCAGTCTTTATGAGGATACTATCTCAGCCTTTGCATCACTATTCACTGCAAATGGCTCCCTGTGTGTAACATGTGCCAGCATGTGTACTGTCCCTGCAAGACAGCCCACGGCAGGAGCAATGAAGGAAGCTAGGCTTTGAGGGACCGTCTTTAGTCTGTCCATGTTGTGCCTCGTTCCATGTAGGATGCAGAGGGTCATTCACATAGGCTGCTCAGGCTCTCTGTGACTACCATGAATCTTCTGTGCTCAAACTGCAGCTCAAACCCTGCCACTGACTCTAAATCTCATCACGAGAGCCAAGTGCCTACGGGGACTGCAAGTACAAAGAGTCCCTGACTTACGGATGAAATGGTGACTGGCTGACTTGAGTAGTGACTGCTGCAATCGAATCCCCGGCCCCCTAACTTAATAGGCATCTCCTCCTAGCAAAACTGGAAGTCTGGCTTCCAATAGCATCCCTGGATGAAAAGCTCCTGGATGGGAAGCCTTGCAGAAGCCTTGGCCACTAGAATGGCCAAGCAGAGCGTCAACTAGCAACAGTTGATGCTGCCAAAAAGGAAAACAATCCACTGAGAATCACATCTGGAAGTGAGCCCATCGAGAGAGTGTTCTCTACTTCCTACACCCTAAAAACTGCCCGTGGGCAAGCCTAAAGCCTCCTCTCCTTGGGGAAGCAACCAGGCCATCTCAAAATCATCTACACTTGAAAAAAGAGAAAGGGCCCTCATGTAAGTCTTTTACATGTAAATATGTCACAGCTTAGGAAATTAGCCTATTATCTTCTCATTAAGCTCTACCACATGAAAGCAACTGGTAGACAGGGAGATCCTCTTCCCATTTCTTTCCCACTGCTTCCTACTTTTCACCTCTTCATCTATCAGTTTATCTATCTACCCTTTCATTGTGCCAAAAAAGGTGATTCCAAACAGTTAATTATTAGAGAACACAAAGTGAACACCCCACTCCTGGTAGAAAGTATTACAAACAGCCAGCTCTTTATTTTCCCAGAATACCATTTCAAAAAGGCTCTATGTAAAACTCTCTAAAAAGAGGAATGTGAAGTCACCACTGATGAGGGCCAGCAGGCAGACAATGGGTCTCCAACAAAGTCATTTCATTGCACATTTGGTGCAGAGTTCCAGTTCCTAAAAGCTTACTCTCACGGACGAGACAAACAGGCACACAACCACATATATGGGGAAAGGAGGACACTAGCATTAAACAGGAGGAAGAGATTAAAATTATTCCCAAGGATAAGAGATCAACAGGGCATCTCTCATTGGTTATCTGACTTGAGTGGTCAGAGATGGCAGAGACAAAGTAGAAGAGCTGCAGAGGTATAACCTTTATGCCTTGCACAAAGTCATGCTCCCAGCAAAGTCGATACATACTCCAGCAAAGCTGAAGAACCTGCACTGCATTCAGAAGAATAAAACGGTGTGGAGGGTAATTTCAAGAGCCCATAGGATTATAATGGCACCAAGATTGATTTTTTAAATCAGAAATCCATTTCTATCTTCATAAATTTTTATCCCCACAAGCTAATTGTTTTCTCCTTCATTTATCCATTTTCTCTTAAACCCACTCCAATTATGCTTTCACCCCTCCCCACTCTACTAAACCCACTCTTGCCAAGGTCAACGATGACTCCCTGCAATGCCAAATCCAATGGTTAATTCTCTGTTCTCATCTAATATCACTGGCCAGCAACACTTTTTGGAGTGTGAAGAAGTGGGACACTTCATTGAAACACTTTCTTCACCGGGATGTCAGGATGCCACATGGTCCTGGTTTTCCACCTGGTATCATAGCCCCGGGCTCTCCTTTTCAATCTCCTTGGTAGTTTTTCTACCCTGGCTTCTTGGCATTGGTGTCCCCCGGCTCAGTCCTTAGACTCCTTCCCTTTATTATTGACAATTATTCCCTAAAGTTCCCATCTACTCTCATGGCTTTAAATGCCATCTTTATGCTGATGACACCTATATTTATCCTTATATCCTAGACCTCCTCTCTACAAGTTGTACATCCCACTGCCTACACAATATCCCCACGTGGATGTCTAATGTGCTAACATGTCCTGAACTAAACTCCTGACTGTCCCCTCCAAACCTCACCAATGAATGGCCCTCCCCAGCTCAGTTACAGGCAACTCCAGGCCTTCCAGTGTTCAAGCCAAAAATCTTGGAATCATCCAAGCTTTCTTTTTCATCAGCTTTCCTTTCCTCACACCTCACATCTGCACAAACAAAACAGATGCAAATTCCCTGCCCTTATAAGACTTAATTACACTGGAAGTAGAGGGGGCCAATAGAAAGTAAATTAGATAACATAATAGATAAGAAAGCAGGATAGTGGAAGATTCAGCCTATGACAGAAGGAGGAACAGCTTTTTCTCCAAATCAAGTAAGCCAAGATGCTGGTAGGTTTGGAGATAGAAAGAGGCCTTAAGATTGCCTCCATATGCAAGCTGTATGAGAAGGGTAGGTTAGGCCACCCTCCAAGTGAGATAAAAAGGAGGCAGCAGGGTAGGATCAGGATAGAGCAGAGGCATCAGGAGAGTTATGGCAGGGAGGGTCCAGCTGACATCGGATGCTTAGATTGTGAATTTCCTCCAGGGAAGCTACTATCATGTCAGAGCATGGGAGGAGAGAGGTTGGAATGACTCTGGCTTGGGTGTTGTCAGCGGGTGTGGCAGGACAACAAAAGCATGTGAGAGTAAAAGGGACTGGAAGGTGACTGAAATGATGGTAATGGGATCCAGACTGACTAAAAAGAAAAGGGAAGATGAGAAGGTGCTATTAAGTAGGAGAAAACAGACTGATTGGACATAGGTCTTGAGGAGACTGAGGAACAGCAGGGTGGGAATGATGGAGGGAACAAAGCAAGGTCTTCATGACCAGGGTGTAGGTAAAACATCAGTTTCCCCTAATCTTGCAGCTATCCCCATGGGGGTGAATCACATCATCTAGGGAGGGTTCCCTATGTTGTACGGAGGAAAGCTAGTGAAAAATCCACCTGAGCTTGGGATTGCGTAGAAGAGGACCTGGGTCTCATGGCTCTTTTCCAGGAGCTGAAAACCTGGTTGCCTATTATATCTCGGACCAACACCACGGCAATTATTCTAAGAGAGATGATTGAACAAACAACTGTCAACCAGACAGTGAAGAGGTGGGAGGCAAAAAGGGGACTCTCAGGTATCACAGAGATAACCGCAGTAGGAAGCCACCACGCTTAGGGCTGGGAACCAGAGGCAAGGCTGGGATCATTAAAATGTGGAAGCTTTTCCAGGAGCTGGGAGTGAAACCTCTCAGGGGTGGACACCACTCTCCTGGTACTGGCACCTCAGAAATGTGGGGACTCCACAGAGCTCGGATTCAAACCTCTGAAGAGGGGGCACCGACTGATGGTGTGGTGATCTTTGAGTGGAGAGATGAAGCTAGTTCTACAAGTGTGGAAAACCGCACCCTGGAACCCACTATTCCTTCAGGAGTGAACAGCCACTGCTCAGCTCCCGGAAAACCACGGCTGTGCCATCGTTGTCAGAAACAGAAAGCAAATAGATAGGGGGAGCTCCCTTCTTCCCGCCTCCAGGTTCCAGTCTCTCGTGTCCAATCCTGGTATACCATAACAAAAAGCTCTCCAGCAAAGGAAAGATGTGGTTTGCAGAGTCTCATGACAAAGCAGAGTATGAGGATGTGTCTGGAGCTGAGACAACAGCCTCACAACCAGCACCCCTACTGACCAGAAATTGGGCCTTTATCCTGAGTTATGGCTAGAAATTCCTAATCAAAGGATGAACTAACAGGTTCTAAAATCTCAAAGAGACCTCTAAAATCTACGCTATAATATTTAAGACAAACTAATTTTTAGCTTTTTAATTTTTAAAAAACTCTATAAAGGACAAAAACACAAGCACATTTTTTTTTTGGCCCATGTTAACGTAACGTGAGTTGCCATCTCAGACGGAACTGTAGTAATAACAAGTCAAAGCATATCAAGCTGCTTTTCCCAAAATGATGAAACCACAATCATGTATTTTCTCACGTATCTTTCACATCTATAACAGATACTCAGAACAGAGTTTAATTCTCTCAAAGTCTCTTCTTACTCTGATGGAGATTTGGAGAGAACACAAGAGGAATCAGAGCTAAATGCGTTTGTCCAATAAATCGAGTGATTCAGAATCTTGACGACAGGGCAGAAGAACTCCTTTTGGCATCTGCTCCAGTAACTGGTTGTCCTTGAGGTGCTTTTAACATCAGTTCCATCTGTGGCTTTTCTGTAACTGAAATCACAATGTACCAACATCCACAGAACCACTTCAAGTAAATGCTCTCACACCTATTTTATCTTAGGAGGATGTGGCAAAGTCCGATTTTATTCCAGTCGAAATGAACAAAGACCTCAGCACCATGGCACACTTGCCACAAGTCACTTGATGATTTTGAAGGTCAAGAAGTTTGAGTAATGCATATATTGCTTGAGGACTGAGTTCAGCAGAATATAATGGAAACCCAACTCACCCAATACTGTTCTCATATAACATGAGGCCCAGAGGAAGGCAGCTGTGATGGTTAATTTTGTGTCAACTTCACTGGGGAAGATGGTACCCAAATATTTGGTTAAACATCATTCCAAACGTATCTGTGAGGGTGTTTTTGGATGAGATTAACATTTGAATTGGTAGACCGAGTAAACACATGGCCCTTCTCAGTGCATATGGGCATCATTCAATCCACTGGTGGCCTGAATAGATCAAAAAGATGGGGTAAAGGAGAATTAGCTCTCTCTACGCTCCAGTCTACCTGCAGACTGGAATTACACCATCAGCTCTCCTGGTTCTCAGGCCTTTGGATTCAGACGGGAGCTACACCACCAGCTTTCCTGGGTCTCCAGCTTGCAGGGTACAGATCACTGGACTTAGCCTCCATAACTATATCAACCAATTCCTTATAATAAATCTCTCTCCCTCCCCTGCAACAACTTTCTCTTTCTCCCTATCTATCTCCTATCTCTTCTGTTTTTCTGTAGAACCTTAAAAGAGCAGTTCATGTTTTATACAAAATGATTTCATGATGCCATAAAAAAAAAGAAAAGCCAAGCTTTATCTTCTGCTCTGCCACCTTTAGCACATCTTCATTGTCAAGATTGCAGGATGGCCACCAAGCATCTACGCATCATGATCACAGGCAAAGGACAAAATATGTATGTCAGCTAAGTCTGTCTCTTAGTAAAGCAACAGGTTTCCAGGAAGTCCCACTCACCCACAGACTTCTATCCGTATCTTCCTGGCAGGACCATGTCACATGACCAACCCTAACTGCAAAAGGTCCTGGGAGGACAAGTTGTTTTAACTGTGCATATGACAGTTCTAAACAAATTAGGGCTCTGTTAGTAGAGAAGGAGAGAGAATGAACACTGGGTAAGTAACTAGTAGTGTTTACACCACACATATATGGCACATGAACTTGCACATCAAAAGAAGCAAAACAAAAACAGCCATATCTCAAATGAAATAATCCAATATGACAGTTAACAAAAAAGTGCAAACATTCACATAATTTCCTCTTCTCACAAATCTTACACTCTTAAACATGCCACTATGACGACATCATTAAACAAGAGGAAGAATTGTTATTTAAGCTTGACATATGATTTGACTTTTATAAAATCTATTGGGCAAAGATAGTTGGCAAAGGTTATGTCAATATCGGAGTCAGTCATAAGATTATTTCTCCAATGCATAAAAAGTAACCTGGCACAAAGGGTGGCCACCAAGTGGGAGGCTTATTTGCAATACAGACATCTAGCCAGAATACAGAAAGTACTACAAATCAGTGAGAAAAAAGCAGGCAATTCAGTAGGGGAAAAATGAACAAAAGCAAGCATTGAAGAGGAATTTCACAAAAGATAATATCCAAATGGACATTAAACATATGAAAAAAGGTACTCAACTATATTAGTCATTAGAGAAATGCAAATTAAAGCCACAACGTGATACCATTATGACTACCAGAAGCGCTAAAATGAAAATGACAGAGGATATATCAAGTGTGGCAAGGAGGCAGAGTAACTGGAACTCTCAACTCCTGCTGTGGGAGTGTGTAAGCCCTTTGGAAAACTCTTTGAGAGTAACTCTAATAGCCAAGTTTATACATACCCTGTGTCCCAGAAATTTCATACCTTGGTATATATTCTTGTGAATATAAATAGAGAAATTTATATTCACCAAGAAACACATATAAAACATCCATGCAAAAACCAGAAACAACTCACATGTCCATCATCAGTAGAATAAATTGTGAGAAACAGCATCAAGACTGAAAAACCACAACTACACACATTGGGTAGTATCAGTAAGTATCAGAACCCCTAAGCTGAGCCAAAGAAGTCAAGCACATACTGTTTGATTCCATTTATAAACAGGCAAATTGTTAAACACAGGCAAACGGGGTTCTTTTTTGGAATGATGAGAGTGTTCTAAGACTGTGGTGATGGTTGTGTAACTGTGAATATACTGACAACCTTTGTACACTTTAAATGGATACAACTAATGGTATGTGAATTACACGTCGATATTTTTTAAATATTATGATGTTAGAAATTAGGACCATGGCTATGACTAGAAGAGGACTTGAAGAGATTTCTGGGGAGTTAATAACAATTACCTTTTCTGACTGGGGTGCTAGTTACCTTGTTTACTTTGTGAAACATTTACTTTGTGAAAAACCTATCATGATGTGATACTCTAGTAATTTTTCTGTATGTATGTTATACTGCCAATAAGAAAATTTACATTAAAAGAAATGTAATTTAGCACTGAGTCTTAGGAAATAATTTTCAAAGGGCCAAACCACTGTCCTCTCAACAGACACTTGATGCATAACACTAGACTCCTTGCAACTACTCTTGCCCCAAACCTATCTCATACTTAATTAATTTATTACTTACTTTTGAGACAGGGTCTCACTCTGTCACCCAGGCTGGAACGCAGCAGTGTGCTCACTACAGCCTCGACCTCCTGGGCTCACACAATCTTTCCACCTCAACCCAAGTAGCTGGGACTACACGTGCGCGCCACCACACCTGGCTAATTTTTGTATTTTTTGTAGAGATGAGGTCTCACCATGTTGCCCAGGCTGGCCTCAAACTCCTGAGCTCAAGTGATCTGCCCGCCTTGGCTTTGCAGAGTGCTGGCATTACAGGCATGAGCCACCACACCCAGCCAAACCTATCTCGTACTTTAACTGACCTCCCATTTATTTTGTAATACCTTGTTTAATCTTGCTTTATCCAACAATGTGCAACCAGCCCAAGGTGATCAGCTATACATACTGCCAATTTTCTAACAGATGGCTTACAAGTTGCTTTTCTCGGTTCTTCTATGGACGTCTCCTCAGTTTAAACTTAAGAATTACATATTACAGCAGAAGTATTTAGCATTTTGAAGTACTGGAGGTTCTATAATCTGCTAAATTTCACACAAACAATGAGAGCCAAGTGTTATCTCCATATTAAAAAAAATCAAAAAAGAACTATAGTCCTTTTGTCCTAGATTCATCTAACAGGTCATTTCCTTCTTTAATTCTACTGATAATTGCTTTAATCAGTGGTTTTCCAAACAACTCCATTAAAAAGTGGGCAAAGGACATGAACAGACACTTCACAAAAGAAGACATACATGCAGCCAACAAACATAAGAAGCTCAACATCACTGATCATTAGAGAAATGCAAATCAAAACCACAATGAGCTACCATCTCACACCAGTCAGAATGGCTATTATCAAAAAATTTAAAAATAACAGATGCTGGTGAGGTTGCAGAGAAAAAAGGAACGCTTTTATACTATTTGTGGCAGTGTAAATTAGTTCAACCATTGTTGAAGACAGTGTGGCAATTCTTCAAAGACCTAGAGACAGTAATACCATTCAATCCAACAATCCCATTCCTGGGTATATAACCAAAGGAATATAAATCATTCCATTATAAAGACACACGCACATGTATGTTCACTGCAACACAATTCACAATAGCAAAGACATGGAATCAACCCAAATGCCCACCAATGATAGCCTGGATAAAGAAAATGTAGTACATATACACTATGGAATACTACGCAGCCATACAAAGGAATGAGATCATGTCCTCTGCAGGGACACGGATGGAGCTGGAGGCCATTATCCTTATCAAACTAACACAGAAACAGCAAAGCAAATACCACATGTTCTCACTTGTAAGTAGGAGCTGAACAATGAGAACACATGGACACACAGGGGTAACAACACACACTGGGGCCTGTTGGAGGACGGAGGATGGCGGGTGGGAGGAGGGAGAGGATCAGGAAGAACAGCTAGTGGATGCCAGGCTTAATACCTGGGTGATAGGATGATGTGTGCAGCAAACCACCATGACACATGTTCACCTATGCAACAAACCTGCACTCCTGCACATGTACCCCTGAAATTAACATATGTTCACCTATGCAACAAACCTGCACATCCTGCACATGTACCCCTGAAATTAACATAAAAGTTTGAATTTAAAAAAAAAAATCAGTGGTTTTCAAACTGCTGACCACCACACATTAATGAGTTGTCAACCAATTTTGAGGATAACCACCAGCATATTTTTAAAAAGAAACACAGCACATTAGAAAACAAAAGAATGTGCCTTGCACATGGTATGGCCGGTGACTTTGTTTCAGGTAGACGTGCCTGGGTACATGTAATACTGGGTCTTCACGCACTTGTTTTGAGTTGTGGTCCAAACGTTTCAAATTCTACAGCTTTTATACTTCTACTTCCCAGGATGGCCAAACTTAGAAAGGCAGGCACAGACTGCACAGACTGCAACACTCATGGTTCCTAACATCTCCTAAGTCTGAAAGGAAAAGCAGTTGACCGCAAAGGCAATTTAGTTTTGGCAAGTTGTAAAACTGGGAGTTGAGAAAGGCCAGGACAGCGGATTGCAGGAGTGACTCTTGACTGTCCCGGCCTGAAGCTCAGTGAAAGAGTCTGAGATCACCAAAAGGCAGCTCGAAACTTCTCAGCTGCTCTCATTGGTAAAATTATGTGTTAAGCTTGAACACTGTGAGAAAAAGTTGAGGAAGTTGGTGCTTACAGAGAGGGAAGAAAAGACTCAACAGAAGGAAGTGGCCTAGTGAGAGCGACCAGCAGTGGCAACACAAGGATTCATTTAAGCAAGTTGTATAAAGTTTACAATGGGGGAAAAATAAATAATCAATGCTTTCATGATAAATTGTTCTGATCAACGTAAAAATACATTCTTTTTTTAAATGAGCATGTTTCCAATATTCTGAATGGGGTCAGCTCACACCACAGCTGCGTGGCTGGCCACACTGCCCTCCCTAGCTATTCCACACCACCAGAAATTATTTTTAAATTTCAAATGATTTTAAGGTTACTGTTAACCATTAAAGGACCAGCGTGTGGTTATAGTTCAGCCAATGGAACTGCAGAGTCTGTGATGAAAACCAGTTGCCATAACAGTGTTCCCATAGCAACCCTCTGGGGACTGGCGCTGGCTCTTGCGCTCTGGACAGCTGGAAGCTCTTACATCAATATACCGTGAGAAAGTGCTTTTCGGCTCAAGACTCCCAATATGACACCATACCATAGATTGCTATGGGATAAACTTATTCTTTAGGGGCTTCATGGGAGTATACCGGGGGAAGGAGGAGGCACAATCCATTAAGTTGTGTTCTACCAGATATGCAGACAAAGGAAAGAGGCCGAGCTCAGCCTAATGCTCCCTTTCATTGAAACTGCCCCACTTCGTTCGTTCTACCATCCTTCTGTGTGAAGCATTAACTTCATGGGATGGGGCAGGGTTCGGGGGGTACAAAGGTGAGCACATGTGGCTGAAAAGCAGCCAATGATATGAATCCCCAAACTCAAATCTATCAAAGATTTGGAAACACTGGTGTTTTCCAACCTGCTTTCTTTCCGGATACATTATTACTTTCTTTCCAACAAAAAGATGGTTGCATTTCCAAGTTATTTACTGAGATCAAACCCTAGAGTGCTCTGAAGTGCTGGAGTAGGTCAGGAAATCACCAGAAGGTAGAGCTTAGCATTAAAAGTCATACTGCTATCAAGCCTGTTTCCTAGTCCTCTGAGTTCTCACTGAGCGCTCTGGGCCCACAGCAGATCACTAAGTTCCATTCTTAGCAACAGCTGCCTGCCTAGCTCTGGTCTCTCAGGACCGCTCCCTTCCTCCTACGAGATCCGGACTGTCCTCTGTCTCTTTCCATGTGTCAATTATCTTTGGCCTCAGCTTTACTTTCCTAATTGTCCCCCAAAGACTGAAATCACAGCCACAACCTCCAGATTGCTGCAGGCTCTATGCTGCAACACTGAAAAATACTGCTCTGTCTTTGCAGTTGGCAATGACACTCCTAGGTAATGCACTATTTACTTCTGAAGGGAACTCAGTGTTTTATGAAATTTGAATTCAGAGACACAACTCTTAATGGATAGGAGTCTGGGGAGGAAGAATGGGAGGAATTTATCTAAGGACTGTGATTGATTTTAAATGGTATGTCTTCACTGTTTTACAAACAACTACAAACAGAAATATGTATCTGCTGAGCCAAATTTTCACGATTTGGAAATTGGGGAAGGGCACTTTTCTACATATCCTCATGTTATTTGCAGTCATTTGAAGATCTTTAATTTCAGGGAAATGGAAAACTTCTCTGAGGGGATCTACATCTTTGAATGTGCTTCCCTCCATGGCAGCCCAAAATGGTCACAGCCCTGTGGAACAGGTTCCTTTTTTCTCTAAACCGTCTACCACACTGACCAATTTAGGAGGTACTGGTGTCACATGACAGTTTCTTTATATTGGACATTAACTAACTGCAAAACAGAAGACAACAAGAAATTAATGAACTACTCTACTGTGTGAGTGAATACAGATGGTGAATACAGAAAAAGTAACTCGGGGAGTACTCATTCAACAATATTTATAAATAGGTCCTATATAAAAAATCTAGATTGCTGTCATATCTTACGAAAGTCTGTCTCTCACTTGCGCTGGTAAGTTACACTAAGCTCTAACTGATTTTTTTTTGTGGGGGGGAGGAGACAGAGTCTCATTCTGTTGCCCAGGCTGGAGTGCAGTGGCATGATCTCGGCTCACTGCAAGCTCTGCCTGCCGGGTTCACGCCATTCTCCTGCCTCAGCCTCCTGAGTAGCTGGGACTACAGGCACCTGCCACCATGCCCGGCTAATTTTTTGTATTTTTAGTAGAGACAGGGTTTCACCGCGTTAGCCAGAATGGTCTCTATCTCCTGACCTCGTGATCTGCCCGCCTCGGCCTCCCAAAGTGCTGGGATTACAGGCGTGAGCCACCGCGCCTGGCCCCCTCGAACTGATTTAATAACAAGAAAAGGTTTCCAAATGAGGGAGTGGGAGGCAGGGAACCCCAATTCAATTCCAGACAGTGGACCTCAGCCACCACCATGCACATAACCATCAGAAACGATCCTGTCTAGGCACAGCAGAAGAGCACAAGTGGCCAAAACTGGCTTTTGAACCTTCCCTAGAGGGACCAGAATAGACCACTGTGAATCTACACCCCCCTACTTGGTGGCATCTAGCTTCCACCACATCCCCGGCCCTTCTCAATGCAGAACTGGCTGAAAGCAGGAACAGCCGCAGGGTTCAGATATAGTAAATGCTTAAGCAACGTTTCCATGATTACTGCTGTTGCTGCTAACACCATCATTATTACTGTTATTGTTTTGTGAGGACACACTGCCCCTAAACACAGGGCTCCCGAAAGGGACTCTGGCTTCCCTCTAATGACAACAGTGACACAACTAATATTTATGAGCTCTTATTATTTGCCAGTGTGCTCAGCATTCTGCCTGAACACAAAAGTGATGCTACGAAGCATGGACTATTATTACCAACTACCACTTAAGACAACGAAGCTGAGGCTTAGAAAGATCCAGTTGCTTGCTAAAGTCATACAGCGAGCAGGTGCCGAGCTGAGATGTGAAGCTGGAAGTTCTGCCTTTGGAGTCCCCGCTCTTACCGCTATCCAGCGCCACCACTCCACCTGCTCCGGGAGCATCCGCTCACACATGCTGCCACGTGAAGAGAGGCCTCTCAGGTTCTAAAGCACAGTAACAGGTCACAGTGATATCTGAGTATGACATTGTGCAACATTAGAACGAGCCCTCACTGTGGAAAACCAAGGCCAGGACAGACTCTTGGGTGGGGACATCAGTACCAGCACCTTCCTCCTCTGTTGGCGGGTGTGGCTGGGAACACAGTCTGCCCAGGTCTACCAGCATCATCACAATTTCCCCACTCTTCCTGGCATCACAAACCACTGTCCCACCTTAACCTTGATGCACTGGGGTTATTCTGTTTTGAACTTAGTTTGCTATGATGTGCCATCTCTGTTTCTTCAAACTTCTATTTCCTGTTAATTGTATCTGTCCTGAGAGATGACAAATACTAAAATTTACACTTCTTGGAAGATAAAAGCAAGCTTTGAAATACAAGAAAAATAACATTTGAGTTATACCAGTAATAATATTTACATTCAAATTCTATTGCAAGACAGCAAAAGTTCAGCAACGTTTAAGGACTATAAAGTTTCATTCAATGGTCCCATGTTTTTGAAATATATAAAAATATTTTATATAAATATTACATAAAAGACAATAGGCAAATTATAATATTTTACTGAAATAATTAAGTCCATCCTCAAATGTTTCTTTTTAATCATCTAACCACAACTTTCGGGTCAACTGAAAAAAAGGTCATTTTAAATCCCCTTCTGTTGTCTACGGATTTAAATTGTGAGGAAAAATCTTTAAAACTTAATTTTGGACTAATTAAAATGAAAGCAAGAAAGAAAAATCAGCTTGCAGTCAGATATGAAATGAAGGCCAACACAGTTCTTAAAACCAATCAAGAGTTACATCAGGTAGAACTCAAGAGATTGGAAACTCCAGTTTTCTTCTTTCCTCATTCCTGTTGGTAATTCCAGAAGTCCACAGCCTGCTTCCATAAGTTTCTTATTGTTATTAACACACCATACACAGATCTCACAGTGCATTGTACTCCACACATTTGGATGGGTCTGTAGGAAAGTGTTTCTGGCAAATGGTCATTAACCTCTTCAATCCCTAAGAAAATAAGGAAAACAAAGGTTGGTTATGACATGGTTAAATTATTCTTAACTGCCTTCCTCTGAACTCGTATCAGTTTGTCAATGTCCCCATAAAATGCAGCAGACCCAAACAAATTCACTCAGATGTATGCCTAGAGAAATTTTTCCTGTGCACCTGCAGATCCACACAAGAATGTTCATCACAGAACTGTTCACAATAACAAAACCAAAAAACTGGAAACAACCCAAATTTCCATCCATAGGAGGACATATGAAAAAAACTTTAGCGTGCTCATAAATGGGATATCTTACAGCAGTAAAAATGAATTAACTCTAGCTACATGTAACAATTCGGCCCGTCTCAACCAGGTTCCAATAGAGAATTAAGCTCTAACTGCCCAGCCTAAGGCATCCATTGTATGTAATGAGATAACTTCTCCCTTATGCATCTAAAATTTAGGAGACTATTTATGTATCACGTTTGGAGGACTGAGAAAATACACTCAAATTATTTTCTGTGTTCTGTGGTCAAGATGAGGGGCTCTGGTTGGGAAAGGCTGATGTACATGAATCTTAAAAGCAATGTCAAAAGTAAAAAGCAAGTAGCATGAAGTGTTACTACCTTCAGTGACACCCTTTTCATAAAATTCAAAAACAAGTAAAAAACGTATTGCTTAGAAATGCACACATAACATGGTAGAATTGTTTTTCAAAAAGAAAGGAAATGACAAACTTAAGTGCAAGGTAATGGTTACTTCTGGAGTATGGAAGGAAAATATCGTTTCAATGGTTTTCAGAATGTTCTAGTTCTTAAACTGGTAGTAAGGGTTTTAGACATTCATTTTATTACTTACTTTAAAACTTGTGTTTTACATGTATTCTTTTGTATGTACCAAATATTACACAATAAAACCACTTTAATATGTCAGTAAAAACTGAGTACAACATTCTAAGTGTGACCTGGCCATTCTTGCAGAATTCACTAGCAGCAGTGACTGCACTACTTTTGTTCTGTATCTTAGCAACTGTAACCAAGACCCTTGGCTGTTTTTAGACAACTACAATACACACACCTAATTCCCACTGATCTCACAAAATTCAAGTGCCTTTTGTCTCTACAGCAGTTTGACCAGTTCTCCAGTGTGTAACTTTACAGTCAGATTTTTTAAGCTGATGAAAACAACTATCACTATTCAATTTCATCCTGTCTCTTTCAACTCATGCTTCAGTCTGTGATCTTTTAGAATCCTTGGTCGACATTTAGCTTTAGTTATTCTTCTTAGCTTTCTCATCCACCACTCAGTAAACACGTCCTCTAAGTCATTACCCAAATACTCAATACCCTGCGCAAACAGGCCAGGGCAAGGGCAGAGACCTGAGACACACCACGATCGAGCTCTCTCCAAAACGATCTTGGGAAGAGTCTGTAACGAGCAATGAATCCTATTCACTGTGCAATTCATTAACACACACATTTCCTTGTTTACAAGGAAAGACTTTGCCAAAGGTCCTATTGAAATCTATGTAACTTAACACTTGTTAAGCTCAATAAAATCACCAAAACAAACAAACAACACAAAAATCCCTGCAAAATCTCGTTGGTCCCATAGTAAGCAGACAACACAAATATTAATCACAGTCAGTATCCATGGGTTATGTGTCCATGGATTCAACCAACCCTAGCTAAAAAATATTCGGAAAAAAACAGCAACAAAAAAAGAATAAAAAATAATACAAATAAATATCATATAATAACTATTTAAATAGCATTTACATTGTGTTGGGTATTGTAAGTAATCTAGAGATGATTTATACAGGAGGATGTGCATAGATTATATGCAAATACTATGTCATTTTCTATCAGGGACTTGAGCATCCAGATTTTGGTATCTGCAGCGTCCTGGAACCAATCCCTGAGGATGTTAAGGGACAACTGACATACTTCTATGAATGGAGCCATAATCTAACAGATTCCACATCAGAGAAACAGGACTGTGAAGTATTTAAAGTCCTTGGTGGATTCAAGGATTGCCCATATTATGAGATTTAGGAATTAGGGGTGTGGAGGGAGGTTATCTTTCAACTGATTCACAAGAAGGGCTTTTGCACACGTAATTCACTTGGCTCCTTTTTGTTGTTGTTGTTCCCTGTGTAATCAGGTATTTGCTTCGGGATAAAGACCATTCCATCACATAGTCCAGCTTCTCCTGCTGCGAATTCTAATCATGTGTATGCAGAACTTTGATAGGTAGCCATGGAAATATAGGTGATAGCACTAATTTGGCATCTTAAGGTTCCTGAAGGAATAGGTGAGAAGAGGGGCAAAGTCAGGCAAGAGAACACCCTGATGAAATACAAACAGCTTCACTCAGCAGCAGAGCATGGCAAGAATTGTTATGAGCAAGTGGAAGGCAAACTGATGGTTTGCCTTGGAGGTGGTTTTCCCCATGTAAGAAGAATTGGAATCTTAGGTGTGTGCTCCTTACAGAAGATGTGTGTGATGCCTATTTATACTCACTAAGCAGATTCTATGATTTAAAAACATATACTAGTGTTCTTCCTGAAATCTTAGCTGCCAAGGGTTGTGAAACTCAATCGTTTTAGTCATAAGTAGTTACCACAGAGCAGTATGATAAATTTTTGTAAAAAGGTTTGAGAGTGCATGGCAGAGATAGGTGTGTAATCTCAGGACAGCATATGGTTATTTTCCAGATGGAAACAAATCTTTTCAATTAGACCCCTCAGGATTTCAGTTTCAAACTGCTTATGGATGCTTAAGCCAGTAAAACAATGAGCTGCTTAGCTTAGCTTATGGCAAATGGCTTAAAAACTTGTGGTATTTTTAATTGCCTTTTTATTTATATAAAGGCAATACCCTTATCTAACAAATGTTTATTCAGTACCAACTGTACGTACTGTTCTAGGCTCTGGAAATACAGTAGCGAAGAAGCCAGAAAAAATCCCACCCTCCTGAGATTGAATTGTGATAAGGGAAGACAGGCAAGAAACAAAATAAATTCATAAAAAAAAAAAGTTCAACGATGCTAATTGCTTTGGAGAAAATAAAGCAGACAAGTGGGGTATGTGGACATGTGGGGCAACCTGAAGGACTCTGGCTTGGACTCTGTGAACCAGGAAGCCCCTGCAGGGCTCTGAACAACAGAGCAACGCAATCTGACTGTATGTGAACTGGATCAGTCTGGGGAATGCTGCTAAGAAACTGGAGAGGAGCAATAAGAGAAGCTCAGGGACCAGAGAGAAGACAATGGAATAATCCAGATGAGAGGTGGTGGCTGGACCCAGTGGCAGCAAGGAAGGTGGTGAGAAGGGATCGGGCTCCAGACATACTTTGAATATAGAACCATCAAGCTTTGACATGGATAGGATATGGGTTGTGACAGGAAGAAAAAAGCCAAGGATAATTCCGGGATTTGTGTGTACATTGTTTGAGGGGGGAAAAAAAAATCACACAATTCTTGTATCAAATAATAGCAGTCCTCTACCTCACTCTTTCCAAATCCTAATTCCAGCTCTCCGGAGGCAACCCTTTTCAAATGTTTTAAGTGTTTCCTCTGGCATTTATTGCCACATTTCTAAATACTATACTAACAGTGCTTGGTTTTTCTACCAGATACTAGTGATATCTCCTGACTTCCTACTATGAAGCAGAGGATATCTCACTCTTACACCACTGTCCACTGGCCCCACATATGCACGCACACACCTAAAAAGCACTTTCTCCCCCATCCTCCCCAAACCATATTTTTAGTGAAATCAATATTCAGCGTTTTCCTTATAAAGGCTACACAAATATCGTTGAAAGCAAACCCACATTAACATATTATGATGATGACCTCTCATAAGTTTTTTTCCTCTTTTTGTTTTTCTAATCCATTCTCCAACATGAGACTACCCTCACCTGCCCAAACATCACTCAGGATTTGATCAGACACGCCAGGGAATATAAGCTCTTCCATTTCTTCCTGGAGTCCTTCATCCATCTACTCTAACCTGGACCCACTTGTACTGCTACCATCCTGGAGCCTGACATCCCTGGAGCATGACGTCCCTGCAGCTCTAGCCTGGGGATTCCTCTCGCCTTGCTCTGTGCTGGATCTCAGCTCTTGGATCTTGTTTGGGTGGAGGACATCCTCAGGTAGAGTCAAGACTGCCCACATTCCAATCCCACTTCTACCACTGACTAGCCATGTGACCTTGAGAACTCACTTCTCTATGCCTCTTCCCCACTTACAAAACAGGGAAAAGTGAGTGTCCATCTCATATTGTGGCTGTAAACTACTGAAGGGAAGCACAGTGAGCACTACGTAAGTGTGAGCTATGACGATAATGACTACAGAGAATGTGTGCATGGGAGATGTCATTAGCCTATATTTACCCTTCACTTGATAGTTCAGAAAGGAAGAGAATTCTGAGTTGGACATTATTTCCCTAGCTATTGCAAAGGTACTGCTCTACTGTCTTCTACCTTCTAGTGCTATTAGTGAGAAGTATGACAGTATTTTGATTCCTGCACATTTGTAAGTGACCTTTTCTCTGAAGTCTTTGAAATCTTCTCTTTAGCCTTGGCCTTCCAACACTGCATTCTTTTGTGCCTTGATGTGAACTCTTCCTATTCATTTGCTCTGTGTTAAGTGAATTCTTTTCATTCTACAAACTCATGTCCTTCAGGTCTGGGACGTTTTCTTGCATTAATTCTTTATTTCCTATCTTCCCTTTTCTGTTGTAATGGCTATAAACATTATAGATTGACTCTCATTTTCTTACCTTTCCTGCTTTTCATATTTCAACTTTATCTTCTAACCCACTAATGTAATTATTAAATTTTTGCTGATTTAAATTTTTGCTAATTTTTAAGAGTTCATTTTGATTCTCAAACTTTTTTGTAGCCTAATGTTCTTATTTCATGGCTACAATGTTACCTAAGAATTTTTTTGTTTGTTTTGTTTTCAGACCGGTCTCACTCTGTCACCCAGGCTAGAGTGCAGTGGCACGATCCTAGCTCACTGCAGCCTCAAACTCCTGGGCTCCAGCAATCCTCCTACCTCAGCCTCCTGAATAGGCATGCACCACCACGTCCAGCTAAATTTTTTATTTTTTGTAGAGAAGGGATCTATTTTGCCCAGGCTGGTCTAGAACTCCTGGTCTCAAGCACCCCTCCCACCTCAGCCTCCTAAAGTGGTGGGATTACAGACATAAGCCACCACGCTTGGCCTCTAAGGATATTAATTATCATTCTCATTGGAATTTTTTTCTGTTCTCTATACTATAATTCTGTTTCTCTGAAGGTCTTTTTTTCTGTGTGTGTGTTTTGGTCTCTGTTTTCATGTTGGAGACTTTCTCCAAATGTCTGATGAATCTTAGGTGAACATTCCTGCTGATGAGTAACGCAGTACAGAGCTGAATGGAAAAACTCCCTGAATGGGTGGGACTTGCCCATAGGACAGCATTTTCAGATGACAGGGCAGCAAGCTGGTTTTTTCACTGAAGGAACACTTAAGTGTTAGTAACTCAGACGCTTTCTCTTGGGTCAGTTTCACAGAGCAGAATCCTCCAACTTACTAACTGAGGGGTGAAAGCCTGGCTGCCAGCATCAGAGGAATCCAGGAACTAAAGGTCTCATTTGTCAATATTGTATATTCCACTTAATTTTCCTGTTTTCAGTATGATATCTTACCCTTCCTGAGCAGCACATATCCATCCAAAAGCAACCCAATTTTCTGCTAGAGTGGGAGGAGGGCGGGGAGCCCCACTTGGGCAGGCAACCTCTGGACTACTTATCCTAATTCTCAACCACTCCTTCTTTTCAGCCTTCTCCCACGGCCTGGCCTTTGAGAAGTACCTAATATCCCCCATGTCCCCAGGTTTTCTAGTTTCTACAGTGGGAACTGATTGGTTCCGTAATGACTGCCTCCCATACAATATTTAGCTATATTCATTTTTCAAATATCAATGTGTTTATAGGAAAATGTTCTGCATTTAAAAGTCTAATTGGTGAGGCCAGGTGCGGTGGCTCACGCCTGTAATCCCAGCACTCTGGGAGGCCAAGGCAGGCAGATCACCTGAGGTCAGGAGTTCGAGACCAGCCTGGCCAACATGGCATACCCTGTCACTACGAAAATACAAAAAAATTAGCCAGGCATGGTGGCACACACCCAGCTACTCAGGAGGCTGAGGCATGATAAGTGTTTGAATCTTGGGGGGTGGAAGTTGCAGTGAGCCAAGATCGTGCCACTGCATTCCAGCCTGGGCAACGGAATGAGACCCTGTCTGAAATAAATAAATAAATGTCTAATTGGTGAACTGTACACATAAAAATGATTAAGATGGTAAATTTTATGTTATGTATGTCACAAATGTTAAGTCTAAATGGAAGTAATACAGAATGTTCCAGATATGATATACAAATATCAGATACAGATATAATTTGGTGTATCATAGCATGATATAGGATATATCCTGGATAATGAAAGTTCTTTATATCCAGAGAAATCAATAAACCATTAAAACAACCAACCTGCATCCGCTAAAAAGATTAGCAATTTTTTTATTATTGCAGAAAACAAAAACTATTTAAACCAAACCAAACCAAACTACAATCACAATTCTTTACCTTGATTTGTCTCTTTAATATGTCATTAGAACTTGAGGAAGATATTTTGTTTATAAGTAATCTTTATATTTAAGTATAAAGACATTTTGTTAAATCAATTATTTCTGTACCTTTTGCTAGTCTACACTATGAGACAAAGCCTTAAAGAGGAAAGCACAGATCCATTTAGTGGTACATCCTAAGAACACGAAGAATAAAAAAACAAGATGAGTGACATTCTCCACCCAGCTATTTAAAATTCTGTCATAAACTGCAAAAGTTCTAATATAGTAATGCATTAATATGCAACACTTAAGTTAACGAATCCTAACTTCATACTATAGGAATGCTCATTTGACCTGAAATGTGATGTTCAAAAAATGTGTACTTAGTAAGTACATTTCTATCATTTCAACTAACATTTGTAGTCATGCATTAAAAGGCCAATACTTCAAACACTGTCTATGGGAACTTTTTTCTTTTTTCTGAGACGGAGTCTCACACTGTCACCCAGGCTGGAGTGCAGTGGCGCAATCTCGGCTCACTGCAACCTCCGCCTCCAGGGTTCATGCCATTCTCCTGCCTCAGCCTCCCGAGTAGCTGGGACTACAGCACCTGCCACCACGCCCAGCTAATTTTTTGTATTTTTTTTAGTAGAGACGGGGTTTCACCATGTTAGCCAGATGGTCTCGATCTCCTGACCTCGTGATCTGCCCGCCTCGGCCTCCCAAAGTGCTGGGATTACAGGCGTGAGCCACCGTGCCCGGCCTGTGGGAACTCTTTTCACACAAATATATTGTTAAAATTGAATTCATCCAAACAACCCATTCTAGACTTTTAAATTACTGATCTGGGTTCAGCCACTTGGGATGACAGCAGATATGGGCAACTGCATGCTGGTTCTAATACGAAGCCCACTGTAAGTATTAAACATACAAAAACTTCAGTATCTGGAGGACTTATCAAAAAACTAAAGAAAACAGATAGCTCCGGACTAACTCAAACTGCCTGCATAGTTTATGGTAAGAAACAGACTCTGCTGCTCTTTTTACTTCTCTGTATTTTTGTTTTCTATACGAGAACAAGTTTCCAGTGCAAGGGTTTATTTCACAGAAAGTTACACCAAATTACAAACAACAACTCAAAAATTAAGTAAAAATGTACTCCAAATGACTAATTTGAGGGAAGATTTCATTTATGTGAGTACCAGGCTTTCACAATAGAGACTGGTCTGGCTTTTTTTCCAACCATGTGGTTGAGAAATGTAAGACGTAATACCCTACAGTAAAATGCCTCTTCACCATCAACTAAGCTACCAGCTAGAAAGCAGCATGGCCCAGTTTAGATCAGCATTCCCCCAAATCTGTTTCCAAAACACGCTAATGTTCTATGACATTAAAAGGTATTACCATGTAAAACATAAATACTAGCAGTATTTTTCTCTAAAAATGTACTCTTTTAATATGCCAGGAAGATTAAGGGGGTAGACAGCTGTCATCATGCAACAACTTGCCTTTAGAAAACAGCTTACCATAGCCCAGAATGCCAGGCTGTGGCATGAAGCCACTCAACCCACAAGTGTGTGACGTACATTAGAGCACTGAGGCATGGGCGCATTTACCAACAGCTATGATACTGTGTGTGCAACATACAGATCAAGCTGTGATCACTTACTGCAGTCATGAATGTTTCTGTTATACCAGTTTTGGTAATACGTGAACACATTAATAACTCACAAATGTTCCATGGACAGATAAATTTGGCAAATGCTAGTATAGACGAAATATGCCAAAACCTGAAACATGGATTGAAATAATTGACATAAAATATTGGGATGATGTCTTCACTAGGAAACTTATAAACAAGCTTACTGAAAACAACTTGCCAGAGAATAATATTATAGGATATTTACCTTTTGTAATAGCAAAAGCTTAACGGAAATTATTAGAAGATTATTATTCCTTAATCTTCTAACCTCCAAAGGAATCTGTAACACAGTGCATAGATCAATTCATCTATACATATTGAGGAGGATGCCAGCAGTCGAACTGGATAATGTGATGGTAGTAGTTTCAACGATGTTACAAAGGAGGGGGCTGGACTTAGGACCAACAAGACACAGTAGAGCATCCTAGCGCTGGCAATCCTGGGAAGCTGTGTCTAGCCCGAATTCTGAAGGCAAAGGAGGAAAGTGGCCACTGGAACCTAGGGAGGGTAGCTGTATGGAGACAGTCACCCGAGAGAAGCGACAGCCTCGGGCAGAGGGATGCAGTCACCTAGGGGCCCCTCCAGGGAGCAAGTCAGGAAAATCAATACCCTAAACTCATTCTTCTCCAACCCACAAAACGCTTTCCAGTCCCTCTCATCGCCTGCTCCAGTCAGAAGCCACAGGGCAAGGGTGCCTATCAGTGTCACTGGTAAAGTCACATTTGGAGGGAATACAGTGAGGAAGGATAAGAGTAGCTCTGGTAGGGCAACAGCCCTTTGACATGCATTTCACATCATCTTTTTCTCCTGTCTACCTTCCTTCCCTTATTTTTGACCAATAAAGAATGCCCAAGATGTGAACTTTTTCAAGAGCTATCTGAGGATGACTGAATTATAAAGTTTCTAAATAATCCAGAGCTTCCTATAATCTATGTAAAAGAAGCTTTACCTAAAGTCTGGGCCAGTGGTTACATCTCTACTTGGAAGAATGAACAAAGACCTTAAAGCTACTACCACCAATTTCTACCTAACCCTGGACATGAAGCAAGCTAGTAAGCTATAGAACTTTCCTTTCATCTGCTCGGAGAGAACCCTCCTTGTGGTATATTTAATTTTTGTGAGAAACAGAACACTTCAAATAACTTTCATTGTTTAAGTTCTACGGAGGTTTGCATAAAACCAAAAGATGAAATCTATGTTCCAGTGAAACAGCCCCTTGAATTATTTTCTATCATATTTCATAAAACATATTTTTCGCCAGTATTTCTAAATAAAAAAAAATTATCTCACACATTATAAGTTTCCATTTACATGATGCTCAAGAACAGGCAAAACTAACCAATAATGGTACACATTAGAATAATGGTTACTTCTGATAGGAGGAGGAGGATTCAGGCTGGGAACAGGCATGAAGGAACCTGCTGGAAGTGTTCTAACTCCAGATCTTGTTTTATAGCTTGATATACATGACATGTATCAAGAATCATTGGGCTATACCATTAAGGTAGCAGACTTCAAGCACTACAATGTTTGTTGAGGCATTTTATACTGCAATTTAAAAAGAAATAATTATTAAATGATCTGCATAATTACCTCCTCAGCCAATATCTTAGTGTAAAAAAGGTTTTGGGTTTGTTCATACATTTACTATGGGGCAGCAAACTGTGGTTCTCAGCCCACTTGCCTCTTTTCTACATGGTTTTACTGGAACACAGCCACTGGCTGCTTTTGTGCCTTAGCTGCATAGGTGAGTAGCTAGAGATGGCAAGAAGTACAAAGCCCAAGATATTTACTATCTGATCCTTTAAGAAAAATGTTGCCAACCCTTAAACTTCACATAATAAATTGTCTTTTTTTTAGGAGAATTCAAATTAATCTCATCCAGATACCAAAGTAACAAGAGGAACATTCTTTAGAAAGCTTAGTAAATTACTCAGTAAACTATAACTAAGAATTTTACAAAACTCTAACATAGGGTGGCCACATTCTTCTGCTTGAGTTAAACTGTGGGTTTAAGTCACAGATCACAAACTGGCATTCTGTTTAGCCTTACACAATGTTAATTTTTTTATTTGATGCCAACATTTAAAAATAGGAGAATACTTTTTTTTCAAAAACCAAGATTTTCCTTCTCATTAAAAAAATAAATGGAAGATCCAGCAACATTGGAACCACATTCCTACAAGGTAACAATGAGCTCAAGTGAATTCATCAACAGAGAGGCCAAGCATCACTGACACTTAGTATCGCTTCTGCATTGTTCATTTCTCTTACAGCACAGGTGAGAGGAAAATGAAATGCAGCTTCTAGTTGCACCTACATAAGGAGTAGGAAAGTGGCAGACAGACAGAGGCCAGAGGTTTAACGCTCAGCTCACTCGTTATCTTAGTGACTCTTGGGCGCGTGAGTTAAAACTTGAGGTTTAAGCAATGGCCTCTAGGGAAAATGGCAGAAAAGAATGAGAGGAATCTGGTCAGAAGGGCCAAAAAGGGCAATGTTTTATGCCTCCAGACATCAAGAAGTGGGTGTCTTCCCCCATCTCCCACCTTGGGACAATTCTGCCTATTAAAAAGCTTCTATTTTTTGTAACTTCTTGTGAGTCTATAATTATTTCAAAATAAAAACGTTTTCTGAAAAAGCTTTGTCTTACACTGACTAAAAATCTGTCCAATTGTATAAAACAAGTTTAATCCTCTTCCATCAAAAAGTCCTGCCATTTTCTATAGCAGGAAGTCCCCAGTCCCTGGGCCATAGGCCAGCACTAGTCCATGGCCGGTCAGGAAATGGGCCACACAGCAGAGGTGAGCAGAGGGCAAGAGAATTAGCACCTGAGCTCTGCCTCCTGTCAGATCCGTGTGGCATTAGATTCTCACAGGAGCGCAAACCCTATTGTGAACAGCACATGTGAGGGATCGAGGTTGCATGCTCCTTACTAACACCTGATGATCTGAGGTGGAACAGTTTCATCCTGAAACCATCCCTCTGACCTCCCCGATCTGTGGAAAAATTGTCTTCCATGAAACCAGTTCCTGGTGCCAAAGACATCAGGGACCGCTGATCTAGAACTCTTGCCCAGATTCTCACCAAGAGTCTCCTTTCTGGAGGACTAGAAAAAGAGCAATTATTATCACCTCTCCTGCTCTATCATGAATTCATTCAATTAGCAAATATTTATTAAGCACCCATCATGAGTCAGATATTGTTCTAGATTCTAGGGGTACAACACTGAACTATGTTCTTGCCCTGGAGAACCTACACTAAGTTATTAGGTGGCCATATCATACTACCAATTTTATTACACTAAATTTGGTCCACTAAATTCTTTTTTTTTTTTTTTGACAGGGTCTTGCTCTGTCTGAAGTGCAGTGATGCAATCACAAATCACTGCAACCTTGAACTCCCAGGCTAAAGAGATCCTCCTGCCTCAACCTCTCGAGTAACTAGGACTACAGGCACACACAACCATGCCTGGCTAGTTTTTATTTTTTGTAGAAATGGGGTCTCGCTATGTTTCCCAGGCCAGTCTTAAACTCCTGGCCTCAGGCAATCTTCCCGCCACAGCCTCTCGAAGTGTTGGGATTACAGGTGTAAGCCACCATGCTCAGCCTCTAATTCTTTTTTATATCCACTGCCCAAACTATAAGCTTAAGCAAATGGGTATATGGATCCAATTTTCTTGTGGTAATCCTTCCTTCCTAAATATTGTATTTTTAGACTCTGCCCTTCTCTCTAGTCTGTCAAGAACTTCTAGAATAGCAGTTTCTTTTTTACCTTAACATACACTCCATCCCTTCTAGTTTCTTGCTGTCTGCAAACCTGATAAACCCATCCTTTGGTATAGTCATCCAAGTCAGTCATTAAAAGGTTTCTCTTAAGATGGAATATACTGCTGGTGAAGATTCTATGAATATTGTTGAGATGACAACAAAGGATTTAGAATATTACATACATTTAGTTGATAAGGCACTGGCAGGATTTGAGAGAACTGACTCCAATTTTGAAAGAAGTTTTGCAGTGATTAAAATGCTATCAAACAACATCACATGCTACAGAGAAATCTTTTGTAAAAGAAAGAGTCAATTGATGCAGCAAACTTTATTGCTGTCTTTTTTTCAGAAATTGCCAAAGCCACTCCAGTGTTCAGCAACCACAATCCTGATCAGTCAGCAGCCATCAACATCAAGGCAAGACCCTCTACCGACACAAAGAGTATGACTGGATAATTGTTATCATTTTTTTAGCAATAAAGTATTTTTTATTAAAAAAAAAAAAAAGGTTCAACAGGACAGCACTGAGGTCCCTAAGACCCCTGACATACATCTCTAGCATCTACCCTAGGAGACATGAGTCCATTATTTAATGCTCCATGGCTTCCCTCTCTCAGTTAGCTATGAGTCCAGCCTGATTTGCCCTATCCACAAGAATACCACCGGGTCTACATCAAACACCTAGCTAAATTTCAGATACAGTATGCTCACCAATTTTCTCTAATCACCTAGTGGGCAAAAGAAGAATTTTTTTTAATGGGAAGAGAACAGTTAAAAAGGAAGAACAATGGAGTAAGGACAGGTCATTACATAGCTTCCAAAATAAACCAGAATTCTTGAATAAATGCTAGGTATACTTAAAAAAAAAAATCACTCCTCAGGGAGGTGAAAATCACATCACTGTTTATAAGAAATGTTGTCTTTCAGACAATTGATTTAATCATATGAACTTTTATACACTATACCTTTGGTCACAGTATAGATGAACACAATTAGCAAATTTAATCTTTGGAACCTGTTTTCTATTGTTAAAGCTAAGCAACTTTTTTTTTTTTTTTCAGCTAAAAGCTTCTGCCTTTAATACACTCACTGGTGGTTATTAAAAAGTGGAAATGTGTTTGAATTTCCAGAAGTATATTTGAACTCTGTAAAGTATACAGTTCACATGAGGGAGTCCAATTGAAATCACATTTTAAAAAGCTATTACATGTGACTAAGGTATAAAGCATGACACAAATTAACATTCAGCACTTGGAAGTGAAATAAAAACAAAAAGATAATTCATGAATATGGTAATGACTGTTCTCTGGCACAAAATCTGAAAGCACTTCATGCATTTTAAGTGAACTTCAAATTTTAAGTAAACTTCCGGAGTATCACTGTCAAGTTTTAGAACTATCATCCAGCAAGTCATTTTACAGACACAATCTGGGATTTATGACAATTTGGCAAACACTACATTATAGTTGATTTTCTTCCCACTAAGGAGAAGAGTTTAGCCCAACAACAGTACAAACAAGTTTATGTGAAGCATGTATAACTTGAAGAAAACAAACCATCAGCACTTTAGACCTATTCACATGACTAAAGAAGTGTTGTTATATGCTACCTACATTAAAGCCAAGTCTTTACTCTCCATACATTTTGAACCCAGTAGATGTTAGATTTACCTTGAAAGTAACAAAGCAGGATTTATTGTAAAATAAGTTTGTTGCTCTTCACTAAACTCCCACATTTCTCTGATGAGCTCAACTTTTACTTGCTAATACATGTCTTAAAAAAAAAAAAGCAAACTGCAATCATTTTATTTCAGCGCTAAGGTAATTAAAGCACAATACTTCACCCTGTCTTCCAACATATATGAAAGTTGAAAGGTTTTTATTCAGTGAAGGTGGCTTCAGTGTCACTGCTTATCAAGAGGGGACTTCCACCCTATCACTCTATGTTCTATTTGCTGTTATTCTCTGCCTGCTTTCCAGACTTAGAGTTTTCGGAATTGGAGAATATTCACTCCCAGGGCAATTGCCGGCCCTCCAAACTGCTTACCTGAATATATTTCCGCTGAGTTTCGTCATTTAAAACGTGTGCAACATGCTTGGAAAAAATCTTTTCTCTGCCAGTTCGGGCATGGATACCAACCATAGTGACACCGATGGGCCAAGGCGCATTTCCAATGGCCATCTGAAGGTAAGCATCATTTGCCTGAAAGGAAAGTGTAAGAAGAAATCAGAAAGGCGAAAATGTTGTACTGGCTCAAATTCTTATTGAAAGTATTTCACAGCCCTTTATGATGTCATTTGCATCCACCTTTTAGGCATATCAAAAGTATTACCATTACTGTTATTCAAACAAAACACATTAAAATACAGGGTAACAGACTGCCCTGCCCAGGACCACCAATGTCCATGGAAAAACAGACACCAAAGCTAGGTTGTGAGTAAAAAAAAGGCAAACATTCCTCTGCAGCCTTTGTGTGCTGGAAATTAATACGTTGCAGATCTGGAATTACCAAGTAGGCACTTCAATGCACTGATGAAAATTCTAGTTTTGGTCTCCTTTAGACCCAGTCTTCTCCACAGGGGGTCATGCAGAAGACAGGGGCTAAGTAGTTTTTCATCGTCCAGCCCTAAACAATATCCACTCCCTACACAGCATCGTGGCTCTCTGAAGGCAGTGGGGGCTCAATATGTGCAAACGACCACACAGGGTCTTTAACAGATGTGTAAACAGAGAGGAAACACTGGCCCTCCAGTGGAATAGCTGAAGGATGAGATCGCTTCACTTTGCCCCCCACCCAGCCTCCTACCTGCCAAGAACCTTTAAAGAAAAGCCACAGAAAATGAAGACAGAAACCAATGAAGACAAATGGCTTTTTTTCCTAACCAAGCCTGGCTAGCTGTGAGGAAGAACAAGAAAAACATAAAGCAAATAAATTCTAAAAGACCTCAAGGGTTAAGAGAAGCTTATAAAGCCAGGCCTCAAGGAGATTTTAATTTAAAAAAATCAGACACCTATGAGATTGATAGGGAGAGTCAATTTTTTTTAAATCAGATACTACAGATACGGTAGCTGGAAGATCATTTTCTACTCTAAAGATAAATTTGAACTTGCTCTGCTCAACGGATTTTATAAAGCTTAATTTAAAAAGGGCATATGTACATTTTTATCACTAATTTTCATGTATATAAATTTTAACATTGGATCTTAACTGATAAAAATTCCAATATTTAGTTTCCCCCAAATTCCAAAGAAACTGTCTAAACAGGTTATTAAAGCTTCTTGGTTCTTTCTGTAGTTTATACAAAATAAGCTTGCACTTGCACTTAGTTCTGATACGTGATCACAAGAAAAAGCAGTAAGAGGAAAGGCATCCATTCTAGCAGGGAGTGATGTGCATTCTTCCTGCAGTGATGGCGGCCTTATCCATCCATGCCAACGCAACCATCCTGAGTAAGAATCATGCAACTGACAGAAACTAAGAAGCACATTTATAACTGTAAGGCAAAAAATATTTTCTTTGAGAAAACTGGCTGGCTCTTAAAAGGAGTAAAATCACTGCAGGAACCTCTTTAGCCTAAGGCTCTAATCAAGTAAACCATCGAGTCACTCAGGAATGCCAGCAGTCCCTTGTTACGTCAGTATGCAGATACAGCACTGGATAAGCAATGTCATTCCGAGTTCCCTACCACTCTGGCACTGGCACTGGGGATGCTGCACTGAAATGCTCTACTCCTAGTGTCTTGGGAGGCACGGCCACAAGAAGCCTCCCTCAAACTCTGTCCTTTCTTCATTGCCACTACTGGTGCATTGGGCCCTTCCCTTCTTGTTCCCCTGTACCAACTGACAGTCCTCCTCTCACCCCATTCTAAACTCTACCTCAGGGAGCCCTGGACACCAGCACCCTTTCCCTCACCGCCACCTCCCAGAGCCCATTCAGGAGTATAGACATTGGGGCGAGGGAGGAGAGACTTCCCCTGCACGGGTCTGCAGCACTGAAATGGGAGAGATGAGTCCTGGAAGCCTTGCTTGAACCATTTCCCCATAGAAACAATTACAAAGAGTGGTTAAATTCCACTGTACCATCAGTGCAACAGTTCAGCTATATTACAGATTAAAGGGGCTTTTATAACCATCCTGGGAAACTCATCTATACAACGTTGTTTTTATGGGAAAATTTGTTCCAAGACATAATCAGCCATTTACAAAACTTTGAAATTCAATCCCATTCATAAAATGAACACTGCCTATATACAGTTCATGCTCCGAAGAACCTTTAGGCCTATTTTAAAAATGACCAAGAGCATACAGATGAGGTCTGTATTTTCTTAGTCAGTTTTGTTATTCAATACCTAACAGTAAAGCTGGCAAATACAATAGAAAATAAAACGCTTTTTACTACTAACTCATCTCACATTTATTCTTAAATCTACTATGTAAAATCCTCCTATCCCAAATGAACATTATATTATGTACATAACCTAGATATACTCTTAACAATTTCAAAGAACAGCATAGGAATGTACCTTCACGTATTCTCTCTGCAACATGAATTTAATAATATCCGTTATTGATTCTTTAATATCAGCAGGAAGATTCTGAAAAAAATAATAAGAAATTTTGGAAGCTACTATGTATAGATGTATAGTGAAAAAACAGACTGCATTTATTCTAAATTTATACTGTATTTTTAAAGTCAGTTAAAAAAAGTATTTTCCAAGAAACCTCACCCTTTTCCGTAGCTTTCTGAAAAGTGGTCTGAGGTAGGACTCGGTCTGTTTCTGGGTCGCACTGTTCAGTTTACCCTGCACACTGCGTTTCACATAATCTTCTCTGGCATTCAATTCTTTAGCCCAAACGCCAAGAAGAAACTGTTGAAAGGATGGGTAAATTTAGACTACAACGCCACCCAGTGGTTCAGTACATCTAAATGCTCTCTAGCACACAAAAACAGAATACAATCATCCTTAAAGTAAATGTCTTGATTAAAACGCCACCAAATAATATAGAATAAGCTAGTTCTGCTTATTGGTCATGATAATGCTTTGAAGTAGTACCTTTGGCAAGTCACCAACTTCCCTAGTCTACATCTATTCCTAGCTCAAGATAATTTGCTTCCCTCAAAAAACAACTATCAAGTTTCATAGTTAACTATTTGACAGGAAATAAACTTGTATTTGTATTATATACATAAAATTCAACAAGTTACAAGTTACAAGAAAACTGGACTTTCTACATATGCTGTAGAGACCACGATTAAGTTTAAAAACCACGAAAGCACCTGACTAAAGGAGAGGAAGGAGAAAGAGAAACAGAAATAAAGAAGCCAAGACCCAGCATTCCCACCCCACCCCTCACTAGAAAACTACCTCAGTGCCCCTTGGGTTTAACTGTATAAAGGGCACCCTTTCTGGAAGTAGGAAACAGAGAAGGCCGAGGAGGATGTTTTCCTCTAGGGGCATCATCTATGCATATCCTAAAAAAGAAGAGGCCATCACTCAAAGAGGAAATTCTAGTTCATACTAGTTCCTACGCCCTAACTACCTCCATGCTGTATCCTCAATATATTCAGAATCTTGATGACTAATATGTTGTATCTAAACTGTACACACAAGAAAAAGCATTCCTTGCATGTAAATCTCTTGATCTGAACACACTTTGTGAATAAACAATAAAATATCTTGGATTTGTTCATACTCTATCTAGACCACCAAAGAGAGAAATGTTGAGAAGATGGTTGGAATCAGCAAGTCAGCAAAAATAGGCAGCTATCTGTAGAAATGAAGAACTGAGCACTCTCTGAAAGGTTACAAAAACACTAAAAAATTAGCTGGGCATGGTGGTACATGCCCTACTACTCGGGAGGTTGATGAGCCCAGGATTTCAAGGTTACAGGAGCTATGATGACACCACTGCACTCCAGCCTGGACAACAGAGAAAGACACTTTTGCTAAAAAAAAAAAAAAAAAAAAAAAAAAGGCTGGAACCCTCTTCTTCCTTGGGTTGTCTAGAAATTCAGCTGGACACTGTGGCTCATGCCTATAATCCCAGGATTTTGGGAGGCCAAGGCAGGTGGATCACTTGTGGTCAGGAATTCAAGACCAGCCTGGCCAACAGAGTGAAACCCTGTCTCTACTTTAAAAAAAAAAAAAAAAAAAAATTACAAAAACTAGTCGGGTGTGGTTGCGTGCTACTCGGGAGACTGAGGCAGGAGAATCGCTTGACTCCAGGAAGCAGTGGTTGCAGCGAGCCGACATTGTGCCACTGCATTCCAGCCTGGGCGACAGAGCAAGACTCTGCCTCAGGAAAAAAATAAGAAACTCTACCAACTTCTTACTAATTCCGCTGTTGTGATTCTTTTCTATGTGTTTCCATTAATGAGCCAGCTTTAAAAAATATGCCGCAAGAAAAGGAGACCAGGCGCAGTGGCTCATGCCTGTAATCCCAGCACTTTGGGAGGCTGACATGGGTGGATCACCTGAGGTCCAAGAGTCCTAGACCAGCCTGGCCAACATGATGAAACCCGATCTCTACTAAAAATACAAAAATTAGCCAAGCATGGTGGTGGGTGCCTGTAATTCCAGCTACTGAGGAGGCTGAGGCAGGAGAATCACTTGAACCCGGGAGGTGGAGATTGCAGTGAGCTGAGATTACACCATTGCGCCCCAGCTTGAGAGACAAGAGCAAGACTCTGTTTCCAAAAAAAAAAAAGCCACAAGAAAAGTAAATATGCATTTTCTCTCACTAACTGCTATATCAAGTGCATAGCGATATCATAAACATCATGTATGTGCGAGAAATGTGTATTGAGGTTTTCCCGTTCCAGCCTTTTTTTTTTTTTATACTTTAAGTTTTAGGGTACATGTGCACAACGTGCAGGTTTGTTACATATGAATACACGTGCCATGTTGGTGTGCTGCACCCATTAACTTGTCATTTAGCATTAGGTATATCTCCTGTTTTCCCTCCCCTCTTCCCCCCACCCCACAGCAGTCCCCAGTGTGTGATGTTCCCCTTCCTGTTCCAGCCTTTAACCCTTGGTAATCCAAAAATATAAGAATAGTTCATAAGGATCCAAGGCATCCTCCTCCCCTAGCCGAAGACACGCACCTTCAGGAATTTGGTGATGATGTCCATGTCTTTATGATCATCGCCTTTCCCTAAGGACTCTCCCAGTGCCTGAAGAAAAAGAAACAATGCTTCTGTTCATTAATACAGAGCAACAACTAAACATATATATTACCAACACCAGTCTAGACATGGCTGTTGGTCACATAGGCAGTTCAATTTTTACTTAAAAACATGATGGAATTTCTAGATAAGAAACCAAAAACAAAAAACATGGACTTGCCACTTAAATTTGGAGAGCATGTTATCTTTTATGAAAAGTCAAGAGGGGGTAATGAATATGAGATTTCTTTTTGGGGGAACAAAAATGTTCTAAAATTAGATTGTGATGATGGTTGCACCACCACGTGAATATACTAAAAACCACTGATTTGTATATGTTAAATCAGTCAACTGTATGGTATGTCAATATCTCAATAAAGCTGTTTTTTAAAAATAAATAAATAAATACACCAATAGGATAAAAAAAAAGCCCACAACTGGTTGCCCATACCAATTATTTTAGTAAAATGTAGGGACCATCGACAGGTACTGGAGGAGGCAGGGGATTAAAATGACATCTTCTTCAACTATGATCTCATTCAGAGGGACAGCTACACATGCAAGAGCCAGGAATTAAAGGAAACAGAAAAATAAGTTTATGTTTCCTTAAGCATTAAGAACTTTAAGCCATATTTATTTTACATGCTACTTACATGATACAAAATTGCTTTTTAATTAAGATTATACACTAACACTCGACACGCAGCACTATGGCAAAAATCAGACAGCAAGATATTGCCAAGTGTTGGCAGGGCTGGAAAGACAGGAGACCCTCACACTGCTGGGTGCAGACTAGGACAGCCATTCCAGAGAGTAACTTGGCAGTACTTAGACAAGTTAAATACACATATATAAATCCCACAATCCCACTTTGTTAGGCCATCGTGGTTATGCACAAGACTGTTCATCAGGAAGCTGTCTGTGGTAGGAGGGAGCTGGGAACAATCTAGCTGTCCATCATTACTGGAGAACAAAAAGTCAAATGCAGTGAATGGCATAACACATGGAATCCTATGTAGCAATTAAAAGCAAAGGATTCAATGTACACAGAGCATCAAGGATAGCTCTTAAAAACATAGTGCTAACTGAAAAAAAGAAAAGTAAAACAGAATAAAGAATTTCACAGCATAACATCATTTATGTAAATCAAAAATACATGCTCACAAAACACTGCAGGTCACAAGAGCACCAACAAACAGAAGGATGCACATCCAACATATTAGAATGGGTTCCTTTTGAAGGCAGGAAGTAGGGGAATGTGAGTGGAGGAAGAGAAAAAGGGGAGTAAATAAATAAAAGCGAGGAGTAAATAAACAAAAGACCAAGGACAACAGTGTGCTCTGCCCTCAACAATCTGCCCGACTCAGCCATCTGCTCCAGAGGAAAGAAGTGTGCCAGGGATGTGCTGGGCTTGGTGTAGAGATTACCTCTAACTCTTCAATTGTGGTGTTTTCCTCATGAACTTTCAGATCATTCTGTGTGTCTTCCTCTCCAGGCTCCTGACCGCCGACAATTTCATTGAGGTACTGCTGATCAATCTTATCCAAGGCTGCTTTCAAATCATTCCTCAATCCCTAAGAAAAGTAAAAAAAGGAAGAACACCTGTTATGGAAGGAAGAACACCTGTTGTTTCACCTTTGATTTTTCATTAACAACTGCAATTATTTTTCCCCCACAAGAAGAGTTCAGCAAAAGTAGGGACTCAAATAACACCAATTTATCACACAACTATCACTACTGTCCATTTAAAGTTAATTCTTAGGGACATATTTAAATTAAAACAATGCATGAACAATGGCCAGTCTGCTGGTCAGAAAAATAAAATACATGTGAGTGACGAATCCAAGTAAGAATCTTCATCAATGCTGTAATTTTCTAATGAGGCTTAGTGAAAGTGGCAGGTCTCCATTAGAGTCCCCAACCCGTTTGCCCAGCTCATTTACAATGTCTAACCTCAACTACTGTGAACTCCCAAAACATTCAGAAACATCGCTGTAATAAAATTGGTGCCTCATCTATATCCCAGGTTCTCAACTATGTTTCTAGCAAACCAGCAAATTCGCATTTTGTTCACGTATGATCCATGACCATTAATGAAACTGGAAGCCTCGTCTTCCTAACAATGAATGAGAGTCAGCTGCAAGGTTTAAGAGCCAAGGAAACATGCCGTGAGGCGGCTATAGGGTAATGGTTGAGAGTAAAGGCTATCTGGGTTCAAATCCTTGCCACATACTATTAAATAGCTCTTCAACAACTTGCTTAACCCCTGTATGCCTCAGTAGACTCACCTACAGAAGAGGAGTAACGGCACCATCTACTACGTAGGGCTGTAATGAGGATGCTATTTTTTATTTCAGTGAACAGCTACTATGTGATGCGGCTGTTCCACAACCTTGCAAACATCAAGTCACATAAGTAAGCTAAGAAATGGATGATGCGCTTTGAACAGTTACTGGAGCACAGTGCACATTCAACCAATGTTAACTCCTAACGTTCTCACACAAAAAGCATCTGATCACTGTCTCCTGTCCCTTCATAAACACAGAAGAGAAACATTCAACTCAAAACACTTATAATTTCTCAAACACTGACTGATCACCTGCTGTGTATAAGGTATGACACCAGGCACTCCCAGAGATCACCTCATTGAATTCTCAGTGCATCCCAGTGAGCCAAATATCACTGCCTCTGTTTTACCAATGAGGATTCTAAGGCTCAAATAGAGTAAAAGACTTGCCAACGGTCACATTATTGATTATTATAATCCAGGAATGGAATCCAGACCTTGTGCTCCTGTGCTTTGTCCTCAAAACCTCTAGATGCACAGCACGGGACTTGGCATACAAAGGTAAAACAGCCTTTGCCCACCAGGAAGAGATAAATATGCACATAACTAATAATAGCGAAAAACAGTAAGTACACTAACAAACGTTCACTCATAGGCACATGGAGAAGGAAGCAATTAATTCTGACTGGGATCAAAAATAGATTCCGAGAAAAGATGTGGTCACTGAATTGCATGTGAAAGTATAAAAACAAGATTTCAACCAGCGCATACAAGAGAGAAACACAGCAAGCAAAGGAAAAATGATCATTACAGACACAGAGGACTGAAGGCAACTGCTACTGTTGTGGGGCTGGAATGGCAATGCTGGGAAGTGAAGCAGGAAAGTGGTTTGGCAACAAAGAAAGCAGTGAGACAGCCCAGGCTAGCAGACAGAGCAGGTCGGGGAGCGGGCCTGGCCAGCCCCAGCTGTTCCTGCCATTCCAACTGAGATGCCAGGAAAGGGGCAAGATATCAGCTTAGAATACCAGTCCAGGGGCAGCCTCACGTGACTTCAGCCGCAGCCTTCATCTGACTGCAATCAACAAGAAAGCCCCCAAGCAAGACACTGCTCAATCCAGCCCAATCAAACCACAGAACTGGTCATTATTAACACAATAACAAATTATCTTAAGCTACCAGGTTTCAGGGTGGCTTGTTAGTCACCAAAAACAGATTTTGTAATAATAAATCCTTTATAATAAATACACAAACACTAGTAAGTTTTGGAGTAGTCTGTTACATAGCCATAGATAACCACACATGTCCCTCAATAATTGACAAAGCAAATAGATAAAAAGTTAGCAAGGCCACAGAAGATCTGAACAACACTATCATCACCGACATTTGTAGAACTGTATCACGAAAGCAAAACAATACTCTTTTCAAGAGCCCATGGAATAAACCATATGCTATGCCATAAAACAAGATCAGTGCCTTAAATGTAAAAGCAAAAACTATAATATTAAGCTTCTAGAAGAAAATTAAGAATATCTATTTGAAACCTTGGGATAGGCAAAGACTTCTTAAGCAAGACACAAAAAGCAATGACCATAAAAGGAAAAAACAATAAATTGGACTTCATCAAAATATAAAACTTCTGGGCCGGGCACTTTGGGAGGCCAAGGCAGGAGGATCACTTGAGTAGAGGAGTTCAAGATCAGCCTGGGCAACATGAGGAGGCCTCATCTCTACAAAAATTAAAAAATCAGCCAGGCATAGTGGCACACACCTGTGGTCTCAGCTACTTGGAAGGCTGAGGTGGGAGATCGCTTAAGCCCAGGAGCTAGAGGTTGCAGTGAGCCATGATCATGCTGAACTCCAGCCTGGGTGAGAGTGAGACCCTGTCTCAAAAAGCGTGTGTGTACACACACACAAACTTCTGTTCAGCAAAAGATTCAATTAAGAGAACAGGTAAGCCATAAACTACAAGAAAATAGTAACAAAAAATATTCGTATATGTGACAAAGAACTTCTATCCAAAATATACAAAGAATTCCTATAATCCATTAACAAAAAGACAAGTTTATTTTTAAAATGACCAAAAAGCTCCTGTAATCCCAGCTACCTGGGAGGCTGAGGTGGGAGGACTGCTTAAGCCCAGGAGGTTGCAGCTGCCATGAGCCATGATTATGCCACTGCATTCCAGCATAGGTGACAGAGTGAGACTCTGTCTCAAAAAAAATAAATAAATAAGGAAAGAAAGACTTTAAGAGACACTACACAAATGAAGACAAGTTTATGAAAAGATGCTCCTCATTTTAGTCATCAGGCAATGTGATTAAAGCCACAAAGAGCTACTACCAGACACACAAGAGAATGGTTAAAATTAAAAAGACTAATACCACATGCTGGGGTTTGGAAATGACTGGCATTTCTTATGAAGTTAAGCATACATCTACTCTTATTATCCAGCAATTCTATTTCTAGGTATCTCCCCAAGAGACATATTTATTTACCCAAGAAAAATAACATAGTTCCAAAAAAAGATCTGCATAAGAATGGTCATAGCAGTTTTATTCCTTTTTTTTTTTTTTTTGAGACAGAGTCTCACTCTGTCGCCAGGCTGGAGTGCAATGGCACGATCTCAGCTCACTGCAACCTCCGCCTCCCAGGTTCAAGTGATTCTCTTGCCTCAGCCTCCCGAGTAGCTGGGAATACAGGCACACGCCACTACACCCAGCTAATTTTTGTATTTTTAGTAGAGACATGGTTTCACCATGTTGGCCAGGATGGTCTCGATCTCTTGACCTTGTGATCCACCCACCTCAGCCTCCCAAAGTGCTGGGATTACAGGCGTGTGCCACCATGCCCAGCCAGCAGTTTTATTCCTAATAGCCCAAAGCTGGAAACGAATTTTGATATATTCATACAACTGAGTATCACTGGAAAATGAAAAGGAAACCAGTGGTATCTGCAATAACATGGATGAACCTAAAAACTGTTATGCTGAGCAAAAGCAGCCAGACACACAATCTATGAGTCTATCTGTATGAAATATGAGAACAAGCAAAATTAATCCATGATGACAAAATTCAAATGGTGGCTGCCCAGGAAGGGACGAGGAGAAATATGAGGATTGGCTGAGAAGGGGTACTGGGGAAATTTCCTTTTTCTCTTTTTTCTCAACTTTTAAGTTCAGGGGTACAGATGCAGGATGACAGGTTTGTTACATAGGGAAACGTGTGTCATGGTGGTTTACTGCACAGATCATCCCATCACCCAGGTATTAAGCCCAGCATCCATTCGCTATTCTTCCTGATGCTCTCAGGGAAATTTCTTTGGTGACGAAAATGCTCTATTTCTTTATAAGGGCAGTGGTTATATGCTTTTATGTATTTGTCAAAATGCATTAAATGTTATACTTAAGATATGCGCTTTTCAAAAAATTAATGAAAACTTCCATTCAGCAGCAATAATCTGCCCACTTTACTTTTCCATTGTTGCCTACAATAATGCAATTAGTCCATCGCTATTCTAGTGAATGCAGTACAGTGGTATTTTTCTAGCTTTGTTCTTTCCTCTTACCTTGTTAACTTCTGGTGTGAGGATCTCTATTTTCCTTAAACGTTGAAAAGCATCATAATCAGTTTCTCCAAATAGTCTGATTGGTTCTCCTCTTTCTCTCAATCTTCTGATGACCTAAAAAGTGAAACAGATACCCAGTAAATTTTTTTTTTTTTTTTTTTTTTTTTTGAGACAGTCTCACTCTGTTGCCCAGGCTGGAGTGCAGTGGTGCGATCTCGGCTCACTGCAAGCTCTGCCTCCCAGGTTCAAGCGATTCTCCTGCCTCAGCCTCCCGAGTAGCTAGGACTACAGGCACATGCCACCACACCCAGCTAACTTTTGTATTTTTAGTAGAGACGGGGTTTCACCATGTTGGCCAGGATGGTCTCAATCTCCTGCCCTTGTGATCCGCCTGCCTCGGACTCCCAAAGTGCTGGGATTACAGGCGTGAGCTACTGTGCCCAGCTATTAAACTTTTGAGAGAGGAAAAAACTAAACATCTCAAAAACAATTTGTATATTGGACCTTAAAAGCCAAGCCTGGGTTTAATAAAAGCTAATTATCCAAATACATGCCTCTGTGTAAAGTATAAAATCCTTCAAATATTTTAGATCATTTCAACTAAGCTAAACAAAGATGGTTCCAAATCAAAGAGAAAATCAAGTACTTTAAAAATCTATTTTGACTCAAAAGTCACTGTTATTAATTTTATTACCAAATAGCTCCTAGAAAGTGGTCTGACCTATGACTCTACAATTCAAGTCTAAAGAAAGCCCCTAATATAAACCACCTCTTTTATTGTGAGATTTTTTAAAAATTCTTTTTTGTAAGAAAAGGGGCATGTTTGTGGCCCTCATTTTACATAATTATAACTGTTCTTAGTGTTCTTTTAAAAACAATGGAAAGACAATAGTAATCACTTATGTCAGTATATTTTTGGTGATCAAACACTTGTTTTGAAATGCAGATGCAAAAAGTAATCTATTTATTCTTTTAATTTTCCATGAACAGATATACTGTGTTACCATCACACCTTAAGTAACCATAAAGTTTAGGTCGTTTAGCTCACTGCTTCGATAGGACCAATCTGTGAAGCAGGACACACAGGAAAAACACTAAGATGGGAGGGAATGACAGCATTTACAGAGAGAAGGAAAATCAAATCTGAAGCCAGCCGATAATTACCATAATGGACAGTCCGCATTGTAATACCACCATCAAACCAAAAACTTCTCCCTCAGAAAACAGGGAGTTATAATCTGCATATGCAGAGCTTTTAAGATGCTGAAAATCTATTTCCAAACTTGAGTGATGGTTACATGAATATTTATTTTGTAATTATTCATATATGTGTAACATATATTGCCCTAATATGTTTCATACACTTTATATACATGCTATGTATGTCATTTTAAAAAGGAAGAAAGAAACAGAAAATGTAATAAATATGAGCCCAAATTTTTTAAATAAAGCAATAATGAGAAACACCAAGAGCTTTACCTGGGAGCATAAATAGCATCACACCTAAAATCCATTGGGAGGGCTCCCACTGGATTAACAGAAGTTTGAGATTAAAATAGAAATTTAAGAGGTCATCTAGTACTATCTCCAATCAATGCAGAAATGACCTCACAAACACCCTTGTCAGATCCCTGGCTGACAAACGGCAGGAATCACATTTCTTCATGAAACATCCCATCCCATTGTTTAGACAGAGATGTTTTGCTTCTCAAAACTGAAATCTACTTCCCTCAAACTTCTACCCATTTATCCCAGTTCCACTTTATGAAACTACAGAGAATATTCCGATTTTCCAAAATCAGAGCTACTTTCATTGGATTTTTAAAGATATCTCTAGTAATTCTTCTCTCCAGCCTCAGTATTCTAAATTCCTTCAACTCATCTTCATATGATGGTTTCTAGAGTCAGTCATCATTCCCCTGCAAGTTTCCTTTCGTGCAATGTCTGTCATAAACATGTGGTAATGTAGAACTAAATAATAATACTGCAAACATGTCAACTTGTGAGAAGTACAGAATACATAAGCCTTTGATCTAGACACTATATTTCTATGACTTACATTCAGTCCTATCCACAACTACAGAGGTAGAACAGGAAGAGACTACTGAGGACTCAAAGATGAAAGATGACCCTAAGTCAGTCAGTCAAAGACAAAAACAACCTCAACAGAAAAAAGAAAGGGAATTTGAGCTAGTTATTACTGTAAAACACTGCTTAAGATTGGGTGCTATAACTTAGGCCAAGTTGTGAGAAATGCATAATATTTTTCTGGTTATCAGTTTAATAGCTAACTCTCATCTACCTGGAATTATATAACAGTGGTTCTGTCTAAAGGCAAGGTAATAAACTACCTGACTTCGAAATTTCTTTTAGTGCAAGAATTCTATTATTCTAATTTTTTAAATAAAGAAGCTGAAATATACCACCACCACCACCACCACCACCTCCCCCAAAAAATGACACAGAGACTAAAGGGACATCAGTGAAAGAACTTAAGCCTCTGAGTCCTCTTTTACTGTTTCAATAGAAGCTCCCTGAGCAAAGGCAGGAACTTCTTCCCCATATCATGTCTAGTACTTAACTGATGTACCACTATTAATCAGTAACAATGGTTTACTAGTGATGGATCTCACAAAAAGAACAACTTAAAACTACCTTGTCTTTTAACTCAAGCTTTTCAATGTTTAAAGATAAAGTAAATTCCAGGCCAGGCACGGTGGCCCTTGCCGGTAATCCCAGCACTTTGGGAGGTCGAGGCGAGCAGATCACCTGAATCAGGAGTTCAAGACCAGCCCGGCCAACATGGCAAAACCTTGTTTCTACTAAAAATACAAAAATTATCCAGGCCTGGTGGCACATACCTGCAGTCCCAGCTACTTGGGAGGCTTAGGCTTGAGAATCTCTTGAACCCGGGAGGCGGAGGTTGCAGTGAGCCTATATCATGCCACTGCACTCCAGCCTGGGAGACACAGCGAGACATCGTCTCAAAAAATCGAAAAGTAACAGAATTCTAAAATATGTAAGTGACATGAAATTTCAAGTATTTTGACTATGAAGTTAATACATGCTCACTTGAGATACAAAATTAAAATATAAAGAAAATTATATTTTCTAGATATAAAGAATGAGTTCATAAAGGTAGTGGAAAAAAAATTAATATATCTTTGTTTAACTCTTAGGAACAGAGGAAACCTTTCTAAGCATGATGCCCAAGACAAAAAAAAAAAAACATAATGAAAAAAACTGATGTCATCGTATAAAAATGTAAAACTTCTGCATGGCAAAAAACAAATGATACACTGACAAATATATATATACACTATGTACATCTGATACATATACACTTATGAACACAGGTTAACAACCTTAACATATAAACATGTTGATTTGCAAATCAATAAAGACATATTTCACAATATAAAAACGGCAATTCCACAAAACGAGACATTAACGACCACTGAACACGTGAAAACATGTTGAATTCTAATAATCACTAACAAAGTTTCACATGAACACAAGATACCTATTTCACCTATCAGTTTGGCAAAAATTGAAAATAATAATCTGCTTTCAGATTGGCAAAGGCTGAAACATTTTAAAATAAAGAGTTGACAGAAATGCTAGGAAGTCTTACATACTTACAGTTGGAATGTAAATTGGCACAGCTTCTTTGTAGGACAATTCCACACAATCGAAAATTACATAGACACACTCTGTGACCAGAAATTCTTTTCCTAGGAAATTATCCTATTGATAAACTCATACAAATATCAAGACATATGTATAAGGAAGTTCACCTTAGCACTGTATGTAAGGGCAAACAACTGGAAGTAATCTATCCATCAGTAAAGAGCTAATTTTAATAAATTACAGAACTACTACTAAAAACAATACCTAAATTTGTTGAGTAGCTCACCATTAAGTACTGTTCTCTTCATGTATTACCTTATTTTATCATGAAAGTCTCCTGAGGTAGACCCAATTGTTACCCTCATTCAGACATAAGGAAATTGAGAAACAGACCGGATAACCTGCCCAAACCACATGTTTACTGTGAAAAGTGTTCATACACACACACACCCCCCCAACATAAAATGGCCTTCAAAATGTACTTTTAAGTGAAAAGACTAAGGCACAAATGCATGTAATCTCATTTGTGTGAAAGGGAAAAAAGGTATACACATACACACTGATGCTTGTACAACTGAAGAACTGGGTAGGAGGACTGATGGGGGCACAGAGGGAGTGAGGGGAAACGGAAGATAAGAAAAAGGGAAGAAATTTTTGTTTTACAGCCTTTTGTATTGATTTGATTTCTTTATATCACATGATTAAATTTTATGATTTTTTTTAAGTAAAATAATAGTTGATACTGATCAAGGTATAGACAAACACTATAAACACAACAGATAGTAGTACAAAGTGGCACAACATGGCTAATACCTCCAGAGCTACCTGGTAATATATATCAAGTCTTAAAAATACACGTAGTCTTTGCCCTAAAAATCATGCTTCTAGAAATGTTTCCAAAGGAAATAATCACACATTATTATGTATACAATGATGTCTACATAAGGATGTTCATCTTAGTATTATTTATAATAAGCAATCTAAATGATCACCAATAAATGATTTTTTAAATATTATGGTGCGGCCAGGCACGGTGGCTCACACCTGTAATCCCAGCACTTTGGGAGGCCAAGGGAGGTGGATCACTTGAGGTCAGGAGTTTGAGACCAGCCTGGCCAACATGATGAAACCCCATCTCTACTAAAAATACAAAAAAAAAATTAGCTGGGTGTGGTGGCACACACCTGTAATCCCAGCTACTCGGGAGGCTGAGGCAGGAGAATCGCTTGAACCCGAGAGGCAGAGATTGCAGTGAACCAAGATTGCACCACTGCGCCACTCCAGCCTGGGCGACACAGTGAGACTCTGTCTCAAAATAAATAAATAAATAAACAAACATTACGGAGCAAACAAGCAATGGGAAATTATACACTCATTCAAAATTATGTAGATCTCCATATTTTAATCTGGAAAGATGTATTATTAAATAAGGGTAAGGGAAGTATGTTACAAAATAATATAATAATTAAAATAATTTAAGTACAAATATTTAGCATAAGAGCATTTAATTATACTTATTATTGAATATTCACGTTTATTTTTTAAAGTTTAGAAGGATAAGCTCTAAAAAAAGTTGATAATAATATCAAGAAAAGCAGCAGTGAGTAATTTAGAACTTCATGAAGAAAACCAGCTGCACAGCATTTTTAGATAAGTCATTTTACACAGGAAATAATGACATTTAACTTATTGGAAAAGCTGGAGATAAATGTAAACACCGTGGAGATCTTATTCTCATGAAACCATCACAAATAAACTTACCTCTTGCCTAGAAAGCGTCATAGGTAATTTTTCCTCTGCCAGTTCAAGTTCTAACACTGGATTCGATGAAGTTAATGGTTTCTGGTCCTCCTCTTTTGGCTGTATCTATATTAATAGCCAAAAGAAATGAAATTCAGCTTTAAAAATATAGTTGATATTTATCATTCTACTACCTTAGCTATGGAAATTAAACATGTTTTCAACACTGAAGATTTTCTAATATTCCTCTGAGCAAAGAGTTCATAATGAATGTACATGCTTGTAAAAGAGAGTCAAACGTATTCACATCAGGGGCATCACAAGTCCACAGCATGCACAGAGAAATCAGCATTCTTGCTATAAAAAAGTGACACGACTATCATGATTTCCAAAATCCAAATTTAACAGGGCTGAAATTCGCACTTTCTCCCCAGATTCTAAAGACTATACTTTTTCCTTAAAAACAATCAACTTGCTCTTCCTCTTTAAATTGTCTTACAGGGTTATTTGATTCTTGCTCAGCTTCAAAATGAAGATAAAAGAAAAGAATTTCTTTCCAACAGCAACCTGTGAAGCTTCAAGCTCTAGCTTTTCCTATCCTGCTTTTCAAAACGTATTATTCCAAATGTACGAAAATCATGTTGGACATACAGAAAAATTCCTAATGCTACACAGAGTTGGTCCACAAACTGAGCTACCAACCCTGCAGAAATACAAGGAAAAAAGCACCTCTCTACTAATGCCACCCAGCCAAAGAGTGGGCATTCTTGTTCATATGAACCTGTAGGAAAAACAATCTCTTCACATATTTTCTCAAATCTGTTGCTCAAGTCGCAGTTTAGGAAAACTGAATTCAGCAATTTACAAGCCCCTTTGTGGAGTCTATAAAAAAGATACTGAAACGTGGTTTCCCATCTGACCACAGGATAAATCCAAAATGCTGAAAGTAGGAGTAAGATCAAAAGAACATAAAAGAAGATCAACATTAAGGAACAAACTCACATTAAGAAAGGCTATATGGTGAAAATTACATAATTCATGATTCTATAGCTTACAGTTCAAGTTTATGTTCACCATAACTAATTGATATAGAGGTAAAATTAAGGTAACAAACTAAGCCTTTCTATTTTCACAGGTCAAATCAGCATCAAGCCTTAAAAAATGCTAACTCATTTCTGCAAAAGGATAAAAGTAACGAATACTATGTCATTACTACCAAGACGGAAATCTTTAAAAATCTTTAGAAAGAGACACCTGTGCTTTACTTTTTAAGCATGGAAATGTATTTCTCCAAAAATCTCAGGATTAAAAACACATTTAATTATATAATGGCAGTTAATAGCTCTGGGGAAAAGATCTAAGTCATTTCATGGGCTGGACTCAAAGTTATAAACAATTATCTTTACAGTAATTATTTTGCTTCAGGGCTTTCCTCTATACAAACAAACAAAAAGCACACTATACAAACGTAAAAACTGCCACTATATTAAGTTACTTTCCTACCTTATCAAATAGTTGAAAAGGTTCAAATTTAGGAATATGGGAATGCCACAAGTCAGCAGAGTAAACCTACGTAAGTGATTCTTATTCCAGACCAAGTGTGTGTTAGACAACACTGGGCAAGGCAAAAATGAGAGCTCCTTTCTGAATATCTATCTACTCAATGGTTATTAACATAAAACTTACTTTCATTTCTAATTAAGCAAATAAAACAAATATCTTTATGGAAAAAATCAAAATACAAGTATAAACTTTCCCATATTTTAAAAACATCAGAAATATAATTACATTTTAAAATTTTTTTAAGTCACATCTTGGTATCTTTTGAAAACTACATTTTTCTTTAATACTTGTCTTCTCCCAGCCCTACAAAATCAAACCAAATGCATATACATACCATGTGCATTCCTCATGCTTCCTTCTAAAAATGCTATGCAGGATAAATCCATTTCCAGAACTTTCCCCATTACATGCACAAAAGTATTATCTTATATTGATATATCACAAGCCAAAGGTTAATTACAAGTTTATGATTTGGCAAAAGTATTCCAATAGAACCTCTGAGCTTTGAGTTAAAAATTAAGCTAGATATAGTCTTCTCTTAAAATAATTTAAACATAACTTCTCCACCTTATACCCTTTAACCCCTCCCAATAAAACCACAATACATTATCAACTAATTTCTTCTAAAATATACAAGCAAAGCCTTCCAGACAACTCATTTGTTTCTAAGAAATATTTCAAGATGACATTTTCTATCCAACAGACTAAATAGTGTTTGAAATGTGATACCTTATTACAACAAAGGCATACAAATATATACGGCTTTATACTTTAGGCAGAGGTTCTTAGGACCCAAAAGGACGTATTAACAATGCAAACATAAAATCGATGGCTTAAAATATTCCAGAGAAGGCAGGGAAATTACCACCACTAATATTACTGCAGCTGGATGAATAAATGTTTTGAACTCTTTCCAAACAGACTGTTTTATTGGGAGAGGTGGGGGAGAGGAGTGGTGGTGGAGTTGAAAAGAATGCAGTCTCAGATTCAGGACTTAATTAAAAAAAAAAAAAAAATCAAGCTTTGATCTCAAGCCACTTCATGCCGTTCACAAAAAGCCAAACCATTCCAAGCCAAAAGTCATGCATGTATTTTCCTGAATTCAAGATTTTTTTAAAAATGCAAAAACAAAAACTCATACCTCTCCAGATGGCTTCTCATTTATAGGCTAACGTATAATATTGATAAATTGAACAGAGATCAATGATTGTCATTTAACAAGAGCTGTATAAATTTAAACTCAGAAATATACAATTTAACATAAAAGCAGACATTCATACCCTGTAGCCACATCTTTCAAAATATGCTTCCTCTTCTTTTTTGGCGAGCTCACTACGCTTGAAATATTTTTTATTTTCCTATTAAAGAAAAAAAAATTATGTCAATAATATATCCTTGAGCAAAATTTCATGTCCCATAGTCAACAAATACCTTTAGAAACCTTTTGAAAACACTCTTCAGTTTTTCAAGAATTGGATAAAATAAATATTTTCTGGTTCCAGAGATGAATACATTGATTCCCCAAACACATCACCAACCCTCCACTACGACTATGGGCACCGATATGTGATAAGTTCAAGTATTTTTCTTGCAGTATCAATCAGTAGACAAGTCCATCAGCAAAGAGGAGACCAAGAATATTTTCCAAACGTTTTGATTTCTTAATGTTTGAGTTCAATGATAATTTCTTCAAATGGATTATGAACCACACAAAATGGTATACCTCAATTATTTTTTCCTAACAGAAACAAAATTATGACATACATAGCCTACATTTCATATCCCACATAACAAGGGAACTCCAGGAGTGTAAGTTCTTTCTTGTTACCTGGAACCTTATATCAATCAGTTCTTAAAATAATCTACATATAGGGTGGTCTTGGTGAACCTTTTTATTTAAAAAATGATTTAAGGATATTTGGAGAATATTTTTCTGGTTTGGAAACATTTGGAGAATGTTTTCCTGGTTTTTTGTTTGTTTTGGAGACAGGGTATCTCTCTGTCACGCGGGCTGGAGTGCAGTGGCACAATCAAAGCCACAACTTCGACTCCCTGGGCTCAAATGATCCTCTCACAAGGTATTTGTTTTGATATGATTTGATGTAAAGAGACAAGCTCTAAGTCTTGTCTGTGGCTAAAAAGATGTCAGTCCTTTCCACATTATACATAAAATTATCCTTATTGTTACATCTACAGTCCGTAATTTGGAGGCTTGTTGCTATCTCAGCTCTGCCTCTTGGATATTATTCCAAAGATGGCTTTCTTCAAATAAAGATACTATCCCCAACTGTATTAACAGTAATGATATAGTACTACCTGTGTACTATCTCCACACAAGTATTTAGCACCTCATAGTTCCAAAGCTCATTCACTCAGTGATCATCAATGGATGCTAAAACCTTATGAAAAAGGCCGATGGTGACAATGGAAAGATCAGCCTGCCACCATTCGAGCCCAATGATCAAGCTTGACATCAGTAAAAGATTATGTACCACCTATGTTATACTACAGGAATTACCCAGCCATCGTCTACGAAGTATTCTTGTTAAATGTAGGGAAGAGAGGAATTAAGTAAGTATCAATATGCCAGTAAGCAATCAGACAAATCAAAGACAATTTACAAAACTAGCCCCAGTTTCTCCAGCAAATCAATGGCATGGAAAAAATCGGCCAAGCTGAGAAAATGACAATGTTCTTCATTAAAAGAAACCAAGATTCATAACAAGCAAATGCAAGGATCGAACTTCATGTTGACCTGACTTGAAAAACCAACTGTAAAAGCAAATGTATGTATATATTTTAACTCAATTGGAAAATATATGAATGTGAGGAGAGTATTTGATAAAATCAACAAACTAATTTTAATTTTGTTGGGTGTGATCATACTTTGGTTTTAAAAGAACATGTCGTTTTCTAGAGCTGCATGTTTCAGGGGAAGGATATACAGGGGCTCATCATAAAATTTTATCTATTTTTGTATTATGTTTAAAACTTTCAGAATAAGGTTTTTCTAAAAGTTCATTCATTAATTCAATAAACATTTCCAGACTTATCTATCACACAATAAGCACAGCTTTACAGAAATAAAGATGAAGATATTATCTGGGGTAAGGAACCAACGGTATCATCTGAACATCAAAACTACCCTGAGTACGGTGGGGGCAAATAGTATTAACCCCTTTTTAGAGGTGAGAAAGCTGAGAATTAGGTTAGGTGACATTCCCAGAACTCAGGAAGAATGATGAGTAGCAGCTAGAACTCTGGTCCTTAAACCCTCTGTTCTGATCTAGTCTTCCAAGCTACAGTTCTTCACTCCCAAAATATTATTTCGGCATCTAAAATTGTTTTTGACTAGGTAGTATATAATTGTCATATTTCAAATAAGGTGGCAAACACACATTGGTATCCTCTCAGAAAGGGCTGATGTGTACAAAGAAAGGAAAAAACACTCTCCAGGCCAGAGGCCATGGTCCAATCTTTTTAACTATGTTATCTTTGATGACCATGTCTCAATTCCATTGAACAAATCTCAAGCCTAACAAAATCTCAAGCCTAGAACATCTCAAAATGTGGTCCACAGAGGCTCCTTCAGAGGTTTGGCAAGGTCAAATTTATTTTCATGACATACTAAGACATTATGTGCCCCTTGTTCATTGTGCTCAGATTTGCACTGACAGCCCAAAAGCAACATGGGGGGAGGATTTGGGAAAGGGAACTACTGGCATCAGCATAAATAAAGGCAATGCCTTCAAACTGTATTCTTCACCAACATGCACTTGCAAAAAAATAAAAAGTCTAGTTTCTCTTAAGAATGTCCTTGACAAAGTATAATTTTCCTAAATCTCAACCTTTGAGTACACAGCCTTTTAATAATCAGCGTGAAAAAATAAAATGTATCAAGCACTTCTGTTACATACTAAAGTAGAATGGTTTTCTCCAAGAAAAGCACTTGTGCAATTGTTTGATTAGTCAGATTTGGGTGTTCGGTAGACATTTTCTCAGAACTGAACAAAACAAGCTTAAAGCTAAAAGAAAACAATGATAGTATTTGCCACCGATGATAAAATTACAGCTGTCAAGTGAGAACTGGAAAAGTGGAAAACTTGTACCCACCATGAGCTTAACAGCTTCCCAATACTTGAAGCCTTTTCCAATGAAATCAGTGGTGATATTAATGAGATTTTTTAATATTATCTAATGAAAAATGTCAACATTAAGATCTGCATAATTCACTGAACCATGACATTACAAAATCAAGATGTTACAAAATTACATGTAGTTAGATCCATTCAAAGAGCAAAACAGATCAACAGGCTTTAATGTATGAAAAATTCATTGAAATGATTTCAGAATCCACATTGTAACTGATCTTTAAGATACCAATTGTCTAGTTTTGGTGTAGTATCAACAAGAATATCCACAATTATCTGAAAAGGCTATTAAGATACTCCTTTTTCCAACTACTTATCTGTGGGTGAATTTTCTTCGTGTACTTGAACAAAAACAACATACAGCAACAGATTGGAGGGAGAAATAGAATCCAACTGTCTAATATGCCAGAGGTTTCTAAAACAATGTCACTTTTCTCACTGAAGCGTTTTCACAAATATAGTCTTTTCATAAAACTATTTGTTAGCATACTATGGGTTTATTATTGCATTTCTACATGGAATATATATTTTGTAATTTCCTGGCTTTAATTTCTAATATGGTAATTATCAATAAATGTGTCCTATGTAAATAAAAGCTCTCTGGGGCTATCAATAGTTGAGAATGAGATCTGAGACCAGCAAGTTTAAGTCCACTTGGCATTCTCCATGCCTATAGCATGCGCAAAACAATGCTGGCAAAAACCACTGGGGCCTCAATGTTGCCTATTGGTCCTGGGGTATTTATCCATTTCATTTTCTTTCCTATTGTCTACACTGACCATTCCACTGTCTCCATTCTCACGAACTTCCCCCATCCTTTCATTCTCCCCTCATTTTCAGCAGATGACTAAACCATCTCATTTTACGGAAGCGACCAGTCAGGAACTTCTCTAAATTCCTCCCAACTCCAGTCATGACCTGGATCTGCATTGGTCCTTTCATTTCACAGTGAAACAGAGAACCCTCCTCTGTCTGTCTAGGGCAAATCCCTTCCCAATTACTCCAGACCTCAATTCCTCAGGGACTTCTCACCATCAATGCTGTTTTCTCCTTCGCATGTTCATCCTTTCCCTCTCTACTGGCTCTTGACAATTATCATTTAAGTATGCTCAAGACTCTGCCCTGGGTATCATTTACAGCAGAACCATATTAAACTGTTTAATCTAATCCGTGTCCACTTCCTTACCTCCGATTCTCTTTGCAGCCCCACAGCATATGGACATCCATTCGGTTTCACTGAAAAAACCTCCTTGGGGTCATAAATAATGTCTAAGGTACAAATCCAAAGAGACTTCTCTGACTGATCTCACTCAGTCTTCAATTTAACTGCTCATTCCTTCCTTCTTCAGTAACTTTCTTCTCTTGGCTGACAGATTCTTTTTATGTCTTCCTCACTTACTGGTTTGCTTACATTTTCTATTTCTTGTATTTTTTGTACTTTTTAGCCATTTACTTCACTTAGATTTTCCAGTGTATTAGAACTAGTATACAGTTCTCCTTACTAATTTTATTTTCCAATGTCTCCCATGTTGGTTCCTGCCATTCCTTCCATTGGTCCTTCATTTCAGAATGTTTTGTATAATGTAGGGTAGGAGTTGTTGCTTATTATTTCCGTATGGATATCCAGTTGTTCAGCCTCATTTACTGAAAATATATTTCCTTCCATTTGGTTTTGGTGTCTTTGTCAAAAATCAATAATTGTGTAAGGGTGGCTCCGTTCTGGGTGCTCTGTTATACTCCAGTGGTGTTAGGTGTTGGTCTTTACGCCAGCGCTATGCTGCTTTGATTATTGTAGCATTATTATTGCAGCACAGTGTAGTATCTTGCATATAGGAAAGATGCAGTAAATACCGGAAGGAAAAAAAGCTAAAATTCTACACATAGCTCATCCTCATAACTACAACTAGTAAAACTACTAATTACTCCCCATTGAGTTGCTAGAGCAGCCTGGTTTTCCACATGAGGTTTTGCATTAAATGAAAACTCATCAATTCTAGGCTCCAAAACACTGGTGTTCTAGCAATGCAGATACCACATTTACCTCAGGGTGGTTATACCAGGCACGGCATTTTAGGACAGGTGGGAAGAGGATATCTTAGTCACTTCTCTGCAGTTTGAGAAAGAGGCACTCTCAAGCTAAGTACTGATTATTTCAACTATCACAGATTAACCACAAAAAGCTGGGACACCACTTGAAATGACCAAAGATGAGGTGGCTCTTCTTTCTGGAAGAAAAATACCACACAGACAACTGTTTTCCAGCTACAGATGCGGTAATGACAACAATCTACTGATCCCGAACCAGTGTTTTCTAAAAAATTAAAACAAAGGGACTTGCTCTTCCCCATCTTGTAAGATAGTGGGTGAAAAAGTTGAGAAGCCGGATACTAAAGAGAAGAAACCTGAAGCCAAGAAGGCTGAGGCTGGTGGCAAGGTGAAAAAGGGTCACCTCAAGACTAAAAAGCCCAAAAAGGGGAAGCCCCATTGCAGCACAACCCTGTCCTTGTCAGAGGAATTGGCAGGTATTCCCGATGTGCTGTGTATTCCAGAAAGGCTGTGTATAAGAGGAAGTATTCAGCCGCTAAGTCCAACGTTGAAAAGAAAAAGGAGAAGGTTCTTGAAACTGTTACAAAACCAGTTGGTGGTGACAAGAACGGTAGCACCCAGGTGGTTAAACTTCATAAAATGCCTAGATATTTTCCTACTGAAGACGTACCTCAAAAGCTGTTGAGCCATGGCCAAAAAAAAAAAAAAAAAAAAAAACCCTCAGTTGACACGTGAGAAAACTGCAAACCAGCATTACCCCCGGGACCATTCTGATCATCCTCACTGGATTTCACAGAGGCAAAACGGCGGTCTTCGTGAAGCACCTGGCTAATGGCTTGTTACTTGTGATTGGACCTCTGGTCCTCAATCAAGTTCCTCTATGAAGAAAACACCAGAAATCTGTCATTGCCACCGCAACCAAAATTGTTATCAGCGATGTAAAAATCCCAAAACATCCCACTGATGCTTATTCAAGCAGCAGCAGCTGTGGAAGCCCAGACACCAGGAAGCTGAGATCTTCAGCACAGAAAAAGATAAATACAAGATTACAGAGCAGCGCAAGATTGATCAGAAAGCTGTGGAGTCACAAATTTTACCAAAAATCAAAGCTATTCCTAAGCTCCAGGGCTACCTGAGATCTGTGTTTGCCCTGACTCATGGAATTCATCGTCACAAATTGGTGTTCTACATTTCTTAAGAAGAACCTAATTAAGTAACTGATAACAAAAAAGGGGGACTGAATAAAACATGATAAAATCATTTGTGGTTGTAAGAATTACTTCATAAAACTTTTTTCACATACATATCAGATCAATATATAAAAATGTATTGCTACGAATGCGGCAGTGAAAAAGTCTGAAAGTTACTGACAGACACTATGATGCAGAAAGATAAAAGATATAAAGCAACTATTCTGCATGAAATGATAGAGTTGCAGATCTAAAGACCGTCTTCCCATGGATACAACAGAAAACACGCCTAGTTGTGTATGTTCCCTTACATCATGCAAGAGCACTCACCCTCAAGTTGGTCTAAGACTTGAGATCTATCCCGGCTGGCCACAGGAGTATGAGAACATCATGTAACCCTCTAAGTCTCAATTTCATCATCCATGAAAACAGCATTGCCTTGTGTACTAATTAACAGTTCTAAAGCTCAAATAGATAGCATATAGCACTTTGAAAAATATAAATCACGTTAGTCTAATAATTTTCCAGTGCTTCGTTACATTAGCCCTATCAAAACTAGTTCTATGTTTGTAAGGTGAATAAATATCCATTCTATCTGTACAGGTTAACAGAGCAGGCTCTGAAGTAGGAACAGACCAGAGTTCAAATCCAGGCTCTATCTCTTGCAAGCTGCGTAATCCTATAGTCATGTAACTTCTCTTGGCTTCCAGTTTCCTCATCTGTAAATGGGAATAATGGTAACTTCTTGTACAAGTTACATCAGAAAACACATGTTGCATGATGCCTAACATTAATGCTAATATAAACTATGAATGTCAGTATTTTTTTTTTTTTGAGATGGAGTCTCACTCTGTGGCCCAGGCTGCAGTGCAGTGGCACAATATCAGCTCACTGTAAGCCCCGCCTCCCGGGTTCACGCCATTCTCCTGCCTCAGCCTCCGGAGTAGCTGGGACTACAGGCACCCGCCACCATGCCCAGCTAATTTTTTTTTTTTTTTTTTGTATTTTTAGTAGAGACGGGGTTTCACCGTGTTAGCCAGGATGGTCTCAATCTCGTGATCTGCCCACCTCAGGTGCCCAAAGTGCTGGGATTACAGGCGTGAGCCACCGCGCCCGGCCGAATGTCAGTATTTTAATTCCCATTTCATGCATGCCCTTTGTTGGTCTGAACTGCTCTGTGATTGGAAAAAGCAGTCTTATCTTCTGGCTGGAATTATGTGATAATTCAATCAATTACCAAATTCAAAAATGAAAGACACCCAGGAAAAGTTTATATATTATAAATTATAAATGACCCTGAAGAATCTAAAGGTTTTTTTTTTAAATGATCATTTTTGTAGATTGGTCCATTTCAATGACGAAGAACATGATTATGCAAATATTCATGTTGTGAACGCTGAGGGTGGGCTGAATATTTTGTGATTCACTTTTCCTTTTAAAGCACTTAGATTTCAACACCCTGGACCTTCCTAACATCAACTATGCACTCCAACACCTAAATTTAAAATACTCCCAACCACTCATCAAAAGGTCCCTGCAGTAGACATAAAAACATTTACAAATATGAACAAGCTTTCCCCATACCTACCAAAGAGCATTCTATTACCTCCACTTTTCTAATTGTTTTTAAAGTTTCAATGATCATGAAATTTGCCATTTACCAAGCTAAGAACTCTTACTTACTTACACTACATCACATACATCAATCGTACACAGCATCCAAATATCTAAGTCATATATTCTGTGACGCACGGATTTCTATGGGTCCTGAAGACCCTCTGAGAGGACTCATGAGGTCAAAAGTGTTTTCTATAGTAAGGCATTATCTGCCTGCTCACTCTGATGACACCTGCACTGTAGGTGAAAAGCAATGGTAAATTTGCTAAAGTCTTAGCAAGAATCAAGGCAGTGACTCTAAACTGCCACTGCATCCAGAGGGAGCCAGTTTCACTAAACAAATTTACTCCTTATGATAAAGGAGTAAAATTACTATTTTTATTAAGTCTTGATCTTTGGCCACATCTTTTTAATATTATGTGACAAAACAGGAAAGATGAATACAACACTTCTCATTTATAGCAAAGTATGCTGGCTATACGGAGGAAAGCAATTGAGTTGCAAGCTAAACTGGCTGCTTTTTCATGGAACACCATTTTTACACTTAAGAACACTTGGCAAACTATGGTTCCTCAGACTTGGGTATTTGGCAGACAACTTCCCCAAACTGAACAAAGTGAGCAGATTACTTCAAGAAAATAACTGGTAATATTTGTTGCCTATGATAAAATTCCAGCTTCCAAGTGAAAATTAAAAGTGTGGTGAACTTAGATCTGTCATCAGGAGCCTGACAGTTTCCTAATGCTTACAGATGTTTCTCAGATCAGTGGATATTAAATAAAGTGATTTTTTTATATTGTGTAATGGAATGTGTCAACAGTTGGGAGACCTGCATAATTCAGTGACCCAATATTTTCCAAATGATCGATCAGTGAATACTTTTAATGTTTCTCAGTTTTAACTTCTAATGTGGTAAATACCGATAGAAATAACACATAAACAAAAGTCCTTCAAGATCTTCAGTAACTTTTAAGAGTGTGAAGGGGTCCTGAGACCAAAAGCTTTGAGAACCGGCGGTCTAAGTTACTGTTACACAATAAACTAAGGGAGATCATCTTCAGGAAGTTCCTAAATCATGTAATTCTTTCTCCCCCTTTTTAGTACCTTTCCAAAAGAGTCTTAGCATTCCCATCAGTGAAGAGCAGGCCTACAGACTTTTCATGTGTTGAAGGAGAGAGAAGGAGGAGGAAAAGAATTTAAAAAAAATGGGATTTACTATTATAAAGGAACTTTTATTACTTATTATTATTTTTTTCTTTTTTAGAGACAGGGACTCGCTCTCTCACCCAGGCTGGAGTGCAGTGGCACGATGATAGCTCACTGCAGCCTGAACTCCTGAGCTCAAGCGATCCTCCCGCCTTGGTCTCCCAAGCAGCTGGGACTAGACGCGCGCACCACCACACCTGGCTAGAAGGAATTTTTTTTTTTTGAGACGGTGTCTCACTCTGTCGCCCAGGCAGGAGTGCCGTGGTGCGATGTCGGCTCACTGCAACCGCCGCCTCCCAGGTTCAAGTGATTCTCTGGCCTCAGCCTCCTGAGTAACTGGGATTACAGGCGCGCACCACCACGCCCAGCTAATTTTTGTATTTTTAGTAGAGATGAGGTTTCACCCTGTTTGCCAGGCTGGTCTCGAACTCCTGACCTCAGGTGATCTGCCCACTGAAGTGCTGGGATTCCAGGTGTGAGCCACCGCGCCCGGCGGCCCTTCCTCCATGTTTCAGGTGGGCACAAACCCTTCGTAAGGCGACAGAAGGGAACTCTCAGGAGCACTGGGGCACGTCCGCAGAATGCCGACAGGTGGGAGCGGGGATAGAGGGCAATTAGGTAAACTGGAGGGGAACAGGGTCAGTCGGGGGGAAAACAGCCAAAGCCTCAGGTTTTCCTGCAATTCCCACACCTGCATCCCTAAGGCTCCCAAGTGGTTACCGGAAGGAAGGCCGTGAGTGTAAGTTGCCCGGGTCCTTGGCGTTTTGAACAAAGAATTGGACAAAACTCACAAAAATGTAACAAAACACAGGAATGAAGCAGCAAAAGTAGGGACTTATTAACGCGAGAAAGCATTCCACAGGGTGTGAGTGGGCCCGAGCAAGAGGCTTGAGGCCCCGGTTACAAAGTTGTCTGGGTTTTAGGTACTCCTTCTGAGGTCCCTATCAGCTACCCCTTATCTGGATGAAGGGTTCGGTCTGTGACTAAAGACTGAAGTGAACTGGCGCCCTATGCAGATGAAGGGATGGCCCGTGTTTGGCCCGCGGCCAATGCAGGGCACGTTCCCTTCCCATCTGAGAGGTGGTGGAAAGGGACGGATGCGGGGAGAGCAGCATCCTGGAGCCTTTGCTACTCGGTGGTGGGAAGATGAGGATTTTTCTTTTGGTTTGGCTTTTGGACGTGGGCGTTAATTAGCCTCAGGTTCCCGCCCCCAGAGCGAAGTGTTTTCCTTTTGATCCAGCTTTGGGAAGTCAGCACGAATTGGACTCAAGTTTCCTGCCCTCAGACCCTATTCTCCAGCCTCAGAGTGAGACGCCAAGGGTTGGATCTAAAGGGAGCCTACCAGGGATAGTGGCAGGACACTCGCTAAGCCCCTTCCCCGCCCCGAATCCTCTGAGTATCGTCACCCTCACCCCAAAACCCCGACACACACACTCTCACTCTTACATCCCGAGCCCCACGACCGCAGGGTCCTCACCACCAGCAGGTTCCTGTCCTCCACCAGCTGCCGCTTCCGAAGGATCTCTGATTTCAGAATGTCCATCTCGCCGCCAGAATTTGAGCTCCAGATTCCCGCTCCAGCTCCTCGAACCCAGCCTCACTCGGCCGGCGGCCGCGAACCCACTGAGTATACGGAACAACAAGCCCAAACACCTGTGAACAACTGACAGGGGCCGCTTCCGGCGGAAGCTGGGATGAGAGAGATGAGGGAAGAGAGTGCCCCGGGGCGCCTGTGGTGGCCAAAGCAGCTGTGCGTGAGTGCCCACTGGCGGCGCCCTCCGGCAGCACGCCTGCAGTTTCCCCTCGTAGAGAGGTTTACGTGAACGTGGACGGAAACTCGGGTCTTTATAGTACTCTCTGCACCTGCTAGTTCAGTTCCAAAAGCCTCTCGAAGAACACCTCAATAATGCCAGTTAAATCAAGATCTTTATTAACTGGAAATTTACATTAGGGTTTCTGAAGTTACTTGCTTGCAAAATTAGTGTACTAAAGGATGAGAAAAATCTAAATAATAATACTAACTTGTGACAATAGAGTGAAAGGGCAGTGTTCATTACTAGCCTGTTAAATTTCCTGTGAACTTAAACGACTACATCCCTTTAAGACAGTTTGGAAGTCAATTTATCTCCATTCCCTCTGTTTTAGATTGCTTACCAATCTTGGTGATAATTGAACATTTACCTCAAGCTAACTAATCACTTTTTTGGTCATGTGTTCAGCAATCAAGATTTTTCAGTGACATGATTGGAGATGTAATCAGAAATTCCTTTTTTTTTTTTTTAAATCTAACCCAAGGGAAAAAAAGTTAAATTGAAGAGAAAAATTATGTCAGAGATTTTTTAAGTCCCTAACATTTGTTTACAGTGGACTTATTTTTTTCATGTCATTGAAGCACGTTTAAAAATTGTTTTTGTTAAATCATAATTGAACAATATTTGATATTTCGTTTTTCTTACTCAAAAAAGGTAAGAAATATCATGCTGTTGAGTCAGCTGATAATGGGTAAAATGCTATACAAAACAAAAAAATGAACAATTGAATTGTTAATTTCAATTTAGAAAGTCTTTTGGGGGGGGGTGATAATTCACCTAAAAGATATCTGAGGCTCGACGTGGTGGCTCACCCCTGTAATCCCAGAACTTTGGGAGGCCGAGGTGGGCAGATCACCTGAGGTCAGGAGTTCAACACCAGCCTGGCCAACATGGTGAAATCCCGTCTCTACTAAAAATACAAAAATTAGCCAGGCGTGGTGGCAGGTGCCTATAGTCCTAGCTACTCAGGAGGCTGAGACAGGAGAATTGCTTGAACCCGGGAGGTGGAGGTTGCAGTGAGCCGGGATCATGCCACTGCAGTCCAGCCTGGGTGACAGAGCAAGACTTTGTCTCAAAAACAAAATAAAATAAAATAAACCTGACTTTTGCCAGAAATAAGCCAACATAGGAAAATGTCTTTGAACTAAATATGGCAACACTCTTGCATGAATATGGGTTTCCCTCACTAATTCAATGAGCAAATAATAATTTATTAGCATTTTCCTGATTTAGGGATTGGGGATTGTTAGACACAAAAAAAACCTGAAGGGTTAAGACAGATGACAGTAACAGCAATGGAAGTTTACAGAGAACACAACGGCTGGCCACCTGGAAAACTATCAGTGTAAACCAGAGAAGGTACTAGCTACAGTTAACAGCCTCCTCTTACATTTTAGACTTTCGTTACTTTCTGTGTTTATGTGAACATGTGCACTCAATCCTGATTAAGGCCTGAGGTCAAAGAGTGATAGAGAGAAATACTTGAACAAGCAACTGACAAGCAAGCTTTTCAATTCAAAAGGAAAGAAAAAAGTTATCCAGGAGCTTTTAGAAATACTTAAAAGAGGCCGGACACAGTGGCTCACGCCTGCAATCCAAGCACTTTGGGAGGCCAAGGCGGGTGGATCAACTGAGGTCAGGAGTTTGAGACCAGCCTGGCCAACATGGTGAAAACCTGTCTCTACTACAAAAATTAGCCGGGCGTGGTGGTATGCACCTGTAGTCCCAGCTACTCAGGAGGCTGAGGCAGGAGAATCGCTTTAACCTGGGAGGTGGAGGTTGCAGTGAGCCAAGATCGCGCCACTGCACTCCAGCCTGGGTGACAGGGCAAGACTCTGTCTCAAAAAAAAAAAAAAAAAAAGAAAGAAAGAAAAGAAAAAAAACACTTAAAAGAACAAATCACCCTGACCCTAAGAGAGACCATATTCATTTAAAAAAACATGCATCCCATTTCATCACAATCATTATTTAAAAAGTGAAATATTGGGACTGGGTACAGAGGCTCACACTTGTAATCCCAGCACTTTGGGAACCCGAGGCAGGAAGATCACTTGAACCCAGGAGTTCAAGGCTGCAGTGAGCATAGATGGCACCACTGCCCTCCAGCCTGAGTGACAGAGTGAGACACTGTCTCTAAAACAAAAATAAATAAATAAGAAATAAAAATGAAAAATTGGAAACAACCCAAGTGTTCTAAATGGAGGAATAGTTAAATAAAATGTAGTTTATACATACAACCAAATAACATGGCATGATTAAAAACCATGTTTTTAAAAATTCAATGGTATGGGAATGCTCATGATACAATGTTCAGTCCGTAAGTAGCATAATGAAACTTTATAGCATAGTCTCTGCTTTTTAACAAAAACATAGACATATGCTTTTTAACAAAAACATATAGACATAATAAAACATTGATTGGAAGGAAACGTACCAAAATATCAAGTTTTTATCTGGACAGTAGAACAATTGGAGATTCTTATTTTCTGCTTTATACCACAATTTCGTACAAATCTCATAATACGGGGGGAAAAAATTCAGGGAACAGGCTTTTTCTGTTTAATTATTATTTAGACTATTTATAAATTTTCTAGCATGTCGACTTTAGACATTGTAAATGATAGATTTTGAAGAGTATCTATAAAAGAAAGCAAAGAATTAGACAAAGAATTTTTTAAATTTCCATAGTTATTCAATCCAATATTTGAATATCTTATATATGAGCTCTATACTACATTAGCTTCTGTGACCTAAACCAAAACATAGACCCTGCCCGCAAAGAGATAGCCAGTTAGTTGGGGAATCAAGAAATAGATCTTAAAAAGTTAAATTATATAAGATTTAATAGTGTATATATGGCTATAATTTCAGAAATTAAAAATCAGTCATCTTCTAAAAGAAAAAATGGTAAAAATCAGTACAGGATTGATGAGATATTCCTCTGTAGAGGTAACTCATCCTAGGAAATTATTTGTCATTTCTGGAGACTGGAGGGAAATGCCAAATTGAATCAGGATCACCTGGATTTGTTTTGTGGCTGCCCTAAAAGATAGAATGTAACTTAAACAGCAAAGAAAAGCTCTATGATTCAATACAGTGGCTCTCAATCCCTAACATGCTTCAGGATAACCTGGAGGACTTTTTGAAACACAGACGGCTGGTCCCCAACCCCAGAAATTGTCTTTCCATAGGCTTGGGGTGGGACCCAAGAATTTGCTTTTTCAACAAACTCCCAAGGGAGATGGATGCTGTTGATCCAGGGACCTCATTTTGAGAACTGCTGACCTAATATATTATTTTGTCATCTCCTGGGGGGAAAAAAGTGCATTTGCAGTCTGAAATGCAGTCTGCACGAGTCTTCAGAATTGGAGCAGAGTGAGAAGGCTGGGTCTGTGGTATCTGCAGCATGGTCACAGGCACCTCAAAGGGCGCCCGTCCACTCCCAGTAATGCTGCTTCTGGGAATTTCCTAATGGCAAGGGAGCAGGCTCCCTCCAGATCCAGCCACCTTTACAAAACTGCTTTGTAGGGTTAGACCACAGAGAATGACTTATCCAATCTGGGACAATCAGAGTCCCTTCCCTAGAAAACTAAAATTGGAATGGAGTGGATCTTTCCAAGACTCAGGATATATAAAATGTGAATTCCAGAGTGATAGCCACTTCAGCCAGGCTGGTGCATACCGTCCCACAAGAGCCAATTGTTACATTTTTGAGAATTTTGTGTCAGTTGTCAAACTTAGCAATTATTAAAAATCAAATGAGTTTACTTCTAATCAAATAAATCATATTATAGGTGAAGGTGATAAATACACAGAACCTAATTCTTATTTTACTACATTTTTACTATTATGCTCTTGGAATTATTTATGACTGTTGTATCTTTGTGGTGGAAATACTATAAAATGGTGGCTCCTGCAGACCTCTTACCAGTTCCAGGCTTGAGGACCCCACCTTGGCAACTGGAAATCAACCACAGTGACTGTATTAGTCAGGGTTCTCCAGAGAAACAGAGCCGCTAGGATATATAGGTATTTATCAGAAGAGATTTATTATGGGAATTGGCTCACGCAATTATGCAAGCTGTGAAGTCCCACAATCTTGCCATCTGCAAGCTGAAGAACCTGGAAAGCCAGGGGCATAATTCAGCTGGAGTCTGGGGGCCTGAGAACAGGAAAGTGGGAGGTTGAGCTGGCTGGGCTAGCATAAGTCCCAGAGTCTGAAGGCCCAAGAACCAGGAATTCTGATGTCCAAGGGGATTAAAAGGGGATGTCCAGCTCAAGAAGAGAGAGACAGGCCAGACATGGTGGCTCATGCCTGTAATCCCAACATTTTGGGAGGCCGAGGCTCAGTTGAGGCCAGGTGTTCAACACCAGCCTGGGCAACATAGCAAGACCCCATCTCTACAAAAAATAAAATTAATAAATAAATAAAAGAGAGACAGAATTCACCCTTCTTCTTCTCTCCTGGCCCTCAACAAATTGGATGATGCCCACGCATTACTTAGTCCACCAATTCAAATGCTAATATCTTCCAGAAACATGTTCGCAATCACACCCAGAAATAATGTTTTACCGGGGATCTGGGTGGGCATCCCTTAGGCCCGTCAAGTTGACACAGAAAGTTCACCATCACACTGGGAGTATTTACACCACAGAAATTGGCAAACTGTTGATCTATTGTTTTGTTGGCTGTCTAAACTTTAAAGTTTATGGAGAAAATGTTCACAATACAGATTAGGGTTTTTCAACCTTGGGCCCCATAATTCCTTATTGAGGGATGCCCCGGGCCTCATGTCATTAGACACCAGTCACATCCCTTCCCTAGTTGTGACAACCAAAAAAAAAAAAAAATCTCCGGATCGCCAAATGTCCTTTGAGAAACCAAATCTCTCTCTAGTAGAGAACCACTGATAAAAATTAAATTTGTTTATGTATTTATTGAAACAGAGTTTCCCTCTGTCACCCAGGCTACAGTGCAGTGGCACAATCTCGGCTCACTGCAACCTCCACCTCCTGGGCTCAAGCGATTCTTGTGCCTCAGCCTCCCGAGTAGATGGGACTGCAGGCACGCACCACCACACCCAGCTAATTTTTGTATTTTTAGTAGAGATGGGGTTTCACCATGTTGACTAGGCTGGTGTTGATTTCCTTGCCTCAAGTGATCTGTTGGCCTTGGCCTCACAAAGAAAAATTAAATGTAAAAGTGTTGTGTCTGTAGCCATTACTTAGTAAATACGACCAAAAAAATGAGGAAATAGTCTTCTAGTATTTGAAAACTATCATCTGATTCAATTGAGTCTCTCCTGTCATTGACAAACAAGTGAAGTTCTGACATACATCTTCGTTGTTTCACTTTTGTCTTATTCATTGATTGAAGCCAAAATATCAGCCAGCATTCATGTCAGACAGAGCTGGACATGTTCATCAATTATAACCATAGGCTGGCTAGGAATGCTGGAGTGTTGCAAAAATCAATGAAAGCATTCTGGGAGGATCAATGGGCTATATGGAATTTACAATAAAGATTATTGTGCAGTTTATTATTATTTATAAATTGTGTCCTCTGCATGCCTTTATGTCAGTAAAAATTATATGAATATATGTGCACACCTTTATTTTCCCCCAAGAGGCGATATTTTAAATATTTCCAGCACAGCGCTGGCCATGATCCACCTCTCATATTGGTTGGTTACCAGAAAATTGTTTAGCAAAGAAACTTGGAATATCAAGAAAAAAGAGTGAAATAGAGTTGCAAGAAGACACATGAAGGGTAAACCATGAAGAATAATCCCTGCCCCCCCCCCCCCGCCCCCGGATCTCCAATTCTCTACTCTGGTTCTTCCTGGAGTCTGGCTTGTATCCCTGTCCTAAAAAATACCACTGAATCCTTCTACTGTATTTTGGCATTTTTAAGGTGCTATCTTTTTTTTACATTTTAATGTTTCTGAATTCAGGATGCACCTTACAACCAATATGTTACAACCACCATAGTGAGGACTATGATGTTCTCTCCAGATATTCTCTTCAGGCCAATGCACCTGTCCCCCATCTGCTGGGAACAAGGGTTGCCGAGGGCACACAGCTACACCCTGCACTGGCATGACCCCAGGCCGCAGGGACCACTCTCAGCTGTAGGGACCCACCTCAGCCAAGGTTACCACCGCTCCAAGGGGCATCCCAAACCAATGACTGATGTGGAGATTCAAAAGCCCAACTCCATTGCCTCAACTCAATTCTAAAGGGTCATTCTATCTAGCTCCAGAGCTCGCCCCAGGAGCATGACAGAAGGTCTCAGTTGCAACTTCTTTGCAGTCCAGCTTCTCCCCCTGCCAAACCCAGCCTTCCTCATTTCCTTACAGATGCATCTCCAAGAGGATTCCCAAAGAAACACAACCGTTCACTCACAAAGTAAAGAAATGTTTTGTTCTGGACTCATGGGTATGCTTATCCATTTCGTAGGGAATTATTAAATTGGTATTCTAGTTTTTACATCAGTTATTTTTGTGGATATGGCTAATGAGAGTTGTTCCCTGGCCTGGTCCAAGTCTGGTAACACCAACAGAATTGAATTTAAGAGTGTTAAAAGTTGAACCGGGCGCAGTAGCTCACGCCCATAATGCCAGTACTTTGGGAGGCCTAGGTGGGCGGATCACCTGAGGTCAGGAGTTCAAGACCAGCCTGGCCGACATGGTAAAGCCCAGTCTCTACTAAAAATACAAAAATTAGCCAAGTGTGGTGATGGGCACCTGTAATCTCAGCTACTTGGGAGGCTGAGGCAGGATAATGGCTTGAACCCAGGAGGTGGAGGTTGCAGTGAGAGGAGATCGCACCATTGTACTCCAGCCTGGGTGACAAGAGTGAAACTCCATCTCAAAAAAAAAAAAAACAAAAAAGAATGTTAAAAGTTGAGAAGATCTTGGATCCTGGTAGATCTGCAAATATCAGTCAGCCCCGTGATGCCCAGGCTGAGACTGACACCAGCTGACAACCACCAGTGCCATCTTTTTTTCTCGAACATTCACAGTAATCGGATAGGGGGCAGCCCATATACCATAGCCAGTGCCCTTTTCTTGTTCCATGCCATTTCTTGTCTGCTGTTATCTGTCCTTCTTTTCTCTTTCTCCCAAATCTTTTATACTGTTTTATTAGTGGTATATTTGAAATAAAATGAATTAAAGAGGGAGGTCAAGAGAAAAAGAGAAAAAATTCAAGATTAGATTAAGAAAGGGGGCTAGGCACCATGGCTCATGCCTCTAATCCCAGCACTTTGGGAGGCTGAGACGGGCAGATCACTTAAGGTCAGAAGATCGAGACCATCCTGGCCAACATGGTGAAACCCCGTCTCTACTAAAAATACAAAAATTAGCTGGTGTGGTGGCGCGTACCTGTAATCCCAGCTACTCGGGAGGCTGAGGCAGGAGAATCACGTGAACCCAGGAGGCGGAGGTTGCAGTGAGCCGAGATCGCGCCACTACACTCCAGCCTGGATGACAGAGTGAGACTCTGTTTTTTTGTTTTGTTTTGTTTTGTTTTTAAAAAAAGAAGAAGAAGAAGAAATAACCAAGAATGCAAAAGTGCTTGAAGGAAATGTGAGAAATACTGCCTGCAATTCAATGGCAATAAACTTGAAAACCTAGAAGAAATGGATGATTTCTTAGCAAAAATCTAAGTTACCACAATTAACCAAGAAAGAGTAGAAAACTTAAATAAGCAAATGGAACAGAGAGAAAGCAATGTGATTGTAGACCCCCACTTATAAAGGCGCCAGATCCAGATGTTTTCCTGTTGAGATCCATGCAGCCTTTGAAGAAGAAATACTCCTAACATGATTTGAGCAAGTTATTCTCAAACTTTTTGGTCTCAGAACCCCTTTCCATTTTAAAAAATTCTTGAAGACCCCTAAAAAGCTTTGTGTGGGTTATAGCTCTTGATATTTGTCACACTAGAAATAAAAACAGAAATTTTAAAAAATTAATTCATTTAAAATCATATAATGAACACTTCATATATTAATACAAACAACATGTTTTTGTGAAAAGCATTATAGTTTCAAAAAATTTAATGAGAAAAGTGGCATTATTTTACATTGTTGCAAACTTCCTTAATGTCTAGCTTAGTGGAAGAACACAGGATTCTCCTATCTACTTCTCCATTCGATCTATTGCGGTATATTATATTGGTTGAAGTATATAAAGAAAATCTAGCCTCACAGAGATACGTAGTTGGAACAGGGAAAAGTATCTTAATTATCATGGAACTTCTTCTTTGATATTACCTCCAAGCTTGAGTAGCAGTCGTTTTTTAAGAGTTAGTTGCAATGTGGAAACTGAAACATTAAAATTCACTGGTCTATCTTGAATTTTGGATGGATCTTTTACTCATACGTGATTTTGTAACAGAATCCATTGGTCATTTGGAAAGTATGAGTTCAGTGATGTATGCAGATCTTCCAAATGTTGACACATTTTATTACACAGTATTTTAAAAATCACATTCATTAATACCACCTCCTCCATCTCATCAGGAAAAAAAAAGCCTTTTTTGTCGTTTTGTTTTGAGACAGAGTCTTGCTCTGTCGTCAGGCTGGAGTGATCTTGGCTCACTGCAACCTCTGCCCTTCAGGATCAAGCAATTCTCCTCCCTCAGCCTCCCAAGTAGCTAGCATTACGGGTGTGTGCCATCACGCCTGGCTAATTTTTGTATTTGTAGTAGAGACAGGGTTTCACCATGTTGGCCAGACTGGTCTCGAACTCCTGACCTCAAGTGATCCACCTCCCTCGGCCTCCCAAAGTGCTGGGATTACAGGCATGAGCCACCACACCTGGCCAGAAAAGCCTTTTAATCCCTGGGCAGACATCAAGCTCATGGTGACAGGTGCAACTTTCCAAAATGCTAATTTTTACTGAAAGCTCGCTTTTATCACTAGCAACAAATATTGTCTGGTGTTTTCCTCAAATGACAGGCTCACTTTATTCATTTGCAAAAAAATGTCCACCAGAGAGTATAAATTAGTTCAACCATTGTGGAAAACAGTGTGGCGATTCTTCAAGGATCTGGAACTAGAAATACCATTTGACCCGGCAATCCCATTACTGGGTATATACCCAAAGGATTATAAATCATTCTACAACAAAGACACATGCACACGTATGTTTATTGCAGCACTATTCACAATAGCAAAGACTTGGAACCAACCCAAATATCCATCAGTGATAGACTGGATTAAGAAAATATGGCACATATACACCGTGGAATGCTATGCAGTCATAAGAAAGGATGAGTTCACGTCCTTTGCAGGGACATGGATGAAGCTGGAAACCCTCATTCTCAGCAAGCTATCACAAGATCAGAAAACCAAACACCACATGTTCTCACTCATAAGTGGGAGCTGAACAATGAGAACACATGGACACAGGGAGGGGAACGTTACACACCGGGGCCTGTGGGGGGTGGAGGGCTAGGGGAGGGATAACATTAGGAGAAATACCTAATGTAAGTGATGGGTTGATAGGTGCAGCAAACCACCATGACATGTGTATACCTATGTAACAACCCTGCATGTTCTACACGTGTATCCCAGAACTTAAAGTATAAAAAAAAAAAGAAAAAAATCACACACACACACACAAGTGAGATGTCATAAAAGGAAAAAAAATGTCCACCAGATACACAACTCTGAATAACCATAGTTTGTCTATTGCTTATTCTTTCTAGTAAAAGCAATATTCCATGGGAAAAAAAAGCTAGTTCAGTTTGCAATTCAATTGCACAATGCTTTTTCTAAAGCCAACCATCATACTTCTGTATGCAGCAGGTTGCTTTCTGTGTACTTCCTGTTTCATCACATAGAATATTAAAAAGATGCTTATTCAAGTGTCAAGATTTAATAAAATTAATAATTTCTATGCTTTATTGAAAATATGTTTAAGTTAAACTGGCCTTTTTTTTTAAAATTTTCTTTCATGGGCATATGGCAGTGAAGTCTATGATGGCTGGTAAGGTTTCATGCTGGTGTTTTGGTTCATGCTAATGTTACCAGCACACTGACTGTTGTTTTTGTACCTCCAGTGCAAATGTCAACATAGTGAAAAGGGCAAATAATGTTAGCGTTATTGTAAAAATAGCTTTGACCTCACCAATCTCCTCAATGGACCGCACTTTTGAGAACTGCCGCTCTAAAATTATTCTAGACTACAGAAAGATTTGGAAAGCTCTCCAGGGCATTTTGTGAAGCCACGATAAACTTCACACTGAAGCCTGATAAAGGACCAAAGAAAAAACATATATACATCCTCATTGCATTTATGAACATAGATTGAAAACTTGTGCCTAAAATATTAGCAAATAGAATTTAGCAGTGCATTAAAAAACACACTATGGGCCGGGCAAAGTGGCTCAGGCCTGTAATCCCAGCACTTTGGGAGGCCGAGACAGGCAAATCACGAGGTCAGGAGATAGAGACCCTCCTGGCTAACATGGTGAAACCTCGTCTCTACTAAAACTACAAAAAATTACCTGGGCTTGGTGGCATGTGCCTGTGGTCCCAGTTACTCTGGAGGCAGAGGCAGGAAAATCACTTGAACCCGGGAGGCAGAGGTTGCAGTGGGGCCAAGATCCTGCCACTGCACTCCAGCCTGGGCAACAGAGCAAGATTCCATCTCGAAACACACACACACACACACACACACACACACACACACACACATACACACTATGACTAAGTAGGGTTTATTCCAAAGAAATGTACTTAAATAATTAACTACATCAACAAATTACAAGAGGAAAAATAAATAATTATATTTTTTAAAAATCCTGAGAAGGCATTTAATACAATGTAGGGGTCATTATTAATAATAATAAAAAAAACTCTGAGTAAAATAAATATAGGGAAATTATTTAAATATGATAAGATTACTTAATAATATTCAATAGTAGACACCATTCTAAATGGTGAAATACTAAAACAATAAGATGTGGATCATCGCTGTCACCATAATAATTCAATCTTTTAGATGTTCTGTGAGAGAAATAAGAAAAAATTAAGAGTAAGTATAAATATTGGAAAAACGGAGATAGCGTTATTGCATTCTGCCAATGATTCAATCATTTTCCAAGAAAACCCTACAAGCCGTTGACTTTTTAAAAACTAGAATTAACAAGGAAATGTAATATAGCTGTATTCAAAATAAGTTTAAAATTGATGTTTTTTCTGTGTGTGCAATAATGAGATAGAAGTGGAAATAGGAAAACGTTACATTTAAAAAGTACAAAATCTTAGAAATAATGAACAAAAAAGTCCAGATTACATGGGGAAAGGTTTATAAAATGTTACCGAAGGATATAAAGCAACACCCAGATAAAGGAATGACAAAATATGTTACTGGCTAAGGAGGCAAAATAACATAAAATCAAATTTCCAAAAAGTAATATGGAGAGTCCATGTTTCAGTTATAATTCCTTTTTTTTTTTTTTAAGATGGACTCTCACTGTCACCCAGGCTGGAGTACAGTGGCATAATCTCGGCCCACTGCAAACCTTCGCCTCCCAGGTTCAAGCGATTCTCCTCCCTCAACCTCCCAAGTAGCTGGAATTACAGGCACCCGCCAGCATGCCCAGCTAATTTTTGTATTTTTAGTAGAGACGAGGTTTCGCTATGTTGGCCAGGCTGGTCTCGAACTCCTGACCTCAAGTTCTCCGCCCTCCTCGGCCTCTCAAATTGCTGGGATTACAGGCATGAGCCGCTGCACACAGCCTACATGCGGAAAGATTTATAAAGTGTCATTGAAGGATATAAAGCAACACCCAAATAAAGGAATAGCAAAATACATTATTGGCTAAGGAGGCAAAATAACATAAAGTCAAATTTCCAAAAAGTAATATAGACAGTCCATGTTTCACTTATAATTCTTATGGTACAGGGTTTTGTAATAGAAGAAACTGGTCTTCAAGATCATATGGCAGTATAAATTTCCAATAATAGTCATAAAAATTATGGGAAAGCATAGTGAGTTTTTGCTTCTGAGCTAGAAGGCTAACTGCTATAAGAACTGCTCTCCTACCATAAACAACTACAAAAAAAACAGACAAAATATATAAAACAACTATTTCTCACACATTTGATAACCAGCAGCAAAGGGCTTCTCTTCTCTTCATAGAGAGAAGAGAAAACACATAAGGTGAGCCCTACCTCATGGATTCCTTGATTCTTAGAATTCTGGATGCAGTTTCCAGGATACAGCACAGGGAGGAGAAACCCCAACAGAACCCACTTGTCTCACTGAGTAGAGGAAAAAGAAATTGCAGTTCTGGGAGATTGAAGAGGTGAAATCCATGGAGCAGAATACTGGAAAGGACAGAGAGACACAGAGGAAGATCTCCAGAGATCTCCAGTGGGGACCCTTCGAATCAGTCACTGAATCCTGAGATGCATATGCTTGGGTGAAACTCCAAAGACCAGATCAAGAACTATAATTCAGCAGTGGGACATACCGTGCCCAGAGCTCATGTAGGAATGGGCATATACAAGGCATAGGACAGAGTCCTCCAAAGGGAATTACCCAAGTAATGGGACTAATTATCCTCACACTAAATCGCTGCTCTAACTCATCCTAACAAAGCTTAAAAGCAAGCTTCAAAAGGATCAAACTAATTCCCAGTGACTTAACTACATGTCAGATAAAAGGCAAATATTTTTGAAGGAACACAGCAGAATGTATCACCCACCAATGTAAAAATTCATAGTATCCTGAGACTGAAACAAAATTGCCAGGCATGCAGGAAAATATAATCTATACCCAGCAGAAAAGCCAATCAAAAGAAATAAACCTAGAAATGACAGAGATGATGAAATAGTATAAACCTTTAAAGCAGCTATTGTGCTCCAGATGCTCAAGAATGCAGAGAACACTTGAGTCCAGGAGTTGGAGACCAGTCTGGGCAACATAGCGAAACCCCGTCTCTACAAAAAGTACAAAGAAATTAGCCAGGCGTGGTGGTGTATGCTACTCTGGAGGCTGAAGTGGGAGGATTGCTTAAGCCTGGGAGGTCGAGGCTGCAGTGAGCCATGATCATGCCACTGCACTCCAGCCTGGGTGACAAAGCAAGACCCTGTCTCAAAAAGGAAAGAAAGAGAGAAAGAGAGAAAGGAAGGAAGAAAGAAAGAAAGGAAGGGAGGGAGGGAAGGAGGGAGGGAAGAGAGAGAAACGAAGGAAGGAAGGAAGGAAGGAAGGAAGGAAGGAAGCAAGGAAGGGAAAGAAAAGAATGCAGAGAATACATTCTCTAGACAATAAACGATAAACACAGTGTTTTATGTTTAATGTGAATACACATAAACATAATTAAGAGAGAGATGGAAGAAAACAAAACCCAAATGGAACATCTAGAGTTGAAAAACACAATATCTGAAATAAAGAATACTCTGGACAGCATTAACAGCAGCTAAGGCACAGCAGAAGAAAATGCTGGTGAACGTGGAGACTTAGTAAAAATGATTCCAAGAAGGAGACAGAGATTTTTTTTTAACATTAAGCCAGCATCAGTGACCCATGGGGTAGTATCAAGCAGTCTAACGTGTCTGTAATGGAGCCCAGAAAGGTCATAGGTCGGGAGATATGTCAAGAATTAATGGCCAAATATTTCTCAAGTTTGACAAAAACTAGAAGATACTCAGATCCCAAAAGTTCATGGAGCCCGGCAGAAAACTGCACCAAAGTAGATCATAATCAAATTTCTGAGAAGCAGTGACTAAAGAACATATATTAAAAGCTGCTCACAAAAATTATTACATAAAGAAAAACAAAGAAAAGAATGACTACACATTTCCTATCAGAAACCACGCAGGCCAGAGGACAAAGAAGTGACATTTTTTTAAGTACTAGGGGACAAAAACTGTCAACCTAGGATCCTATACTCTGCAAAAATATCAAAAATGAAAGTAAACTGAAGGTTTTTTTCAGACAAAGTTTGAGAGAATTCATCACCAGTAAACCTGTACTATAAAGAGTATCAAAGAAAGTTCTTCAGTCTGAAGAAAAATCATGCAAAATAAAAAGGAAAGAAAAATGTAGAATTGCTAAACATCTGGATAAATATGAAAGGCTTCTCATTTTTAATTTATTTTTTTAAAAGTAATTGACTATTTAAATCAATAGTTGCATCAAGAGGCTGGGTACAGTGGCTCACGCCTGTAATCCCAGCACTTTGGGAGGCCAAGGCAGGCGGATCACCTGAGGTCAGGAATTCAAGACCAGCCTGGTCAACATGGTAAAACCACATCTCTACTAAAAATACAAAAATTAGCTGGGCGTGGTGGCACACGCCTGTAATCCCAGCTACTCGGGAGGCTGAGGCAGGAGAATCGCTTGAGCCTGGGAGGCAGAGATTGCAGTGAGCTGAGATTGTGCCACTGCACTCCAGCCTGAGTGACCGAGTGAGACTCCGTTTCAAAAAAAAATGCATAAAATAATAATAATAATAATTGCATTAAGTGCAAATTGACTAAACAGTATAATTGAAAGGCAGAAATTATTAGACTGGATTTTAAAAAACAAATCAACTCTATGTTGTCTCATTGGTTTTTTGAAACAGAGTCTTGCTCTGTCGCCCAGGCTGGAGTACAGTGGCACGATCTAGGCTCACTGCAAGAATCTCACTTTAAATATAAAGTTAGAGGTAAAGGATGGGAAATGATATCCCCATGCAAACATTAATAAAAAGAAATGAAACTACCTGTCTTAGTCTGGTTGAGTTGCCGTAAAAAATATCTTAGGCTGGGTGATTTATAAACAATAGTTTATAGTTCTGACGCTGGGAAGCCCAAGATCAAGATGCCAGCAGATTTGGTGTCTGGTGAGAGCCTGTTCCTCATAGATGACAGCTTCATGCTGTGTCCTCACATGGCAAAAGGGGTAAGCCTGGCCTCTTTTATAAGGGTCAAGCCTTTTATGAAGGCACTGATCCTATTCGTGATGGCAGAGTTCTTTCAAAAAAAATCACCTCCCAAAGGCCCCACTTATTAATACCATCACTTTGGGGGTTAAGTTTCAACATATGAATTTGGAGAGACTACAAACATTCAGACCATATCAGTGGCTATGTTAATTAGACAAAGCAAAATTCTGAATAAGGAATATTAATAGGGAGAAAGAAGAACATTTCATAATGATAAAAATGTCACTGCACCAAGAGGACATAACAATCTCAAATGAGTATTAACATAGCGTCAAAATGCATGAAGCAAAACACGTTAGATCTCAAAGGACAAGTAAACAAGTCTACAGTTATAGGTGGAGATTTCCACACATCACTATCAGTAATTGAGAGAACAATGAACAGAAAATCAGCAAGGATATATAAGACTTGTACATTATCAATTAGCATGACCCAATTGAAATTTATGTAACATTCTGCCCCAAACATCAGAATACATACTCTTTTTAAAGTCCATTTGGAACATGCACTAAGATCATATTCTGAAGCATTAAACAATTCTCAATAAATTTCAAATAATTAAAAATATACAGTGTATGTTCTTTGACAACAATGAATTAAACTAGAAATAACAGAAAAATATCTAGAAAACTCCAGTATTCGGAAATTAAACAATATGGGTATAAATAATCCATAGGATCAAAAAAGTAATTACAAGGGAAATTAGTAAGTTTCGTTTTTTTAGACAGGATCTTGCTGTCACCCAGGCTGGAGTGCAGTGGCATGATCATGGCTTGCTACAGCCTCCACCTCCTGAGCTCCTGATCCTCACACCTTAGTCCCCAAAATAGCTGGTGCCATGGGCATGTGCCACCACACTCGGCTAATTTTGTTTTTATTTTCTGTAGAGATAGGGTTTCGTCACATTGCCCAGGCTGGAAATTAGTAAGTATTTTGAACTAAGCTAAGCACAGTAGTACACACTTGTCCCAGCTACTCAGGAGACTGAGGTGGGAGAATCACTTGAACCTGAGAGGCAGAGGTTTCAGTGAGCTGAGATTGCACCACTGTACTCCAGCCTGGGCAACAGAGAAAGATTCTGTCTCAAACAAACAAACAAACAAGCAAACAAACAAAACCCTGTGGGGTGGAAATAGAAATCCCCAAGTCCTGAGAGTTTCACTGGAGACTTACCATATATTTAAAGTAGTAACACCAATTTTGCAGTTCTTCCAGAAAATATAAGAGGGAGTACTTCCCAACTAATATTTATGAGGTCAGTTTCCCAGAAACCAAAACCAAACAAACACATTACAGAAAAATAAAACTATAGACCAATATCACTTATGAACTTGGACACAAAATTCCTCAACCAAATGTTAGCAAATTGAATCCAACAACGTATAAAAAATCATTATACACCATGAAAAATTAGGATTTTTTTCTTTCCATAGCTTTTGGAGTACAAGTGGTTTTGGTTACACAGATGAATTGTAGAGTGGTGAAGTCTAAGATTTTAGTGTACCTGTCACCCAAGTCCTGTACATTGTACTCAATATGTAGTTTTTTATCCCCCACCGCCCTCCCACCCTCCTTCCTTCTGAATCTCTAAAGTCTATTATATCAGTGTGCATGCCTTTGCATACCCATAGCTTAGCTCCCACTTACAAGTGAGAATATACTGTATTTGATTTTCCATTCCTGAGTTACTTCCCTTGGAACAATGGCCTTCAGCTTCATCCAAGTTGCTGAAAAGACATTACTTCATTTTGTTACAGCTGAGTAGATTCTGTGGTATATATACACCACACTTTCTTTACCCACTCATCGGCTGATGGGCACTTTGGTTGATTCCATATCTTTGCAATTGTGAATTGTGCTGTGATAAATATATATATGCAGGTGTCTTCTTGATAGAATGACTTCTTTTCCTTTGGTTAGACACCCAGTAGCCGGATTGCTGGATCAAATGGTAGATCTACTTTTGTTCCTTAAGAAGTCTCCATACCACTTTCCATAGGGGTTGTACTAACTTACATTCCCACCTTCCTTTTTCAGCATATCTGTCACAACATCTATTGTTTTCTGACTTTGTTTTTGGTTTTTTTTGTGTGTGTTTTTTTTTTTTTTGAGTCAGAGTTTCGCTCTTGTTGCCCAGGCTGGAGTGCAGTGGCACGATCTCAGCTCACTGCAACCTCTGCCTCCTGGGTTCAAGTGATTCTCTTGCCTCAACCTCCTGAGTAGCTGGGATTACAGGTGCCCACCACCACTCCCGGCTAATTTTTTGTATTTTTAGTAGAGATGGGGTTTCGCCATGTTGGGCAGGCTGGTCTCGAACTCCTGACATACGGTGATCTGCCCACCTCAGCCTCCCAAAGTGCTGGGATTACAGGCTTGAGCCACTGCACCCGGCCTGTTTTCTGACTTTTTAATAATGGTGGTCTGGCTGGGGTAAGGTGGTATCTCTTTGTGATTTTAATTTGCATTTCCCTAATGATTAGTAATGTTGAGCATTTCTTCATATATTTGTTGGCCATTTGTATATCTTCTTTTGAGAAAGGTCTATTCAGGTCATTTGCCTACTTTTTGATGGCATTATTTATTTTTCTGGCTGGTTTGTTTGAGTTCCTTGTAGAATCTGGATATTAGTCCTTTGTTGGATGCATCGTTTGCAAATATTTTCTCCCATTCTGTGGGTTGTCTGCTTACTCTGATTATTATTTCTTTTGGTGTGCAGAAGCTTTTTCAATTCTGTTCTATTTGTTTATTTATTTATTGCATTTGCTTTTGGGGCCTTAGTCACAAATTATTTTCCTAGGCCAATGTCCAGAAGGGGTTTTCCTAGGTTTTCTTCTAGAATTTTTATAGTTTCAAGTCTTAAAGTCTTTGATCCATCTTGAGTTGATTTTTTTACATGGTGAGAGACAGTTTTATTCTTCTACATGTGGCTATCCAGTTTTCCCAGCACCATTTATTGAATAGGTTGTCCTTTCCCCAATTTAGGTTTTTGTATGCTTTGTTAAAGACCAGTTGGTTGTAAGTATTTGGCTTTACTTCTGATTTCTCCACTCTGTTCTATTGGTCTATGTATCTACTTTCATACCAGTACCATGCCATTTTGTTTAGTATAGCCTTGTAGTATAATTTGAAATCAGGTAATGTGATGCTTTCAGATTTGTTCTTTTTGCTAAGAATTGCTTTGGTTATTCAAGGACATAAAGTAGAACTTGTTCCAGATAAGTAAGAGTGGTTCAACAAACAAAAATTGATTAATTAAAATTAATCAATGTAATCCACCATATCAACTGGCTAACAAAAAAAAATCATGCGACCATCTTAATTGACACACACACAAAAAGCATTTGACAAAATCCAACACTCATTCATGATAAAAACTTGCAGCAAAGTAGGAAAGAGCATTTACCAAAAACCTACAGTCACCATCATATGTAATGGTGAAAGACTGAATGCTTCCTTGTTGGGTTGGAGAAACAACCCAAATATATATATCAACTAATAAATGGATAAATGCACTGTAGTATCATTCATTCAAAGGAATTGTATTCTGAAATAAAGAAGGAATGAACAGCTGATATATGCAACAACATGGAAAGTCCCAAAACAGTATGTTAAGTGAAGTATTCCAGACACAGAATACTATATGATTCATATAAATGCATGATTCCATTTATATGAAATTTCAGTAGCATTAAAAATACTGTGATAGAAAGATTAATGACTGCCAGGAGCTGGGGCTTGGGCTGGGAATTGACTGCAGAGGGTCACGAAGGAGCATTTTTTGGAGAAGGAGGGAAATGGAAATATTCTGTATCATAGTGATTAAAAAGACACATGCACCCCCTCCCTAAACATCTTATCCTCTGATATATTGCATACTCTTCCTATTGTATCCACTCTTTAGCATCCTCTGCCACTGCATCCTTCTGTGTTAGCCATCACATCCAAAATATACAATCTTCACAGTTTTGCATCAAAAAGAGCACTGTTGACTGGGCGCAGTGGCTAAAGCCTGTAATCCCAGCACTTTGGGAGGCCGAGGTGGGTGGATCACATGAGGTCAGGAGTTCGAGACCAGCCTGACTAATATGGTGAAACCCCGTCTCTACTAAAAATACAAAAATTAGCTGGGCACGGTGGTGTGCGCCTGTATTCCCAGCTACTCAGGAGACTGAGACAGGAGAATTGCTTGAACCCAGGAGGCAGAGGTTGTAGTGAGCTGAGATCATCCCACTGCACTCCAGCCTGGGTGACAGAGACTCCAACTCAAAAAAAAAAAAAAAAAAGCACTGTTTATAACTACATATAACTACAGCTGCTACAATTGACAGCACTTTCCAAAAGGAGGGACAGAACATTGAGAACATTGCAAGTGGCAGTAGTAACGGCCATGGGAAAAGCTGACTATGAATGTCCCCCAAGTGTTAGAAATATCTATCAAGACACCATTATAGACCACATTTCACCCAGTTTAACGTGGCTTTTTTTTTCAGTTTTAACTTCTCTGAAAAGGGGACATATTTTTTCAATTGATGACATCACGCAGTTATAATTGAGAATGTTTATTTTTCCTTCTTAGTGGTGAATTTTTTTAATGGTGCACTTTTTTAAAATTATACTTTAAGTTCTGGGGTACATATGCAGAATGTGCAGGTTTGTTATATAGGTATACACGCGCCATGGTGGTTTGCTGCACCCATCGACCTGTCATCTACATTAGGTATTTCTCCTAATGCTAGCCCTCCCCCAGCCCCCCACCCTCCGACAGGCCCCGGTGTGTGATGTTCCCCTCCTTGTATCCATGTGTTCTCAATGCTCAACTCCCACTTATGAGTGAGAACATGCAGTGTTTGGTTTTCTGTTCCTGTGTTAGTTTGCTGAGAATGATGGTTTCCAACTTCATCTATGTCCCTGCAAAGGACATGAACTCATCATTTTTTATGGCTGCCTAGTATTCCATGGTGTACATGTGCCACATTTTCTTTATCCAGTCTATCATTGATGGGCATTTGGGTTGGTTCCAAGTCTTCGCTATTGTGAACAGGGTGCACTTTTTTTATACCAGAGCAGTTACATCAGAATCTCTGAATGGCTGTCATAGGGTCAATAAAATATAGAATGGCTGGCCAGAAGATGCAGAGAATTTTGCTTTGGCTTTCAAGGGTAAGAAAGCAGAGGTGAGAGTCAAGGCAGAACTGGAAGCCTGGAACCCAAGTCCTGGATCTCCATGTTATGCTTGAAATTAATAGCCCCGTTCCCACCTATTCTTATCTCCAGTTAGGGCTCAAGAGGTGTGTTGCCAAGTGGTGCCAACAGCCTTTGGAATAAGAAGTCACAAATAGGCCCGAGAGAGATGGTGGAAGGGTAAGGGAACAAAAGCGGGTCCCTTCAGCCGCAAGTGGCAGCACAAACAGAAGCAACCAATTGATGGGCTTGGGCTTGGCTGGCTTAGGAAGAGTATGGCTGGCTAGTTGCATGATGAAATTAAGTAACTTGCCACAGGGCTCTTATGAAATCAGGAACTTGCTGCAGCATTATAAATGGGACAGGGCCTCAGTACTATAATTACTTAATCTTTCTGTACTTCAGTTTCTTCATCTGCAGAATGGGAAATAATAGCAGTACCTGCGTAAGAGAATTAGTGTGTTGATTAAAATGAGATACATATAGTGGGCTAAAACAGTGCCTGGCATATGGTAAATACTCAATAATTTTAGGTATCATTATATTCATTTCTGTGTTTTTATAGTTCATCCATCCGTTCTTTCATTATTTCAATAAACATTTATTTAGCATTTATGATGCTAGGAGCTGAATAGTTCATCGCATTTCGTTAATGTTTATGCCTTTTTAATCTCCTTAGAAACGACCAGTTCCAAATGCCAATTCCTTATAATTCTTACTTACCCTCCTCAATATATTTTATTTCTGTTTCATCCTCCTACTACTGAAAAGATTAGTTAAAATAGGGCCAGAGTTTCTACTCTTTACAATAAAAAAAAGCTACTGATTCATCCTAGAAAATACCAGATTTTAGCATGCCAACAATGATCTAGAAAAACACACAAGACTGAAAAAAAGGGAAGTAGAAAATGGCTTTGTCACTTAAAGAGGTATAATATTAGGCCAGTCATTTGCAAAATAAAGATCATACTTTACTTAACCAACAGAGATTTTGAGGCAAAAAAAAAAATGAGATAAAGTGTTTCAAAATGTATAAATTTAATATTATAAATAGACCCTAAATCAGGGTAAGTTTCTGCTATCAAACATAACATGATTTTCTTTTGATTGCTGAAGATATTTAGTAATTTAATATATTTACATGGTAACTTTCTACTAAAGAACCCCCAAGGCCGGGGGCAGTGGCTCATGCCTATAGTGCCAGCACTTTGGGAGGCCAAGGCGGGTGGATCACAAGGTCTGGAGTTCAAGACCAGTCTGGCCAACGTGGTGAAACCCCGTCTGTACTAAAAATACAAAAATTAGCCAGGCGTGGTGGCAGGCGCCTGTAATCCCAGCTACTCGGAAGGCTGAGGCAGGAGAATTGCTTGAACCTGGGAGGCAGAGGTTGCAGTGAGCCAAGATTGCGCCATTGTGTGACACAGCAAGACTCCATCTCAGGAAAAAAAAAAAAAAAGAAAGAAAAGAAAGAAAGAAAAAGAAAAGAATCCCCCAAATTTCGGTCTCAAAATTCTTCAGAGATAAGGGACAGAATGTTGAATGCCATGACGTCCTTTTTGTGTGATCCCACCGTGCTTTATTTGTACTTCTCTTATTGTATTTAATAGTCTACTTTATTTTATATATTTTTGTATTTATTTAAGCCATCTTTTGAGTCCCGTCTTTCTTGAAGGCAAGAGCTGTTACAGCCCCTCTAATGGCAGTCATTGGCTGATGGTCTCAGGTGCCCACCTTATAATCCTGCCTTGAAATGGCCCTGTAGCCCACCTTTCCACCTTCACCTCCACTGCACGCCTCCCCTCCAAACATTACACCCATTTTCTTTTTTTATTTTCAACTGTAACCACCACACACTTATTTTTCTTCATCATAGATCTCCATTTACCGTTCATCCTCATTCTTTCTAGTGTTTTGTCCCCTGTATTTGTCTGTTCTTGCATCACTATAAAGAAATACCTGAGACTGGGTAATTTATGAATAAAATAGGTTTAATTGGCTCCTGGTTCTGCAGGCTGTACAGGAAGCATGATGCTGGCATCTGCTCGGCTTCTGGGGAGGCCTCGGGAAGCTTCCAATCAGGGTGGAAGGCAAAGGTGGAGCAGGTGCGTCTTAAATGGCTGGAGCAGGAGCAGGGGGTGGGGGTGGGTACCACACACTTTTAAACAACTAGATCTCACAAGAACTCACTGACTATCATGAGGACAGTATCAAGGGGGATGGTGCTAAAGCATTCATGAGAAATCTGCCCCTATGGTACAGTCACCTCCTACCAGGTCCCACCTCCAACCCTGGGGATTACAATTCAACATGAGATTTGGTGGGGATGCAGATCCAAACTGACAGAGCAGAAGCACTGTCATCTTGGAAAAACACTGCCATTTTCAGTTCTAGCTCCCTTTCTAACCTCATGCATTTCAAGGAAATCACTTCTCTTCTAACAAGAAAAAGCCAGAAAGAACAGATAGTAAAACACATATAAGACAGCTCGGGCCCAGAAGGAGTGGGGAAAGTCTCTTGGGTAACCACCAAACTTCACACTCATATGATGGGCACCAGTAAAACAGTGGGTCCTAATAAGCACATTCCTTTCCCTTTAGGTGCACCAAGCTAGGGAAGCTAAAAGCAGACTCAGTGGGTATGCCTGTAGCTGCAGGAAGATGTATGGGAACAGACACAAAACTCTCCCTCCCAGAAAAGCAAGACAAAGAGACACAGAAACATTCCCAGCCTGTGATGAGCTCTCCTGCCCTGACGTCTTAAAAACTCACAGTCTGTAAGAGAGAGTGCTCCTGACCTAACTCAGCCAGAAGCCCCTCTCAAGTTTGTTCTTTAAAAGAAACCTGTCTTTGACTGTTGAGCCGCTTTTTGTGCTTCTTTCTTCCTTCTTCAACTCTTACACAAACCATATCATCTGCCAACAGTTACCTGAACGTCTTTACTGTTCTTCCTCTCCCTCCGTGATCCTTCCCTGATATTTCCACTTTCCCACTTTCTACTACCTCTTGGATTCATTCCCTTGCCCTATCACGAGCCCAGCTTTCTTCTGAATTCCCATAGTGGGTATTAGCCCTGTTGAAAGGTCTCTGTTGCCTCTGAGGGGAAGCTGGGTGCTGAGGAGCGGTTTCTTGTCAGCTTTGGCAAAGTGGTCAGGTGAGAACTGGACCAGGTGAGGAGGAAGACCCACACGTGTCTTCCTCCTCTGGAAGAAGGAGGGTTAGCGGACAAGGAGGGTTAGCCACAGGCAGGCAATAGAGAATTTGGGCCATTGTCAAAATGCCAACAGGCTGTGTGCAGTGACTCATGCCTGTGATCTCAATACTTTGGGAGACTGAAGCAAGAGGACTGCATGCGATCAGGAGTTCAAGACCAGCCTGGGCAACAGAGCGAGACTGCTTCTTTACAAAATACTTAGAAGTTAGCCAGGTGTAGTGACACATGTCTGCAGTCCCAGCTACTTGGAAGGCTGAAGGGGAGGATCACTTGAGCCCAGGAGGTCAAGGCTGCAGTGAACCGTGATTGCATCACTGTGCTCTAGTCTAGGTGGCAAAGTGAGTCCTTGTCTCAAAAAAAAAAAAAAAAAAAAAATCCAAGTGGAAGAGGTAATCCAAGAAGAATAGGCTGCAAGTTCATGGATCCAGCCAACAGGGGACATGTTAGAGTCAGTGACAGAGAGAGAGAAAACAGGTTAAAAAATGCAGGCACCAGCCAGGCGCGGTGGCTCATGCCTGCAATCCCAGCACGTTGGGAGACTGAGTTGGGCGGATCACAAGGTCAGGAAATAGAGACCATTCTGGCTAACACAGTGAAACCCCGTCTCTACTAAAAATACAAAAGTTAGCCGGGCATGGTGGCAGGTGCCTGTAATCCCAGCTACTCAGGGGGCTGAGGCAGGAGAATCTCTTGAACCCAGGGGGGCGGAGGTTGCAGTGAGCCGAGATCATGCTACTGCACTCCAGCCTGGGTGACAGTCAGACTCCATCTCAAAAAAATAAAAATAAAAATAAAAAATGCAGGCACCAGGCCAGGCGCAGTGGCTCACACCTGTAATCGCAGCTCTTTGGGAGGCCGAGGCAGGTGGATCACGAGGTCAGGGGTTCAAGATCAGCCTGGCCACAGGCTCCCTAAAGGGAGTATTCAGGGGAGATGGGCTCAGAGACCTGTTATCTATAAATTCGGTAGTTATTTCTGAACTTCCCACTTACTTGTTTGCTATGGTTTAGATGTTTGTTGCCCAAACTTCATGTTGAAATTTGATTCCCAACATTGAAGGTAGGCCTAATGGGAGGTGGTTGAGTCACGGGGGAGGATCCTCATGAACGGCTTGGTGCATCCTCCCAGTAATGAGAGAGTTCTTGCTCTATTAGTTCACATGACAGCTGGTTGTTAAAAAGTGTCTGGCACCTCCTTCTCTCTCCTGCTTTCTCTCTCACCATGTGATCACCATATGCTGGCGCTGGCTCCCCTTCCCCTCCTGCAGTAAGTGGAAGCTTCCTGAGGCCTCACCAGAAGCAGATGCTGGCACCATGCTTCTTGTACAGCCTGGAGAACTGGGAGTCAAATAAACTTTTCTTTATAAATTATCCAGAGTCAGGTGTTCCTTTATAGCAACATAAATGGACTAAGACATGTTCGTCTTTGCCATACAAAGAATGCTATGTTTCCAGCCTCATCTGAAAATCATTGCACATTTACCTCAATAAATTCTGTAGCTGCATAACAGCATCTAGATGCTGGATGATAGTGACATCTAAACTGTCCCAGGAGAGTCATGAATGCAGGCTGCATTTCAGAACATGTCAAATTGTAACATAAAGGGTCTTTGTGCACAGTCCTGTCCTGACCTCCTCCAAATGGAGATACAGGATCCACTCAGAGGCCAGCACCCTTCTCCCTCAGCAGCAACTTGGTGAGGTTGAATGATGGCAAAATAGCTCTACTGATAACTCTTCCTTGGCTTCCTTACCATCATTCCACAATCCTACAAGGTAGCAATATCACACCCTGAGCTGATGAAGACACAGCTTGGTTGAGTAACTTGCCCACAATCACACAGCTATGAGCAGAAGACCCAGAACTTCAAACCAGGTCTGTCCACGATTTTATCAACTAAGTTAATACTGCCTCAAGGTAGAGATGAAAAACAAGCAGTATTAAGGGGAAAAAACATGCCAGTTGTGGTTAGGGCTCATTGATTTCAACAATGCTTAGGGCTTATTGATTTTAACATTAGTTCCTATTGTAGCCCCCAGAGAAAGGGAAAATGAGTACAAAGTATGGGCACCTGGTGGCCTGGGAGGCAGCTGTGGCCCAGCTATGCTAGAAATCAATATAAATCCAATGCATAAGTTTCCAGCAAGTAGGTCTTCTTGGGCTGCCTGGAAAACAATGTTTTGTTATTTGTTTTTGTTTGTTTGTTTGTTTGTTTGAGACGGAGTCTCGCTCTGTCGCCCAGACTGGAGTGCGGTGGCGCGATCTCGGCTCACTGCAAGCTCTGCCTCCCGGGTTCACGCCATTCTCCTGCCTCAGCCTCCCGAGTATCTGGTACTACAGGCGCCCGCCACCACGCCCGGCTAATTTTTTTGTATTTTTAGTAGAGACGGGGTTTCACCGTGTTAGCCAGGATGGTCTCGATCTCCTGACCTCATGATCCGCCCACCTCGGCCTCCCAAAGTTCTGGGATTACAGGCATGAGCCACCGCGCCCGGCCTTGTTATTTATTTTTATTTTTTCATCAAGGGCCTCAACTGCCAAAGGCAAGTTTGGCTTGGCCCTTGATGAAAAGATAAAAACAAACAACATGACTTTCTCAAAATGGCTGTTTACCCTTCCTCAAGGTTCATTCCAGGACCTAGGATATATCAGGGCATCAATAAATTTATCAAAATGATCACTTAAATTAGAGGTAGAATTACTCTAAATAGGAAGTTAGAATCACAGAACCTTTAAAACTAATATAACCATATTATAGGAATTTAGAAAATGGAGAAAATAAAATCATACATAATTCTATCACACAATTACTGTTACCACTTAATAAAATTAGGGTGCATATTTTATTTGCATGTGTATAGACTTTGTAATAATTGTGCACCTATTATTTTGCATCCTGTGTTTTTCTTTTACTTAATCATATCACATCCACTTTCCCATTTTGATTCAGAGTCTTCATTGTGGCTTCTTTAGTTACATAATATTTCATTAAGTGGACTATAACCAGAATTTATTTAAATCACTCATGTGTTGCTGGATATTTAGGTCATTGCAAGCTTTGCTATTATAAATTATTCTGCAGTGAACATCTTTATGCAAATAGCATCTTATTTGCATAAAGTATTTTAGATTCATTACTTCTCATGTTCCCTACTACCCTAGGCCAGGTCTTAAGCATGAAATACTTCAATTAATGGATTAACATATGAGACAGTGTCCCCTGCATCTTCTTTTTTTTTTTTTCTTCAAGATGGAGTCTTGCTCTGTCGCCCAGGCTGGAGTGCAGTGGCACGATCTTGGCTCACTGCAACCTCCACCTCCCAGGTTCAAGGAATTCTCCTGCCTCAGCCTCCTGAGTAGCTGGGATCACAGGCATGCGCCACCACATTTGGCTAATTTTTTGTACTTTTAATAGAGATGAGGGTTCACCATGTTGGCCAGGCTGGTCTCGAACTCCTGACTTCAAGTGATCTGCCTGCCTCGGCCTCCCAAAGTGCTGGGATTACAGGCATGAGCCACTGCACCTGACCCTGTTTCTGATTTGTCCTGCACAGCACTAGGAGATTAATCATCCCAAAATGCCATTTTCATCTTGTCACTTTTTTACTTAAGATATCTTTTATGCTTATCTCCCAATCTTCTGTGTGCTGTGATTTGATTACTCTTCCCTAACCCTTGCAGACCAAAATGTGAAGCATGTTGGATCCCAGAAGCTCCCCATCAGGGACCAGGGAATGAACTGGAAACAGGGAATCTGGAACCAACCCAGAAACAACATTGAGTCCCAGGATGCATGTCACAGTATCCACCAGAGCAAGAGAAACTTGGGCACAGTTCAAGTTGGATCCACCCAGGAGGTCTCTCTTGCTAAGTGAGGGCACAGCTTCAATAGTCACTGAGTAGTGGCAGCAACTTAGTCATGCAGAACCAGAATCAGAGTCCAAGAGAAGTCTATTCAAGTTGAAATAGAAGTAGAATGAATGGTATCAGACACTCTGGGGCACAGAAGCTGGCAAAAGCTAGACAGAAAATCGCAATCTAGCCAAATGGGCCTAAGCTCGTGTCATGGCTCCAGAACTACCAGATTGCTAAAGTGCAAACAAGGAACCAGGGCCGAAGCCCGGTTGTATAAGCTAGGGAAAGTCGCAGGCTGCAAGCCACAAGCATGCTTATAAAAAGTCAGGTTGGAGAGATATTAAATAAGTCAGATATTAAATATCTGTCTTAGAGCTACAGACTAGGTCTGTAGCTAGTGGGTCTGGGATCTTAATCTGAGAAAAACCAGAGTCTGCAAGAGACAGGCTGCTGAGGTAGGTGCCCACTATCTATAGCAGGCAGAGACTGACATCCAGAATGACCCTGCAACCAAAAACAAAATAAATAAAACTACTTATCTTTTTGGTTGGAGCAATGACCATTCAACCAAAACCAAAATAAATAAAAACACATATCTATGTATATAGAATCAAATGCGTATGTATGATACAGTCCACCAACCTGGTGGAAAAAACGTTTCATTTTTAGCATTCCTTTCTTTTGGTTTGAAGACATTATTATTGTTAAAAGATTTATGGAGATCCGAGCGCAGTGGCTAATGCCTGTAATCCCAGCACTTTGGGAGGCTGAGGTGGGCGAATCACCTGAGGTCAGGAGTTCGAGACCAGCCTGGCCAACATGGTGAAACCCCATCTCAACTAAAAATACAAAAATTAGCTGGGCGTGGTGGTGGGTGCCTGTAATCCCAGCTACTCAGGAGGCTGAGGCAGAAGAATTACTTGAACCCGGGAGGTGGAAGTTGCAGTGAGCCAAGATTGCTCCACTGCACTCCAGCCTGGGCAACAAGAGTGAGACTCTGTCTCAAAAAAAAAAAAAGTAAAAGATATATAGACCCTATCAACTTCACACAACAACACCTCAATGTTAATTATCTGCTTCTCTGTAAATTGAGGTTAGTTGAAAGCTGATTCAGGTTGAAGACAAGAAGGAGGCAAGAATGATAGTAGAGCTAGTAGTAGACAATTAGCCATTGTATTAGTCAGGTTTCTCTGGACGCACACACACACACACACACACATACACACAGTCATGTGCAACATCATGGTGTTTCAGTCAACAGTGGACCACATATACAACAGTGGTCCCATAAGATTATAATGGAGCTGAAAATTTTCTATCACTAGATGACATTGTAGATGTCATAAGATCATGGAGCAATTACTATATTTTAAAAATAAACTTAGTGTAGCCTAAGGCTATGGGGCTTATAAAGTCTGTGATAGTGTACAACATTCTAGGCCTTCACATTCACCCACCACTCACTCACTGATTCACCCAGAGCAATTTCGAGTCCTGCAAGCACCATTCATGGTGTCTTGTATAGGCATATCGTTTTTTATCTTTTATACCAGGTTTTTACTGTAGTTTTTATGTTTAGGTATGCTTAAGTACACAACTACCGTTGTGTTACAATTGCCTACAATATTCAGTACAGTAAAATTCTGTACAGGTTTATCGCCTAGGAGCAATAAGCTATACCATCTAGTCTACGTATGTAATAGGCTATACCGTCTTGGTATGTAAGTATACTCTGTGACGTTTGCACAACCATGAAATGGCCTAATTACACATTTTTCAGAATGTATTCCCATCATTAAGCAACACATGCATACACACACACTATGGAAGAGTTATGTATATGGAATGCACTGAGTCTGTAGATCAAATTGGAAAGAAATGACAGCTTGACAATACTGAGTTTTCCTATCTTCCTGCATGGAATATCTCTCCATTTATTTAGGGCTTCTTTGATTTCTTTCATCAGAGTTTTGTGGTTTTTCTTATAGATCTTACATATATTTTGTTAGATTTATACCTAAGTATTTAACTGGTGAGTACTAGTGTAAATGGTTTTATGTATTTTATTTCAAATTCCATTTGTTCGTTGCTGGTATATAAGAATGCAATTGACTTTTGCATATTAACCTTGTATCCGGCAACCTTACTATAATCACTTATTAGCCAGTTCTTGTTGATTCTTTGGTATTTCTATGTGGACAGTCATGTCATTTGCAAACAAAGACAGTTTTATTTCTCCCTTACCAATCTATACATGTTTTATGTCATTTTCTTGTTTTATTGCATTATCTACGAGTTCCAGTACAATGTTGAATAGGAGTGGTGAGAGCAGACATCCTTGCCTTGTTCCTGATCTTAGTGGGAAAGTATCTAGTTTCTCACCATTAAGCACGATGCTAGCTCTAGGGATTTTTAAAATAGATGTCCTTTATCAAGTTGAAGAAGTTCCCTTCTATTTCTAGTTTGTTGAAAGATTTTTCATAAATGAGTGTTGGATTTTGTCAAATTATTTTTCTGCATCTGCTGATAGGATCATGGGATTCTTCTTCTTTAGCCTGCTGATGTGATAGATTACAGCGATCAGTTTTCAAATGTTGAACCAGCCTTGCATACCTGCAACAAATCCCTCTTAGTCCTAGTATACACTTTTTTATACATTGTTGAATTTGATTTGCTAATATTTTGTTGAGGAGGACTGACATTTAAGCAGTAATAAAACATATTATTTTATAACAATCCACATGGGTTTGTGCAAAACAATTTTTTGCATTCTCTGTGTAGCAGAATGATTAAACAAGCATGTTCATTAGGACTATGTATACAATGATATAAAATAGTAGAGTTCTGTTTAAATAATGATATCTGACTGGGTGCAGTGGCTCACGCCTGTAATCCCAGCACTTTGGGAGGTCGAGGCAGGCAAATCACCTGAGCTCAAGAGTTCGAGACTAGCCTGGCCAACATGTTGAAACCTTGTCTCTACCAAAAATACAAAAAAATTAGCCGGGAGTGATGGGGCATGCCTGTAATCCCAGCTACTTGGGAGGCTGAGGCAGGAGAATCGCTTTAACCTGGGAGGTGGAGGTTGCAGTGAACCAAGACGGCGCCACTGCACTCATGCCTGGGCAACAAGAACGAAGCTCCGGCCGGGCAAGGTGGCTCACGCCTGTAATCCCAGCACTTTGGGAGGCTGAGGCAGGCAGATCACGAGGTCAGGAGATCGAGACCATCCTGGCTAACACAGTGAAACCCTGTCTCTACTAAAAATACAAAAAATTAGCCGGGTGTGTTGGCGGGCACTTGTAGTCCCAGCTACTTGGGAGGCTGAGGCAGGAGAATGGCATGAACCCAGGAGGCGGAGGTTGCAGTGAACCGAGATCGCGCCACTGCACTCCAGCCTGGGTGACAGAGCGAGACTCCGTCTCAAAAAAAAAAAAAAAGAACGAAACTCCATCTCAATAAATAAATTAAGATATGTAAATATCTTTTGTATTTGTCCCCTCTCTCCACCTGCTGCTTTTTTTTTCCAGTTATGATACCTTCCCTTTCACTTTCTACCTCTATGACTCACACAGTGATGTGATTTACGACAGCTTAGAGACACTTCCAGTTTTTCATGGTAGATTAAACAGAAGCATTTTTATTTGCTCACTCCTGAAACCAAACAAAAATGATATTGAGTAATTAAAAAACACATAAACACAAAAAGAATGAATGGGAGGGAAATAACAGGTAAGGATTATTAACAAAATAAAATAAGTCAATAAAATAAAATTTAGAAAAGTGGAAAACAGATGATGGAGTGGTAACTTACTTAGCAGACAGGAGAAAGCCAAAAACCTACAGCTTTGTTAGCCAATTCTTTTGTGTATATTTCCTGCAGATGGATATTCTCCTGCACAGTCAAAACACTGCCACCCAAATCAGGAAGTTGACATTAATACGTTACTACTACTTAATCCTTTTACCCTATTTAAATTTCTAGTTGTCCCAATAATCTCTTTAATGCAAGAGGAGCTAGTCCACAATTATACATTGCATTTATTTGTCGTATCTCTTTACTGTCCTTCAGTCTGAAATCGTTCTTGACTCTTTCCTCGATTTTCATGACCTTGACAAGTCTGACGACTATAGAACAGTTATTTTGAGGAATATCCCACCATTTTGGTTTTTCCAGTGTTTTCTCATGACTAGATTTGGGTTTTGAATCTTTGACAGGAATATCATGGAAATGATGCTGTGTTCTCATGGCATTCTATCAGGGGATTCTGATGTCTATTTGTCCTATTACCAGTGATATTGAGGTAGGAGGCAAAACTTGACTCCAGAGGCAGGGCTCAGATTCCGGACCAAATTGAGGACTAGCTAAAACAGGTTCCCAGGGGACGCAGCTCTCCATAAGACACACCCACCCGTATGCCATATCAGTTTACCATTGCCATGGCAACACCTGGACATTTCAAGGCCTTTCCATGGCAACGACCTGATGACCTGGAAGTTACCACCCTCGTCCTAGACATTTCTGCATAAACTGCCCCTTAATTTGTGTATAGTTAAAACAGGTATAAATATTAGTGCAGAACCACCTCTGAGCTGCTTCTCTTGGCACATTGCCTTTGGGGTAACCCTGCTTCACAAGGAGCTGTACCTTTCCTGCTGCTGTACGCTGCCAAGTTGCTGTTTAACACTACTGGCTCACCCTTGAATTCTTTCCCAGGCAAAGCCAAGAACCCTTCTGGGCTAAGCCTCAATGTTGGGGCTTGCCTGTTCTATGTTAGTATTATGTTTGGTCATTTGATTAAGAAGGTGTTGGCCATGATTCTCCACTGTAAGTGACTGTTTTTCCCTCTGGAATTAATATTAATATTAGTTTTTGAAGAGGTAAGGTAAACCTATGTAAATATCTGTTCCTCATCTAACTTACAATTTATTCATGCATTTCTTTATACCAAATGTGGACTCATGGGTTCCTGTTTTATTTCATGAGTTATAATTTGTTACGATTACTTTTTTTTTTTTCTTTTTGAGAAGGAGTCTCGCTCTGTGTCACCCAGGTTGGAGTGCAGTGGCGCAATCTCAGCTCACTGCAATCTCTGCCTCCCAGTTTGAAGCGATTCTCCTGCCTCAGTCTCCCGAGTAGCTGGGACTACAGGCGCGTGCCACCACAACCGGCTAATTTTTGTATTTTTAGTAGAGACAGGGTTTCACCATATTAGCCAAGCTGGTCTCAACCTCCTGGCCTCAAATGATCTGCCCGCCTTGGCCTCTCAAAGTGCTGGGATTACAGGCATGAGCCACCGTGCTTGGCTATAATTTGTTATGATTACTACTAATTTTGATGTCGTTTGTCCCAGATTTGACCAGTGGGGAGCCCATTCCAACTGGATTCTATGCCCTTTAACAGAGCCCCATCATTATTTTGGGAACTCCCTTATTTTCTTGCACAAAACTTTCCAAGCTCATTTTGTGCGTCCCCTGCCCCGGTCTGCAAATTATTAATTTCATCAAAAAGCCTCGGATTTGTTTGTTTGTTTGTTTGTTTTTGGTGGAGAATGGTTTTCAGAAATCAAGATTGGGTCTTTAAGTGTGCTCAATACTATTGGGGTGTTGACATGTTCAAGTCTTGTCAGTGGGCAGAACTAGAAATTACATGTATGCGTATGTATATATCTTTCTACAAAGCCATGAATTCACACCAGTTCCAGCACTACTGGTTCACTCTTGCTTTCTGCTTTCCATATTTGTAATTCCCTTCTCTGACAATGAGAAAGCTGGTCTCCACTATCATTAATATTCTTAATTATTTATTTAGGCAGGGTCTCGCTCTGTTGCACAGGCTGGAGTGCAGTGACATGATAATGGCTCACTGCAGCCTCAACCTCCCAGGCTCAGCGATCCTCCCACCTCAGTCTCCCTAGTAGCTGAGACTCCAGGTGCACACCATCAGAGCTGGCTAATTTTTTATTTTTTTGTAGAGATAGGGTTTCACGATGTGGCCCAGGCAGGTCTCAAATTCCTGGGTTCAAGCAATCCTGTGACCTTGGCCTCCTGAAGTGCTGGGATTACAGGCATGAGCCACCACACCTGGTCAATATACTTATTTATCTCCATATATGTAGCCAATGTCCAGTCACCATTGCTGCTGCCCTTCTCCACACCTTCCTCTCCACATCCTCCTGTTCTCATGTGGCCCTAACCCCCATAACTGTAGCATTTATTTGAGTCTCTTAAATATTTCTCAAAACATTAAATAATTTTCAGTGTAAAGATCTTGAACATCTTTTAAAAAATGTATTAGTAAATACTGTTGCATGCTTTTGTGAACACAAAATATCTGAGATTGGTCTCAGTCAATTTAGGAAGTTTATTTTGCCAAAGTTAAGGTCATGTGCATGTGACACAGCCCCAGAAGGTCCTGAGGACATGTACCCAAGGTGGTCCAAGCACAGCTTGGTTTTATACATTTTAGGGAGACATGAGACATCAATCAACATATGTAAGATGAATATTGAATATTGGTTCAGTCCAGAAAGGCGGGACAACTCAAAGCTGGGAGTGGGCTTCCAGGTCATAGGTAGATAAGAGATAAATGGTTACATCCTTTTGAGTTTCTGATCAGCCTTTCCAAGAGAGGCAATGAGACATGCATTTATCTCAGTGAGTAGAGGGATGACTTTGAATAGAATGGGAGGTAGGTTTGCCCTGAGCAATTCCCAGCTTGACTTTTCCCCTTAGCTTATGAAATTGGCTTTTATTTTCTAATTGTTTGCTGTTAGTACATAGACATGTAATTGATTTTTTCATACTGACTTTGTATCCTAAGACTTTGTACACTCATTCACTAATTCTAGTAGTTTTGCTGTTATTATTGATTCCTTAGGAGTTTTACATTAACAATCACGTTGTCTGTGAATAGAAAGTTTTATTACTTCTCCTATTTTTATGTCTTTTATTTCTTTGTCTTGCATTATTGTGATGAACTTCCAACTGAATAGAAATGAAAAAATCAGAAATTCTTTCTTTGTCCTTTATTTTATTTTTCGAGACAGAGCCTTACTCTGTTGCCCAGGCTGGAGTGCAGTGGCACGATCTCAGCTCACTGCAACCTCTGCACCTGGCCAATATACTTATTTATTAACTCCTCCTGGGTTCAAGTGATTCTCCTGCCTCAGCCTCCTGAGTAGCTGGCAATACAGGCACCCGCCACCACGCCTGGCTTTTTTTGTGTTTTTGGTAGAGACGGGGTTTCACCATGTTGCCCAGGCTGGTCTGGTCTTGAACTCCTGAACTCAAGTGATCCTCGGCCTCCCAAAGTGCTGGGATTACCGGCGTGAGCCACCACGCCCAGACTTTTTTAATTTTAGAGATAGGGTCTCCCTTTGTTGCCTAGCCTGGTCTTGAACTCCTGGCTTCAAGTGATCTTCCTGCCTCAGCCTCCCAAAGTGCTGGGATTTCAGACATGAGCCACCGTGCTCAGCCTGTGAAAATATTTTTCATAATAAATTCAATGTATTTAAAAAGGGTTGTTCCAATTTTTTATTTCATATTGTGCCAACTTAGGTTTTACTTTTTAAGGAACTTGGCCATTTTATCTAAGTTGTTAATATATCAACCTAAGATAGTTCATACTATTTTCTTATCCTTCAATGCCAATAGGATCTGTAGTGATATCCACACCTTCTTTCATTCCTGACACTGAAAATGTATATTTTCTCCCTTTTTTCTTTTTTTTTTTTTTTTTTTCCCCTGAATAAACATTTATTGACACTGTGGAAAGCACAGGCAGACAAGAACTATACTCTTGGAGTTTACAGACTAGCGGGGAAAAAACAGCCATAAACACCTAAGTTAAATTTTAGTTATGGCTATTTTACATACTTTAAAGTTTTTTAAAGTAAGTACTGCGCTTAAAGGTCTCCAAACATGGATATCTGGAGAAATTAATAAGTGATTTTTAACTTGCAATCTGAAGGATGATGTAATAGTTTTCTATTGTGGCTGTGTGAAGATCACAAACTTAGTGGTCTTGAGAACACAAATGTTTTAGTTTACAATTCCATAGCATCAAATTCTGACATCAAGATCATGGCATTGAATTCTGATATTGACGTGCCTGGACTAAAATCAAGGTGTCAGCAGGACTGCGTTCCTTCCTGGAGGTTCTAGGTGAGAATCTGTTTCCCTGTCTTTTCCAGCTTCCAGGACCTGCCCTCATTCCTTGGCTCATGGTCCTCTTCCTCTGTCTTCAACACCAGCAACATTCTCTCTCTCTCTGCCTTGTTACCATAGTCACACCATCCTGTGACTCTCCTCTTCTACCTCCCTCTTCTATTTGTAAGGACCCTTCTGATTAAATTGGGCCCAGCTGTATAATCCAGACTACTTTCCCTATTTTTTTTTCTTTTTCTTTTATTATTATTATTATTATTATTATTATTATTTATACTTTAGGTTTTATGGTACATGTGCGCAATGTGCAGGTAAGTTACATATGTATACATGTGCCATGCTGGTGCGCTGCACCCACCAACTCATCATCTAGCATTAGGTATATCTCCCAATGCTATCCCTCCCCCTCCCCCCACCCCACAACAGTCCCCAGAGTGTGATGTTCCCCTTCCTGTGTCCGTGTGTTCTCATTGTTCAATTCCCACCTATGAGTGAGAATATGCGGTGTTTGGTTTTTTGTTCTTGCGATAGTTTACTGAGAATGATGATTTCCAGTTTCATCCATGTCCCTACAAAGGACGTGAACTCATCATTTTTTATGGCTGCATAGTATTCCATGGTGTATATGTGCCACATTTTCTTAATCCAGTCTATCATTGTTGGACATTTGGGTTGGTTCCAAGTCTTTGCTATTGTGAATAATGCCGCAATAAACATATGTGTGCATGTGTCTTTATAGCAGCATGATTTATAGTCCTTTGGGTATATACCCAGTAATGGGATGGCTGGGTCGAATGGAATTTCTAGTTCTAGATCCCTGAGGAATCGCCACACTGACTTCCACAAGGGTTGAACTAGTTTACAGTCCCACCAACAGTGTAAAAGTGTTCCTATTTCTCCACATCCTCTCCAGCACCGGTTGTTTCCTGACTTTTTAATGATTGCCATTCTAACTGGTGTGAGATGGTATCTCATTGTGGTTTTGATTTGCATTTCTCTGATGGCCAGTGATGGTGAGCATTTTTTCATGTGTTTTTTGGCTGCATAAATGTCTTCTTTTGAGAAGTGTCTGTTCATGTCCTTCGCCCACTTTTTGATGGGGTTGTTTGTTTTTTTCTTGTAAATTTGTTGGAGTTCATTGTAGATTCTGGATATTAGCCCTTTGTCAGATGAGTAGGTTGCGAAAATTTTCTCCCATTTTGTAGGTTGCCTGTTCACTCTGGTGGTAGTTTCTTTTGCTGTGCAGAAGCTCTTGAGTTTAATTAGATCCCATTTGTCAATTTTGGCTTTTGTTGCCATTGCTTTTGGTGTTTTAGACATGAAGTCCTTGCCCATGCCTATGTCCTGAATGGTAATGCCTAGGTTTTCTTCTAGGGTTTTTATGGTTTTAGGTCTAACGTTTAAGTCTTTAATCCATCTTGAATTGATTTTTGTATAAGGTGTAAGGAAGGGATCCAGTTTCAGCTTTCTACATATGGCTAGCCAGTTTTCCCAGCACCATTTATTAAATAGGGAATCCTTTCCCCATTTCTTGTTTTTGTCAGGTTTGTCAAAGATCAGATACTTGTAGATATGTGGCATTATTTCTGACGGCTCTGTTCTGTTCCATTGATCTATATCTCTGTTTTGGTACCAGTACCATGCTGTTTTGGTTACTGTAGCCTTGTAGTATAGTTTGAAGTCAGGTAGTGTGATGCCTCCAGTTTTGTTCTTTTGGCTTAGGATTGACTTGGCGATGCGGGCTCTTTTTTGGTTCCATATGAACTTTAAAGTAGTTTTTTCCAATTCTGTGAAGAAAGTCATTGGTAGCTTGATGGGGATGGCATTGAATCTGTAAATTACCTTGGGAAGGATGGCCATTTTCATGATATTGATTCTTCCTACCCATGAGCATGGAATGTTCTTCCATTTGTTTGTATCCTCTTTTATTTCCTTGAGCAGTGGTTTGTAGTTCTCCTTGAAGAGGTCTTTCACATCCCTTGTAAGTTGGATCCCTAGGTATTTTATTCTCTTTGAAGCAATTGTGAATGGGAGTTCACTCATGATTTGGCTCTCTGTTTGTCTGTTATTGATGTATAAGAATGCTTGTGATTTTTGCACATTGATTTTGTATCCTGAGACTTTGCTGAAGTTGCTTATCAGCTTAAGGAGATTTTGGGCTGAGACAATGGGGTTTTCTAGATATACTATCATGTCATCTGCAAACAGGGACAATTTGATTTCCTCTTTTCCTAATTGAATACCCTTGATTTCCTTCTCCTGCCTAATTGCCCTGGCCAGAACTTCCAACACTATGTTGAATAGAAGTGGTGAGAGAGGGCATCCCTGTCTTGTGCCAGTTTTCAAAGGGAATGCTTCCAGTTTTTGCCCATTCAGTATGATATTGGCTGTGGGTTTGTCATAAATAGCTCTTATTATTTTGAGATACGTCCCATCAATTCCTAATTTATTGAGAGTTTTTAGCATGAAGGGTTGTTGAATTTTGTCAAAGGCCTTTTCTGCATCTATTGAGATAATCATGTGGTTTTTGTCTTTGGTTCTGTTTATATGCTGGATTACATTTATTGATTTGCGTATATTGAACCAGCCTTGCATCCCAGGGATGAAGCCCACTTGATCATGGTGGATAAGCTTTTTGATGTGCTGCTGGATTCGGTTTGCCAGTATTTTATTGAGGATTTTTGCATCAATGTTCATCAAGGATATTGGTCTAAAATTCTCTTTTTTTGTTGTGTCTCTGCCAGGCTTTGGTATCAGGATGATGCTGGCCTCATAAAATGAGTTAGGGAGGATTCCCTCTTTTTCTATTGATTGGAATAGTTTCAGAAGGAATGGTACCAGCTCCTCCTTGTACCTCTGGTAGAATTCGGCTGTGAATCCATCTGGACCTGGACTTTTTTTGGTTGGTAAGCTATTGATTATTGCCACAATTTCAGCTCCTGTTATTGGTCTATTCAGAGATTCAACTTCTTCCTGGTTTAGTCTTGGGAGGGTGTATGTGTTGAGGAATTTATCCATTTCTTCTAGATTTTCTAGTTTATTTGCATAGAGGTGTTTGTAATATTCTCTGATGGTAGTTTGTATTTCTGTGGGATCAGTGGTGATATCCCCTTTATCATTTTTTATTGCATCTATTTGATTCTTCTCTCTTTTTTTCTTTATTAATCTTGCTAGCGGTCTATCAATTTTGTTGATCCTTTCAAAAAACCAGCTCCTGGATTCATTAATTTTTTGAAGGGTTTTTTGTGTCTCTATTTCCTTCAGTTCTGCTCTGATTTTAGTTATTTCTTGCCTTCTGCTAGCTTTTGAATGTGTTTGCTCTTGCTTTTCTAGTTCTTTTAATTGTGATGTTAGGGTGTCAATTTTGGATCTTTCCTGCTTTCTCTTGTGGGCATTTAGTGCTATAAATTTCCCTCTACACACTGCTTTGAATGCATCCCAGAGATTCTGGTATGTTGTGTCTTGGTTCTCGTTGGTTTCAAAGAACATCTTTATTTCTGCCTTCATTTCGTTATGTACCCAGTAGTCATTCAGGAGCAGGTTGTTCAGTTTCCATGTAGTTTAGCGGTTTTGAGTGAGATTCTTAATCCTGAGTTCTAGCTTGATTGCACTGTGATCTGAGAGACAGTTTGTTACAATTTCTGTTCTTTTACATTTATTGAGGAGAGCTTTACTTCCAAGTATATGGTCAATTTTGGAATAGGTGTGGTGTGGTGCTGAAAAAAATGTATAGTCTGTTGATTTGGGGTGGAGAGTTCTGTAGATGTCTATTAGGTCCGCTTGGTGCAGAGCTGAGTTCAATTCCTGGGTATCCTTGTTGACTTTCTGTCTCGTGGATCTGTCTAATGTTGATAGTGGGGTGTTAAAGTCTCCCATTATTAATGTGTGGGAGTCTAAGTCTCTTTGTAGGTCACTCAGGACTTGCTTTATGAATCTGGGTGCTCCTGTATTGGGTGCATATATATTTAGGATAGTTAGCTCTTCTTGTTGAATTAATCCCTTTACCATTATGTAATGGCCTTCTTTGTCTCTTTTGATCTTTGTTGGTTTAAAGTCTGTTTTATCAGAGACTAGGATTGCAACCCCTGCCTTTTTTTGTTTTCCATTTGCTTGGTAGATCTTCCTCCATCCTTTTATTTTGAGCCTATGTGTGTCTCTGCATGTGAGATGGGTTTCCTGAATACAGCACACTGATGGGTCTTGAGTCTTTATCCAGTTTGCCAGTCTGTGTCTTTTAATTGGAGCATTTAGTCCATTTACATTTAAAGTTAATATTGTTATGTGTGAATTTGATCCTGTCATTATGATGTTAGCTGGATATTTTGCTCGTTAGTTGATGCAGTCTCTTCCTAGTCTCGATGTTCTTTACATTTCGGTATGATTTTGCAGTGGCTGGTACCAGTTGTGCCTTTCCATGTTTAGCGCTTCCTTCAGGAGCTCTTTTAGGGCAGGCCTGGTGGTGACAAAATCTCTCAGCATTTGCTTGTCTGTAAAGTATTTTATTTCTCCTTCACTTATGAAGCTTAGTTTGGCAGGATATGAAATTCTGGGTTGAAAATTCTTTTCTTTAAGAATGTTGAATATTGGCCCCCACTCTCTTCTGGCTTGTAGGGTTTCTGCCGAGAGATCTGCTGTTAGTCTGATGGGCTTCCCTTTGATGGTAACCCGACCTTTCTCTCTGGCTGCCCTTAACATTTTTTCCTTCATTTCAACTTTGGTGAATCTGACAATTATGTGTCTTGGAGTTGCTCTTCTCGAGGAGTATCTTTGTGGCGTTCTCTGTATTTCCTGAATCTGAATGTTGGCCTGCCTTGCTAGATTGGGGAAGTTCTCCTGGATAATATCCTGCAGAGTGTTTTCCAACTTGTTTCCATTCTCCCCGTCACTTTCAGGTACACCAATCAGACGTAGATTTGGTCTTTTCACATAGTCCCACATTTCTTGGAGGCTTTGCTCGTTTCTTTTTATTCTTTTTTCTCTAAACTTCCCTTCTCGCTTCATTTCATTCATTTCATCTTCCAGGGCTGATACCCTTTCTTCCATTTGATCGCATCGGCTCCTGAGGCTTCTGCATTCTTCACGTAGTTCTCGAGCCTTGGTTTTCAGCTCCATCAGCTCCTTTAAGCACTTCTCTGTATTGGTTATTCTAGTTATACATTCTTCTAAATTTTTTTCAAAGTTTTCAACTTCTTTGCCTTTGGTTTGAATATCCTCCCGTAGCTCGGAGTAATTTGATCGTCTGAAGCCTTCTTCTCTCAGCTCGTCAAAGTCATTCTCTGTCCAGCTTTGTTCTGTTGCTGGTGAGGAACTGCGTTCCTTTGGAGGAGGAGAGGTACTCTGGTTTTTAGAGTTTCCAGTTTTTCTGCTCTGTTTTTTCCCCATCTTTGTGGTTTTATCTACTTTTGGTCTTTGATGATGGTGATGTACAGATGGGTTTTTGGTGTGGATGTCCTTTCTGTTAGTTTTCCTTCTAACAGACAGAACCCTCAGCTGCAGGTCTGTTGGAGTACCTGGCCGGCCGTGTGAGGTGTCAGTCTGCCCCTGCTGGGGGGTGCCTCCCAGTTAGGCTGCTCGGGGGTCAGGGGTCAGGGACCCACTTGAGGAGGCAGTCAGCCCGTTCTCAGATCTCCAGCTGCGTGCTGGGAGAACCACTGCTCTCCTCACAGCTGTCAGACAGGGACATTTAAGTCTGCAGAGGTTACTGCTGTCTTTTTGTTTGTCTGTGCCCTGCCCCCAGAGGTGGAGCCTACAGAGGCAGGCAGGCCTCCTTGAACTATGGTGGGCTCCACCCAGTTCAAGCTTCCAGGCTGCTTTGTTGACCTAAGCGAACCTGGGCAATGGCGGGCGCCCCTCCCCGAGCCTCGCTGCCGACTTGCTGTTTGATCTCAGACTGCTGTGCTAGCAATCAGTGAGACTCCGTGGGCGTAGGACCCTCTGAGCCAGGTGCGGGCTATACTCTCCTGGGGCACCGGTTCCTAAGCCTGTCGGAAAAGCACAGTATTCGGGTGGGAGTGGCCCGATTTTCCAGGTGCCGTCTGTCACCCCTGGAAGGGGAACTCCCTGACCCCTTGCGCTTCCCAAGTGAGGCAATGCCTCGCCCCTGCTTCGGCTGGCGCACGGTGCGCTCACCGACTGACCTACTCCCACTGTCTGGCACTCCCTAGTGAGATGAACACGGTACCTCAGATGGAAATGCAGAAATCACCCGTCTTCTGCGTCGCTCGCGCTGGGAGCTGTAGACCGGAGTTGTTCCTATTCGGCCATCTTGGCTCCTCCTCTCCCCTTTTTTTCTTAATAGGTCTTGCTGGAATTTTATCTATTTTATTACCCTTTTCAAATAATTATCTCTGGCTTGCTTATAATTTTCTCTATAGATAGCTTCTGGTTTTTTTTTTTCCCATTGATATCTGCTTTTTACTCTTTCCTTCTTACTTTGGGTTTAACTTGTCTTTTTGTAGGTTCTTAAACTGGAATCTTAGATAATTTATGTTAAGCTTTTCTCGCTGTCTCATATTAGCATTTAAAGATGTAAATAGAACCCACAAATTTTTTATGTTGTATTTTCATTAACTTTGTAATATTTTCTCATTTCCCTTATGATTTACTTTTTGCCTCATGTGTTACTTAAAAGTGTGTTGCTTAATTTTCAAATATTTGGGAATTTCCTAGCTATCGTACTGTTACTGATTTCTAATTGAATTCTGTTGTGGTCAGAAAACATACTCTTTCAGAATCCAATATTTATCAACAATTGATTGAGACTTGTTTGATGACCCAGCATTTAGTCCATCTAAGTGAACATTCTATTTGCACTTGGAAGGAATGTGAATTTTCCACTTGGGCTTAGTGTTCCAAAGTTGTCATTTAGGTCAAAGTGATTAATGGTATGGTTTAGATCTTCTATAGCCTTATGGATTTTGTCTCCTAGTTCTATCAATTACTGAGAGAGATATGTTAAAATCTCCAGCAATGATTGTGCATTTGTCTATTTTTTTATTACTATAATCCTGACAGTTTGTATTTCATGTATTCTGAAGCTCGGTTATTTAGCACATAGTCATTCATAATTGTTTGATCCTCCTGATGTATTTATACTCTTGTCATTATGAAATGTCTCTTTTCTTCTCTGCTAATGCTCCTTTCCTTGAATTCTATTTTGTTTGATATAAATACAGCCACTCCAGATTTTTTGTGCTGATTGATTTCATGGTATATCTTTTTCCATCCTTTGACTTTCTTTTTTTAAAATTAATTAATTTATGTATTTATTTTTTTGAGAAGGAGTCTCATCCTGTTACCCAGGCTGGAGTACAGTGGCATGATCTCGGCTCACTGCAACCTCCGCCTCCTGGGTTCAATTCAAGCGATTCTCCTGCCTCAGCCTCCCAAGTAGCTGAGACTACAGGGGCATGCCACCACGCCCAGCTAAATTTTGTATTTTTAGTAGAAATGGGGTTTCCCCATGTTGGCCAGGCTGGTCTCAAACCCCTGACCTCAGGTGATCTACCTGCCTTGGCCTCCCAAAGTGCTGGGATTACAGGCGTGAGCAACTGTGCCTGGCCCACCCTTTGACTTTCAACCTATTGGTGTCTTTGTACTTAAAGTGTGAAAGTGTGCCTCTTGCAGACAGAGTTAAGTCACGCTTTTTCAGCTGGTCTGATAATTTCTGCCTTTTAACTGGAGTTTTTTCGTCCATGTACATTTAATGTAATTCTTCATAGGGTTGGATTTAGGTGTACATTTTGCTATTTGCCTTCTATTTTTCCAGGTTTTGTTCCTCTCTTCCTCCTTTCTTGCCTTCTTTTGGATTTTTCAAATATTTTGTAATATTCCATTTTTATTTTTCTGTTGACTTTTTTGCTATGCCTTTTACATTTCTAGTAGTTGTTTCAATATACATCTCTAATTTGTCACAATCATACTACTTCACATAAAATATAGAAACCTTATAATACTCTAGTTTTATTTACCACTCCCTCAGACTTTGTGAGATTTTTGTCATAGTACATCCACTTATGTTACAAACCCCATAATACGGTGTTATTATTTTCCATTAAACAATCCCATGATTTTTTAAAGAAATTCAGAAAACCAAAATATATATCCTTTTATATTTACCCAAATATTTACCATTTCCTGTGTCCTTATTATTTTCATTGGATCCAAGTTACCATCTAGTGTCGTTCCCTTCCAGCTTGAAAAATTCCCTTTAGCATTTCCTATAGCACAAGTCTGCTGGTGACACATGTTCTCAGCTTTTATCTGAAAATATCTACATTTTGCTTTCCTTTTTGCAAGATAATCTTGCTGCATACAGAATTCTCGGTTGGCATTTAGATTTTAGTACTTAAAGATGTCATACAATTGTTGTCATGGGTTCGGTTCCCTGGGAGACAGACTCCAAGATGGAGTTTATCCAATAGATGTTTACTAAGGAATTTCCTTGGCATCAAAACCTGTGGGAAAAAGAAGAAAGTAAGAGTGGTCAGAAGGAAAAGTTCATCTGTGATGTGTGCCCTATAACAGTCTCAGCTGACCACCCGGGAAGATCTGGAGCAAGAACAGCCCTTCAGATACATCTTGCCATGGACCAAGATGGTCAGGCCCAATTGACTGATCTCTGACAGTAGGCACCTCAGGAAAGGGTATGACCTAGAGTGAGGCAATTCTCAACAGCTGAGGCAATTCCTAAAGAAGCGGACAAATGAAAGTTATCTGCTAACAGCACTCTTCACAGCTGGGGCAACAAGTTTTTCACTGAAGGTTTCCTGGGTGTGCATCATAGTCTTCTGGCCCCACTGTTTCTGATGAGAAGTCTGCCATCATTTGTGTTATTGTTTCTCTTTATGTAGTGTATAGAGGTGTTTTTTGGTTTTTTTTTTTTCTTGGCTCCTTTCATCTTTGGAATTCAGCAGTCTGCCACATCCTTAGTGTAGTTTTCCTTGCATTTCTTCTGCTGTGGTTAACTAACCTTTTGGATCCATAAGTTTATGTTTTTACTAAATCTGGGAGGCTTGGACCATTATTTCTTCAAATTTTTTTTCTTCCCTATTCTCTCCCTCTTCTCTAATTCTGGAAGTCCAATTTCATGTGTTCGACTGCTTGGTATTATGTTACAGTTCCCTGAGTATCTACTCATATATCTTCTATCTTTTCCTCCTCTTTTCTTGAATTTGGATAATTTCCGTTCATTATTTTCAGATTCACTGACTCTTGTGCCACCTCCAATCTGCCATTAAATATATCCAGTAAATTTTTCATTTTATTTCCTGTATTTTTCGTTTAAAATTTTCGTTTGGATCTTTTCATTGTTTCCATTTTGCTGCTAAGATTCTCCATCTGTTCATTCATTGTATGTCTTTTCCTGTAAGTCCTTGAACAGTCTTATAATAGCTGCCTTAAAATTCTTGTCTGCTAAGTACCACCTAAGGTTTGGTTCTCATTGACTGGGGTTTTTTTTTTTCTTCTTTTGCATATGTATCATATTTTCTTGTTTCTTATGTGTTTAGTCATTTCTTAACTTATACCAGACATAAAGAATGATGCATTGTAGAGTCTCTGGATTCTGTTACATTGCTAAGAAGAGTGTTGATTTCTGTTCTAGTAGAGAATTAATTTTAATGTGCATATTTCAGTTTTCAGACAAGAATTTGAGCAATGTATATGCAGATTTTGGGGCTTGTTGCCTCTATGAAGCCCTCCCTTCTAGACTTATCCCCAGCTTCCTAGCTGCTTTTCACTCCTGAACACTGTACTCTGACACCACAGTCCAGTAAGGCTGCAACTTTCTTCATCCTGAGCCACCTACTCGATTAGTGAACATCTTAGGGCAAACACTACAAACTCAAAAATCACATTGGTATAGTTCCAACCTTTTAAAGGCAGACTTTTCTTCAATTTTTGCCTGCTTTCAGTCTCTGTCTGGTATCTTCCGACAGGTGATTTTTAATACTTTCACCCAGACTTTATCATTGTCATCTGTGGGAAGGTTAGTCCCACCAAGTTACATAATTATTACCAGAAGCCAAATTTCCTGATATTATATTTTGCTGCATACTGGAATCATGTCACCTACCCCCACCTAATTTTTCCTTGTGTTAGAACAGCAGTTTTTCTTCAAATGTTAATCTTCCCACATATCTTTGGGGGTAAGTCGCGATTAGGCTGTCAGTAGTTATAATCTATTGCCCTTGCATCAGTCATGTTTAGGAAGGCTCATATATTAATCAGGAAACCAGAAGCTACTCTGTGTAGCCTAGATATTAAAGGTTTTAGTATAGGGAATTTGTGGCTTACCCCCCAGGGCCCCCCCTAAAAAAACAACCTAAGGGAGCATTGGTAACCGAAGCTACCTGATATGGTTTGGATTTGCGCCCCCACCCAAATTTCATGTCGAATTGTAATCCCTATGTTGGAGAATGGACCTGGTGGGAGGTAATTGGATCATGGGGACAGACATTTCCCTTGCTGTTCTCATGATAGTGAGTTCTCACGAGATCTGGTTGTTGAAAAGTGTGTTGCACTTCCCCCTTGCTCTCTTCCTCCCGTCCCAGCCATGTAAGATGTGCCTGTTTCCCCTTCCACCATGATTGTAAGTTTCCTGAGGCCTCCCCAGCCAAGCTTCCTGTACAGCCTGTGGAACTCTGAGCCAATTAAACCTCTTTTTTTTTTTAAATAAATTACCCAGTCTCAGGTAGTTCTTTAGAGCAAGAATGGACTAATACACTACCACGGACTTTCTCAACCTGAAGCACTCAAAGCAAGTGGTTCTTAAAACTCACCTTGACGTTTTTAGCAGTATCACACCCATTCATATTTCTGACCACAAGTGACTCTAGAGAATGCTCTCTTTGTCACTATGGCTCAAGGGTGCCTCTCGTTGTTACATTCCACCCTGGAACCATATGACAAAGGGGATTCTGGCAAACATAGTTCCAGGCTTCTCTTCTTCAAAGCGGAGGAGACCTTAGAAGGGGTAGTGTCGATACTGAATTGACAACATTTGATCCAACACAAGGCATGGGACCCAAATTAGCCAAAGGAACATGAGGGGAAGGGAGCTGGAGAGATTCTGGAAAAGACTTAGCTACTAATAAACTGAACAATACAAAAAGACTCACAAGAACGGTCCCTCTTCTTCTTCCACTGAATTCATTGTTGTTGTTTATTTTTGCATGTCTCTTGGAATAAAAACATGAATCTTGTGATGATGAAAGGAGATAGCTGAGATGGAGGCAAACACAGTGTCTAAAACCTATCCAACCTGGATTTCTTGTGGTGTGAGAATAAATATTATTTAAGTCATTTTCAGTTGTTTTTTCTGTTACATGTAACAGACATGGCTCATTTTGATCAAGGAGGTAAATCCCAGAAGGAATGGTTTAAAGGGGTGAAACTGGTAGCCTTCAGGAAAGGAGAATAGGAGAGAGGAGGTGTAGTACAGGATACATTGTTATTCTATGCCTTGTGCTATTTTTACATTGTAAAGAAGATGTACCACATGGATTAAAAAATTAAAGAAGAGACAAGTTGACAACTTGCCTTCACATCATGCTTTTTGTTTTGTTTTGTCTTTTGTTTTTTGAGATGGAGTCTTGCTCTGTCACCCAGGCTGGAGTGCAGTGGCAAGATCTCAGCTCACTGCAACGTCCGCCTCCTGGGTTCATGCCATTCTCCTGCCTCAGCCTTCCGAGTAGCTGGGATTACAGGTGCACGCCACCATGCCCTGCTAATTTTTGTATTTTTAGTAGAGACCGGGTTTCACCATATTGGTCAGGCTGGTCTCGAACTCCTGACCTTGTGATCCACCCGCCTCAGCCTCCCAAAGTGCTAAGATTACAGGCGTGAGCCACCGCGCCCGGCACATCATGCTTTTTTTTAATTCACTCTGACCTACAGTGCAAAAGAAAATGGTAGCTCTAATTTCTGGTGATCATCCATTCTAGCTGCCTACTAAAGAGCTTCCTAAGTGAATCCCATTCTCATATCTGCCACCAAAATAATCGCTCTGAAGGACAAATATGATCACATCCTTATTGTGCTTAAAATCCCTAATGGAACTCTAATTTTACCTCTATAGGATAAATTCTAAAGTCCTTAATATGGCATCCAAGACCCTTCCTGATTTGACCCCTGACATTATCTTGAGAATTATTCCAGCCATTCCGAAAATCTCGCTTTTCTCTAGACACTCCATGCTCTCTCAGACCTCCATTCCTTTGCACATACTGTTTCTCTGGGGTGGAACCTCCTTCCTAATCCCTTCTACCTCTTTTTTGAAGTTTTCTTACTCCCCAGTCCTTCTACAGTCTCTTCTTCCAGATACATTGTGGATACCTACAGCCTTCATCAGCATGGATTATATAACAGTTCAAAAATCACTTACGAGAAATTCTGAAATCCAGAAAATCTCTGGGTAACTTCTGCATGACAAAAATATAAGCTCATTCATCTCATGGCCACACATCATATCACACACATATTTAACTTTATGAAGAGAAGGGGAGGAAAGGAGATAAAGAGAAAATCCATAATGTCATCAAGGAATGAATAGATAACGTCAATTTATTTTTTAATGTTGCTGTTGGGAATTGCTGTTTTAGCTCTTCCCAGGGAATACTAAAATATTTTTTGAGTAACTCATTTGCTGGCAAAACCTGAATTGAACTATTTATATGTATATTTATAATCTCAATGGATCCTACTTTGAGTGAATATTGGTTAATTTTGTTGCAGATATATTAATGGGTTCCATTACAGAGTGGAGCCTCGGGCCCCACAGATGGTATTATGTAGCTCATTTTTGGACTGGGGCTATAGATGCACACACTTGTACATATAGAGTTTGTGTATCTTAGGCCCCACTCCAAAAATGGCCACTGCAATACTTCTCATTCCCACAAATTCTTCCAAAACATCCACTTCTCATCAAGAGGTGAGGCCTGTTTCTTCTTCCCCTTGAAACTGGGATTGTATGCCTGCCTTGATGAATAAAAAGCAGTGGAATAGACACTGCTTGACTTTCAACGCCAGGTCTTCAAAGGGCATATGACTTCTGCCTGTCTTCCTTTTTCTCTTGAACTTCCTGCCCTTGGAACCCAGTCACCATGTCCCAGGCCACATGGTGAGGTCACAAGGAGGTGTTCTGACCCACAGTCTCTGCTAAGGTTTCAAACACCAGCCAACACCAACCACTGGATATGCCAGCAAATAAACCTTAATGTGACCCCTGCCCTGGGCATGCAAGCATCCCACCTGTTGGCCAAATGGAGCAAAGAAAAGCTGGTACAACCAAGACCTGCCCAAAATGCAGATTCCTGAGAAAAGTGAAAGTTTTTGTTGTTTTATTAAAACCCACTAAGTTTGGGGGTAATTGTTATGCAGTCATAGTAACTAGAATACCATCATCTTACCTTAAGATGTGAACAATTCTGGATTCCAAAACCTACCAAAGGTTTTCAGATAAGACATGTACACTATAATCATGCATTTGTATATCTACTTTTCAGTGGAATTAGAAGTTCTCTGAAGACAAGAACTAAGTCTTTTTATCTTGGTATTCTCAGAGCCGGTGTCTAAGAGTTAGTAGGTCCTCAAGGCATGTTTGTTGAACTAATGAAAGAATAAACCAAAGAAAAAACACAGTTCCAAACAAGTGGCTGTTTCAAAATAATTATTTAAGAGTCTATACTTTTATTCAACTCAGTCCATTGCCCAAAAATAACTTAGAATGTCTTATTTTTATAATTATTTTCAGCTTATAAACCATAAAAAAGTTTCATTAGCTTTCTTATTGTTTTTATCCTAAAATATTATCTATTATGATCATGTATTTTGTCTATCAAACTATGTTCCAAATTATCTTTGGCCATTTCCAAAAATCAAATGCATCATTAAGGACGAATGCTTTTCCATTACTGAGACTAATAAAAATAACTTGACAAAAACTCTGAAGGTGATTCCAAAACAGGAGACCGCATTGTTTTTGAACAATGCAGTGCTCAAATGCCATGTAATGCAATGAGGTGTTGATGCAAAGACTTCAGCATCCATGGTGACACCTTTAGGAGAGACAAAAACCCCACTAATTTGGAGTGTAAATTCTAAGTTGCATGACAAAAATATAAGTTTATTCATCTCATGATCACATATCATATCACACACATATTTAACTTTATGAAGACAAAGGGAGGAAAGGAGATAAAGAGAAAGTCCATAACATCACAAAGGCATGAATAGATAACATCAATTTCTTTGTTAATTTTCCTGTTGGGAATACCTACTGTATTAGTCCGTTCTCATGCTGCTAATAAAGACACATCTGAGACTGGGTATTTATAAAGGAAAGAGGTTTAATGGACTCACAGTTCCACATGGCTGGGGAGGCTTCACAGTCACGGTGCAAGGCAAAAGAGAAGCAAAGGCATGTCTCACATGGCAGCAGGAAAGACAGCGTGTGCAGGGGAACTCCCATTTATAAAACCACTGGTTCTCCTAAGACTTATTCACTATCACCAGAACAGTCTGGGGGAAACCACCCCCATGATTCAATTATCTCCACCTGGCCTTACCCTTGACATATGGGGATATTACAATTCAAGGTGAGATTTTCTGGGGGGACAAGCCAAACTATATCACCTATTTAGCTGTTCCTCGGGAATGAGCTTGAATGATGAAATAAGTAAGGCACTACTTTTACAGTTTCGCTGCCCAACACTGGTTTGGTTCGACTTTAATAAATCCTTGCTGCCCTGTTTTCCTCCTTCCTCACTTTCAGTCAAGGGCTTGAAGGGGGTTGCATGTAAGAGCAGCTCGGCATCATTCACATTCAGAGGAAACATCAATGTGATAGCAAAAAGAGAAAAAAGTTATTGAAATAAATATAAACACAGTCTCTCAAAAGAATGTCAAAAGGGGGATGAATCTTCCAACCCACAGCAGAAGTTCTTGAAAAGCTGATTTCACCTTTGCCTTCTCTCTGATGTGGCACAGAGCCCAGCAGGACATCCCCTTCTTTCTCTTCCTATTCTTCCATAATCCCTCTCTCTACCCCTCTCCCTCCCACGCCCCTTCCCACATACACCCCACCGCATCCTTCTTTCTGTCCTACCCATCTCATCTTCTGAATCTGTTCTTTTCTCCTGGATGACTAACTTGCTGCCTTTTCTCTATCAACTAAACTGGCCTTGACTTCATTTAATTCCCTTCTTCTTTCATTAACCCAGTCCTGTACAATTCTGGGCCCAGGAACACAGCATGAGTGACAACAGAATTCTCTTTTTCAAGGCAATGAGTGGGAGAACCTGGAATCCTTAGGCACATATACATATACATATGTATATGTTGTCATAACAACACCTTACACATGGAATTATATTTCTCTAAATAGTAGTAGTAATATGGGTAACCTCATCTATATCTCTATAGTTAGGGTATCATAAAATATATCATGGTCTAGGTCCAGTGTGGTGGGTCACGAATGTAATTCCAGCACTTTGCGAGGCTGAGGCAGGCAGATCACTTGCCATCAGGAGTTCAAGACCAGCCTTGCCAACATGGTGAAACTCCGTCTCTACTAAAAATATAAAAATATAAAAATTAGCTGGGCGTGGTGGTGTGCACTTGAAGTGCCAGTTACTCAGGAGGCTGAGGTAGGAGAATCATTTGAACCCGGGAGACAGAGATTGCAGTGAGCTGAAATGGCACCACTGCACTCCAGCCTGGGCAGCAGAGCAAGAAAAAAAAAAAAAAAAAAAAAAATATATATATATATATATATATACACACACACATACACCATGGCCCGACTCCAGATGAACAGTTCAGGGACCAGCTATTCACTGATATATATTGCTGCAGATTTGGATAAATTGGTATTGATTTAAATGGATGGGTATCTCATCCAGTTGAGAGCTACCTCATCACTGAGGCTACCTTATTCCTGGGGTCCCCCTCGTTGGACCTGACATCTCAGCACCAATTTTATAGGCCTGGAAATTGCCAAGGACCTGGCAATGAGTGTCAAGTATCCTCTCTTCTATTCCCCAACCCCACTCCACTCTGAACTCTGAGCCCTGGGTGAGGTTCTGGGAAATGAAGGGTGAGCAAGCTGCAGGAGTAGGACTTCCCATTTACGACAGGGTTGCCAAAGAAAATACAAGACACCTAGTTCAATTTGAATGCATAATTTATTAGTATAAAGCATGAACCAAATGTTGCATGGGACATACTTATACTTTTTAAAAAAGTATTCATTGTGTGGAATTCAAATTTAACTGGGTGTTCCTGTTTGATTCCCTCCCTAGATCTGGTAACCCTAATTTATGGCATTTGGTGAGAGAATATCAACCAGGAATACCTAATGCTTAAAAATGAGAATTCTCAGGTACATAGTGCCTCTTGAGTTGCCCACAAAAATATACCTAAAACATCAGAATATTTAAAAGTCAGCCTCTAAGTACAGCAGGTCAGACAGAGGCAGTCTGAAGCATGAAGATGCTTAGGTAGCTGAAAGTGTTTTATTGGTGTACTATAGACGGAGGTCAAGTCAGCTTGTCCTTAAAGAGTAGATGAGGTTGGAGCCCTGCGAAAATTTACTTGTCAGCATTACTCGTATAGATGAGTTCAAAGTCTCTTCTTATTTCCTGGAAAAGGCGTTGGGAATTTCAAAGCAAAATACTTGCAGGAATGTTTTATTTTATTAATTATTTTTTGAAACGAGGTCTCGCTCTGTTGCCCAGGCTGGAGTACAGTGGCATGGTCTCGGCTTGCTGCAACCTCCACCTCCCATGTTAAAGTGATTCTCCTGCCTTAGCCTCCTGAATAGCTGGTATTACAGGCACGTGCCACCATGCCTGGCTAATTTTTGTATTTTTAGTAGGGACGAGATTTCACCATGTTGGCCAGGCTGGTCTCAAACTCCTGACTTCAGATGATCCGCCCGCCTGGGCATCTGAAAGTGTTGGGATTAAAGGAGTGAGCCACCGTGCTCAGCCCCATTTAGCTTTTAAATAATTATTTAGTCACATGAAGTTACACTGCTGTAGTTTCACTATCTGCTAAGAATTGGGGTGAGAGTACTTTTTTCTTTTTTTCTAAGAATAATCAGGATTGAAGATAAGAAAGTGAGTTAGCCACATTAGAATGTATTTATCACTTTGAATATTCACTTTTCTACTCAGTCTGTGTTAGATTTTTCAGGAAAAAAAATCATGAGCTTTTTGAGCACTTTTGTGATGACTACCGCTATCACTCTTTAAATTTTCCTAGTCGGTGTAGTTCGTTTTATTGTAGTATCTTTGGTCTTTAAGTTTTCTCAATTTGGCAATGTAGATTTCCTTCCAATTTTAAAACACCCGCCGGGCATGGTGGCTCACACTTGTAATCCCAGCACTTTGGGAGGCTGAGGGGCGGTGGGGATGGATCACTTGAGGTCAGGAGTTCAAGACCAGCCTGGCCAACATGGTGAAACCCCATCTCTACTAAAAATACAAAAATTAGCTGGGTGTGGTGGTGCATGCCTATAGTCTCAGCTATTCCGGAGGCTGAGGCAGGACAATCACTTGAACCCAGGAGGTGGAGGTTGCAGTGAGCTGAGATGGCACCACTGAACTCCAGCTTGGGCAACAAAGTGAGAATGAGAGACTGTTTGGTCCCCGCAGTCAGTCCAGACTAAGGAGCGTGCTTGTTCAGCTCAACAGCAGTCACCATGGTGCACGGAAGCACACAGCCACTCCCCATTGCCTGAATAGTATGGGGCCCCGAACAGGGAGTTTGGGTCAATGATGAGATGGAGCCTGAGTGAACTCAGAGCATCTCAGAGATCAGAGCAGAGAAACAAGAAGATGCATTTTGGGTGTGTTCAGAGAAGTAGGACAGGGTGGGCCTTCAGGGTGAAAGTTCAGGCAGGAGCAGGTGAGGGACTAGCCTGCTTTTGTTTTCATTGAAGAATTCCAAAAATTATTTCGCATCTTCAACTCTCTGTTTGAAAAGAATGCTATTCTACTGAAACATGACTGCAGAGTTAAAGCAAGTCTGTTAAATGTCATCGAGGAAAATAAACCTAGACTCACCCGACCTGGCAACCTCTTCCTGCATGTCCCCTGTCCCCATCCGCAAACACTGGCCTGTCTGAATTCCATTCCGCGTTGCTTTTAGTGTTTTTGATGTGGTGTCTGATGTGAAACACAGCAGGTCCTTCTCATCTTAACAGCCTGCTAACCTGTGCACTCACTGAATGCCGAAGCAGCCTCTTAGATACCCTCATTTCCTACAGGGGCTGGAACCTAGAACAAAGTGCTGTGGACATAAGTAGGCATTGAGAGTGAATTAATGAATGCAACCTCCAAATTGCTAACATTTAAAAATACTAATTAGTGGCTGGGCGTGGTGGCTCACACCTGTAATCCCAGCACTTTGGGAGGCCGAGCTGGGCAGATAGCTTGAGGTCAGGAGTTGGAGACCAGCCTGGCCAACATGGTGAAACCCCATCTCTACTAAAAATACAAAAATTAGCCAGGCATAGTGGTGCACGTGTGTAGTCCCAGCTACTCCGGAAGCTGAGACAGGAGGATCACCTGAGCCCGGGAGGCAGAGGTTGCAGTGAGCCGAAATCACGCCACTGCACCCCAGCCTAGGTAACATAGCAAGACCCTGTCTCAAAAAATAAAAATAAAAATACTAATTAGTATAATATGATTGCTCTCAAAAATAAAACAGAACAGAATCACAGAGATTCTCTTGCCTTGACCGTTCTCACACAGACTCCTTTAGAATGAGACTGAAGTGCAAAGTCAGGAGAGTGTATAATAGACTTCAGTCTCCTGAGTTATCAGTTTGGCAACCTCCACTAGAGTTAAATTAGCCATAAGAAAATGAATGAAAGTGCTACCATGCTACATACATCAGGAAAAAGAACAAAATGAAATCATATTGACAAAATACGTCTCTCTTTTCTCTAGAATTGTTCATTTGATCTTTATCCCAAACCTTCCTTGATGTGATTAACCAAAGATTGAAAATTGAAGATATGAGACACATAAAGGGTTATTTGAACCTGTAATCCCAGCACTTTGGGAGGCCAAGGTGGGCGGATCACCTGAGGTTGGGAGTTTGAGACCAGCCTGACCAACATGGAGAAACCCCCGACTTTACTAAAAATACAAAATTAGCCAGGCGTGGTGGTGCATGCCTGTAATCCCAGCTACTCTGGAGGCTGAGGCACGAGAATCACTTGAACCCAGGAGGCAGAGGTTGCGGTGAGCCGAGGTCACACCATCGCACTCCAGCCTGGGCAACAGAGCAAGACTCCATCTCAAAAAAAATAAAAATAAAAAGGTTATTTGATTATCTACTCTGGTTTTGAGGCCACATGGACAATTACACATTCCCTACAGAAATATTTTCTAGAGCTCTGTCCATTCCATTCCCAGTACTCTAGATGTCTTGAAGTCTTTTTCCGAGGAGCTTATTCCAGTTAGGCTGAAATACCTGACAGTTTTTCTAAAACTTCTATTACAATTTGTCTCATTTAAATTTTGCCCCATTACTCCTAGTTAGACCCTCTTCCCGTCACTGTCTTGTAGATAATTTTCATATTCCTTTTTAGGTATAATTTAACTGTGCTTCACACATTAACTTGAGTAGACAGTATATGGTATAAATTACAGAAAACAGCGATGTGTGAAGACACTCTGTGGTGAATAAATTAAGGCATTAATTTCAGACATATCAAACTCACACTTTTTAAATTTGTGGTTCCTATGATTTTCAGATCTGTTTCCAAGGTCTTTGGAATGGCGGAATTAAATGAAAGTGATTAGTCTAAAACTTCTACCTTTACTTCATAGGTTGGAGATTGGCCATTCCTGATATAAATATATTCATATTTTAAAAAGGAAGAATGTTAAAAAGAGAACGTAACATGGAGGGCCTGTTCAGATTGAAGGCGATGTCGGCACAGGTGAAAAAGATTGGGTTTATCAGGAGGCTGAGGCAGGAGAATCGCTTGAACTGGGAGGCGGAGGTTGCAGTGGGTTTAGCAGCGCATCAGATATAATTGCCTTAGTTGAGCAGTCGGGAGAGAATAAAGACTGTCCATTGGGAGAGGCCTTCATCACCCACCGGGTATTTGGTAATGCAGCTGAATGTGCTGAAGGACTGAACATGTTTATAATACAAAGGAAAGATTTTTTTAAAGGAGAACCTCCCTCAAATTTAACCAAAATCTCTCTGTGCAAAGGAAAAACTTCCCAGCACAGACTCTCCTGAGATTCAGGAATTTCTGACTTCCACACTGATAGAGAATTACAGACATGGAGCTGGCACTGAAACACACACACACACCACAACCACCATCACTACCACCACCACCACCACCACCCACATTCTTTTCCCATAATGATGTTACAAGAAAGGGGTCTGCATCCAGACTCCAAGACAGGGTTCTTGGATCTCACGCAACGAAGAATTCAGAGTGAGTCTATAAAGTGAAAGTTTACTAGGAAAGTAAAGGAATAAAAAAATGGCTACTCCATAGATAGAGCAGCCCCAGGGCTGCTGGTTGCCTATTTTCATGGTTATTTCTCAATTACACGCTAAACAAGGGGTAGATTATTTATGCCTCTCCCTTTTTTCTTTTTTCTTTTTTTTTTTTTTTTTTTTGGAGACGGAGTCTTGCTCTGTCACCCAGGCTGGAGTGCAGTGGCGCAATCTCGGCTCACTGTAAGCTCCACCTCCCTCCCAGGTTCACTCCATTCTCCTGCCTCAGCCTCCTGAGTAGCTGGGATTACAGGCACTCACCACCACACCCGGCTAATTTTTTTTGTATTTTTAGTAGAGACGGGGTTTCACCGGGTTAGCCAGGATAGTCTCGATTTCCTGACCTCATGATCCACCTGCCTTGGCCTCCGACAGTGCTGGGATTAACCGCGTGAACCACTACACCCAGCCATGCCTCCCCTTTTTAGACCATATAAGGGAACTTCCTGATGCTGCCATGGCATTTGTAAACTGTCCTGGCGCTGAAATGTAGCAGTGAGGATGACCAGGGGTCACTCTCGGGGCCATCTTGGGCCAGCTTCTTTACTGCAACCTGTTTTATCAGCAAGGTCTTTGTGACCTGTATCTTGTGCCAACCTCCTGTCTCCTCCTGTGACTTAGAATGCCTTAACCGTCTGGGAATGCAGCCCAGCAGGTCTCAGCCTCATTTTACCCAGCTCCCATTCAAGATGGAGTCGCTCTGGTTCAGTGAGATGCCTGGGACAGTGAGGCTTGGGAAAGAATCAAGTCCATCTCTGTTCCCAGTTTTTTCTTCACAGTATTTATCACTGATCCCACATTTTTAGTTTATTTATTGTCTGTCTCCCCCCCACTTCCCACCTAGAATTTAAACTCCACGAGGACAGAAAATGTGTTTTGTGTTGTTCACTTCTGAGCCCCCAAGTCGAGAAGACTGCCTGGCTCATCCTAGGTAGTCAATAGATATTGGTTGAAGGAATGAATTCATTTACTTGGCACTGATTCTCTAAGGAATCAAAGATATGCATACTTCTCTGCTAGAAAGAGCTAGACAAGAAAACAAAAACTTATTATACTGTGGAACGAAGTTCTTTAAATTCCTAATGGTAGGCTTTGAGATCATATTAATCCCTAATCAATAAAGCAGGAAGCAGCTCAAATCTGACAATCTTTTTTTTTTTTTTCTGAGACAGGGTCTCCCTCTGTCACCCAGGCTGGAGTGCAGTGATGCAATTTTGGCTCACTGCAACTTCTTCTGCCTCCAGAGTTCAAGCGATTCTCCAGACTCAGCCTCCTGAGTAGCTGGGACTACAGGCATGAGCCACTACACAAGGCTAATTTTTGTATTTTGGCAGAGGTGGGGTTTCACCATGTTGGCCAGGCTGGTCTCAAACTCCTGACCTCAAGTGATCCACCCGTCCCAGCCTCCCAAAGTGCTGGGATTACAGACATAAGCCACTGTGTCCGGCCAGATCTGACAATCTTCTTAAAGGCACTAGAGATGAGGCTCCATGAGGGCACAGGCTGTGCCTCGCTTGTCTTTTTATATTAGCTCATCCCACAGGGCTGGCATCTTGAATGAATAAGAGCTGACTGGAAGAGCTGACATAGATCACACTAGCCCCTGAGGTAAGCACTTAAGTGCATCAATTCATTCACTCTTCACAATATGTGAGAGGTACAATTAGTATCCCAGTTTCCAGGTGAAGAAAATAAGGTATAAGAATATAGAACTGCCAGTCCTCAACGGCTTGCCTCTCCACTCCAGAGCCACCCTGCTTTGTGACCCTGGAGCTGGCGGCACATTTGGTCTTGTCAACAGAGGGCACCAGAGGGATGCCGCAGGATCACAGTCTTGGGAAGCCCCTTCCTGTGCAGGACCTGGTCCTCCATTGTTCCTGTTCAGTGTGGGAGCTCAGGGGCCACCTTGGCAGAGCTCCAGCTGCATGCTCAGGCCACAGTGTTCTTACAGGTAGTTGCTTCTGCAGACTAGCTCTGGCCCTCACCTTCTGGAAAGTCATTTGCCTGCAGTAGGCTGTGTGCTCTTAAAAAATAAGACTGAATCCCTGCCTGGGGGTGAGGGGTGGGGGGACCCTCCTCCTCCCTCCCTCCTCCCTCCTCCTCCCTCCTTCCTTTAGCATCCCCTCTCCCTCAGCAAGAGGCAGTGGATGCTTCTGTGCACCTGCTACTTCTGTACCCCTTAGACGCCTCTATTACCTCTTTTAGTAACTAACCGTCTTCTAAGACTTAACAATTATTTACATTAAATTTTCCCTGGATATAGTATGAGTAGGGTAATGTAGTGTATCAGATACAGAATTGGCCAGGGTTGTACCACCACAAAGTGATAAACCTGGGTTTCAAACCCAGGAAGTCTCCAGAGTGTATGCCATAAACTCCTATGCTACGCTGTCACAAATGTTTGGGATAAAACTTGGGTTAACACTGCCTGCAGTCTGAATACTTCTAATGCTGCAGGAGGTATTTACTTACCTAGGAGTTTCAATCAATTGCAACAATGAGAATTGCAATATCATGGTAAGGTGCTCAATTTCATCTCAGGTTTGGCATGGACTAATACCAAATGACCCTAAATTTGAATTTTTCAAATCACTTTCACATGCAGGATTTCATCTGCAAACAACTTGCCGGAGTTGTAAGGCACAAGTTATTCTTTCTATAGATAAAGAAACTGAAGCTTACAAATAATAGAAACTTGCATGGTGAGTGGTAAGCAAGTCTCCCTAAACCCAGCCAGAATTTCATCTATAATATCACTGTCTTGTCTTGGGGTTTAATTGCTCCCGAATCAATTTGACTGGGAAGAGGAAAAAGGAATCTCTGAAAGATCTCTACATCCTAATCTTTGGAACTGTGAATGTTGCCTTATTTGGAAAAAAAAAAAAAGAGGGGGGGGGTGGTTTGCAGGTGTAATTAGTTAAGGATCTTGTGAAGGGAGATTATCCCAGATTATCTGAGTATGCCCTAAATGTCATTATAAGTGTCCTTATAAGAGATGAGGAGGATACTTGCACACATAGGAACAGGAGATGGTGATATGAAGACAGAGAGAGCAATGCAGAGATTGGAGTGATGCGGCCGTAATCCAAGGAATGCCAGCATCCTGCAGAAGCTGGAAGAGGAAGAGGAAAGAACAAGAAGAGGCAAGGCACAACTTTCCTCGAGAGCCTCTGGATGGACCTCAGCCTGGAGGATGCCTTGATTTCAGCCCAGTGCTACTGATTTCACACTTCTGGCCTCTAGAATGGCGAAATAGCAAATTTTTATTGTTTTAAGCCACCAAGTTTGTAGTCATTTGTTACAGCAGCCTCAGGAAACTGATACACTGACAAATTCAAGCTTAAGAGAAAAGTTTATACAGATAGAAGAAAATTTCTTAACATGACATAAAAACATTTGTAAACTCAGCTTCATTAAAATTAAGAACATTAAGATGAAAGCACAAGCTACAGATTGTGAGAAGACATTTGTAATACAAATATCCTCCAAAATACATATCTAGAATATAAAAAGAACCTCAAATGGCAAAACTGCAACTACTTTTGCACCAACCTAATAATTTTTTTTTTTAGATGAAGCCTCCCTCTTGTCCCCCAGGCTGGAGTGCTAATGTCACGATCTCAGCTCACTGCAACCTCTGCCTCCTGGCTTCAAGCAATTCTCCTGCCTCAGCCTCCCAAGTAGCTGGGATTACCGGCGCCTGCCACCACACCTGGCTAATTTTTGTATTTTTAGTAGAGATGGGACTTCACTATGCTGGCCAGGCTGGTCTCGAACTCCTGACCTCAGGTGATCTGCCCGCCTCGGCCTCCTAAACTGCTGGGATTACAGGCGTGAGCCACCATGCCCAGCCCAACCTAATAATTTTCAAAAGACCAACAACTCAAAAATTTTTGAACGGGCAAAAGATTGAAAGTGCTCATCACAAAAGAGGATATCCAAATGACCAATATACATAAGAAAATGTGCTTAATGTCATTGGACAATTGGGGAAAGCAAATTAAAATCCCAGTGAGCTAAGATACCACTACACCCTCTCACCATGGCTAAAATTAACAGGACTGATAATATCAAGTGTTGGTGAAGATATGAAATAACTAGGACTCTCATACACTGTAGGTGGGGGTATATACGAATAGAATTACTTAGAAAAATGGCTAGGTGCAGTGGCTCATGCCTGTAATCACAGCACTTTGGGAGGCTAAGGCGGGTGGATCACTTGAGGCCAGGAGTTCAAGACCAGTCTGGCCAACATAGCGAAACCCCGTCTCTACTAAAAATACAAAAAATTAGCTGGGCTTGGTGGCACGCACCTGTAATCCCAGCTACTAGGGAGGCTGAGGCAGGAGAGTTGCTTGAACCCAGGAGGCGAAGGCTGCAGTGAGCCAAGATCACACCACTGCACTCCAGCCTGGGTGACAGAGCAAGATTCAGTCTAAAACAAAAAAAAAAGAAGAAAAAAGGAATTACTTAGAAAAACTATTTTAATAGTAGTCTACTAAATCTAAACAATGTATATACTATAATACAGCAATCCTACTCATGGATATATGTGAGATAAAGTGTGCTTACGTGCACCAAAAGACATAAACAAAAATGTACAAGAATATCCATCAACAGTAGATTAAAAATTGTGCTACATTCTTATAATGAAATAATGTACAGCAATGAAAAGTGATGAACTACTGCTATAGCCAACGTCACGAATGAATCTCACAGGCATAACATTAAGCAAAAGAAGTCAGACAAAAAATAGCACACACCGTATGACTCCACTTACATGAAGTTTAAGAGCAGGCAAACCCAAGCTATTGTGATAGAGGTTAGAAGTGTGGTTTCCTTGGGGGGCTGTCTACTTTGAGGGGCCTCAGGGAAGCCTACTGGTGTGCTGGAAAAGTTCTAAATCTTCATCAGGGTGGGGGATACATGGATGTATATATAAGTAAAACAAATTAATTGAGATATCCACTTAAGGTTTGTGTTCTTTATCATATATAAGGTAGATCTTAAAAAGAACAAAAAAAAAGTATTTTAAAGAACCAAGTAAAAAAAATTAAGGTTAATGCATTATATTTAAGAGTCAGGAAACAGCAGACCATTCTAGTTTCACTAAAAAATGGTCTTCAGAATGGATTTTTCTCATTTGCAAAATTGGAATATTAATATATACCAATCTCATAGAGCTATTAAGAGTTAGATAATGCATACATATGCTTGAGCTCTAAAAGAAGCCCCACATAAATATAAGGTAATATTATTTGTGGAACATTCCAACTCTCATTTTCACTTATGAAATCTCTTATAAATACTGCCTCCTTTCTCTTAAATTACAATCACGAAAACCAATGAAGTAAACGGGTGTAGAAACTGCATTAGGCCAGCAACATTTGGGAAACGGCGGCTAAAAGGAGGGCATCTATTCCTTCCATGACCGTCTGATGGGTGATTGTCCTAATGTTGAAAAGGGGATATTTATACATATTAAATCTTCCTGAAGGATTCCCAGAATCTATTTAATGACAGGATATTCAATTCCAGAAAATCCAATCAAAGATTATAAAAAGCCTGAAGCCCAATAATCCCATTCTGCTCATCTTCTTTCTGAGGTGTATTAATAAAACAGTTAAACAGTAATCAAGTTGTAGACATACTACATCTACGTACATAGCATGGTTCAAATCACACATTCCTTCTAAATCTGAGCTGCCCAATATGGTCACCACTAACTACATGTGACTATGGACAATTTGAAATTTGGCTAGTTTGAATTGATTTGTAATCTAAGGGTAAGATGCATACCAATTTCAAAACTTCGTATAACAAAAAGCATATAAACTATCTCAGTAATAATATTCTCATATTATGTGTCAAAATGATAATATTTTAATGTATTGTTAAATAAGATAAATTATTAAAATGAATTTCATCTGTTTATTTTTACTTTTTTCAGTGTGGCTAATAGGACATTTTAAATTACATACATAGCTTGCATTGTATTTCTATTCGACAGCAGAGCTCTAAATAAAGATGAAACTTTTCATAATGCTATTCCTCTCAGGACAGTTTTCAGGAAGAGCATTTCAAGTATTAGGGTTAAGGTTACTTCACGTTTTCTGGCCAAATTATCTGGCTTTGTCAAAGATTGAAACCAACATGTAATCTCTATAATCAAGTGGGTTTAAGCATGGCCATATAATAAAATGCTTGCCCTGCGTGATGTCATTGAATATTTGACCAATTATCTCTGATCTCCAGTAACACATAAACCTGTGGTTCTGGAACTTTAAGGGGCCTTTAAGAATGAGGCAAAGAGTGCTAGCTTCGGCAGCACATATACTAAAATTGGAAAGAATGAGGTAAAGAAACGACTTCAGTAGATCCCCTAGAAAACTTTCCAGGACCCCCCAATACAGACACTATATTTGAATGAAAACAAGACGGCTACAGACTGATTTGTGTCCCCCACAAACTCGTATGTTGAATCCCTGACTCCTAACGTGACTGTATCTGGAGATTGAACCTTTAATAGAAGGTAATTAAGGTTAAAAGAGATCATAAAGGCAGAGCCCTAATTTGATAAGATTGGTGGCCTTCTAAGAAGAGGGAGACAAAGACCGCTCTCTTCCATGTGAGGGTAGCAGTGTGCAAGCTAAGAAAAGGGCCCTCACCAGAAACTGACCCTGCCACACCTAGATCTGAAACTTGCAGCCTTTAGAATGGTAAGAAAATAAATTGCTGTTAAGTCACCCAGTATGTGGTATTTGTTAAGATAGCCCGAACAGGCTAATACAGTAGTCCCCCTTTATCCATGATTTCAGTTACCCGCAGTCACCTATGGCCTGCAAATATTGAATGGAAACGTCCAGAAATAAACAATTCATCAATTTAAAATTGTTCCCCATTTTGAGTGGCATGATGAAATCTTTAGCCAACCCGCTCCTTCCGGCCCAGAACGGGAATCATTCTTCAGCCTAGCGTATTCACGTTGTCTGCACTATCTGCTCGTTAGTCACTTGGTAGTTGGCTTGGTTATTAGAAAACATAAAACAAAAAAAACACGGTATATATGGGGTTTGATACTAACATAGTATATACGGGGTTCGGTACTATCCTCAGATTCAGACATCCACTGAAGGTCTTGGACATACTCCCAAAGGATAAGGAGCAGCTACTATATGGATACCTGCTACTTAAAGCAATCTCACTTTATGTTTTATTTTATATTTTAATTTTTTGGTAGAGACCGGGTCTCAGGATGTTATCCAGGTTGGTCTTGAATTCCTGGCCTTAAGCAATCCTTCTGTATCCCAAAATGTTGGGATTACAGGTGTGAGCCACCACACCTGGCCCCAAGCAATCTCATTTTAATTAAACATTATTATTAATCTTAATACTAAATGTGATATATACATTTTTGTTAGATAAGAGCATAGTGATTTGCACAAAATGCAGAGTAAACAGACATTTATTTTCTCTAAAAGTTAATAAGACAAGCCTAGCCTGTGTCCTCTGCAGGCCAACTCACTCATAGACCATCTTTGGAAAGCCAGGTTAAAAAGGGTCAAGGAGAAATAACTACTATTTAAAAATATTCTTACTCAAATATTTTATGCTTAACTATATCAAAAATATTCTCTTCAGTAAATGGAATTTGCATTCCCACTTGAACTGAAAATGCTAAGTTGTTAATACCTTCTCCAGGGATTTACTTCTTGGGATGACACCTTCACTGAGTTCATCATAGTTTAAGCATAATAAAATCTCATTATATGCTCCAAAGCATGAACAATCCGGGAAGTTCCTCAGTCAGTGTAGAACTTAGCCTTATGGCTTTGAGAATAACATTTTAAAAGACATTACATAAAGAAAGAATGGATCCCAGCCTGGGGAACAAAATTGTATGCTTTGTTTCTTTAAAAACATCCAAAACAGCTGGACGTGGTGGTTCACGCCTGTAATCCCAGCACTTTGGGAGGCCTAGGCGGGCGGATCACTTGAGGTCAGGAGTTTGAAACCAGGCTGGCCAACATGGCGAAACCCCATCTCTACTAAAAATACAAAAAATTAGCTGGGCGTGGTGGCCCATGCCTGTATCCTAGCTACTTGGGAGGCTGAGGCAGGAGAATCGCTTGAACCCGGGAGGTGGAGGTTGCAGTAAGCTGAGATCGCACCACTGCACTCCATCCTGGGCGACAGAGTGAGACTCTGTCTCAAAAAAAAAAAAAATCCAAAATATCTTCAGGTTTTTACGCCTGATTGTAAAGAAAGGGGTGCCAGGGAAGGAAGCAACCCATATAGGGTAGTTGCTTTAATCACTGTTACTATGAATTTTTTGAGAGCAGGAAGGCGCGTCTAAGAACTCCAATAAATCTATACTAAATTTTATGTGTCCCATACATATTTTCTGGGAAAAAGGGCCCTTGAGCTTTGAACATAATCTCAGAGGAAACAGTGACCAAAAAGGTTAAGAACCTCTTGTTGAAGGGTTTGCTTTATTGAACGGAAGAAACAGTTCTCCCTCTCCCCTCCACGCCAGGCATAAGCAGCCTTCTGGGTGTGCCGCCTTTGGTACCACCCAAGACCTCGGGATGGGTACCCATCCCTGCCTCCACTGCCTGGTTTGCTGGTTACCCTGCTCTTTGGTTCTGTTTCTCCATGCGTGTTTCTGCAAGCTGCCTCAATGTCCCCCTTCCTCGGCAGTTGTCCTACTCTGTGTCCCTGAAATAAGAGCGTTCCTCAGCGGCTGCCTCATTTGGGTGAGACCCACGTGACACTCACATTTGTCAACCTCCCCTTTTTCCTCTCTACTCTTTTGGGGCCACTGGCCTTTGCCCCGTGCTGGAGAGGTAGCCCCCCATCCCTCGACTCTTTACCCTCTTCCTGGTTGGGTTTGGCAGATACTTTCACGCGTGTCCCATCATGTCCCTGTCCTACCATTCCCAGGTGCTGTGAAATTCTTTTCCTGGCCCACTCGAAAGATGTGAGAAAGAAATGGTGCCTGGAGTGAGCTCTCTGCTCCCCCGAAAAGAATATTACACATAACTAGTAAGCGCTTTGTGTTTGGGTCCATGATTCCGACATGTGACCTGGAGAAGCACAGTCCCCTGCACCTGCCTTGACCATGGCCTCCTGAGAGTCCCCAGAGCCACCAAGCCCCCCATTCCAAGTGCTCTCCTTGAATGTGACTCGGCTCTTCCCACAGTCCGCCCAGCCTGGGTTAGGGAATGGGAGCTCTCTCTACTATACTCTTCTCCACAATATTCTAAAACCTCCTCTCTGTCCTTGTAGAGAGAGCGCAAACGGGTAAGTTTTTTCCCCCTAAAACTTGCTTAAAATCAGCGCGTCGGGCCCCGGGGCGCCCGAGATGTGAGGGCGGGGAGGTGGTTGCCGGGGCGGTCCGCGCCCCCACGGCGAGGTGCACGGAGGAGCTCGGCCCAGCAAGCGGCGGAGGAGGGCCAGCGAGAGGGGTCTGCGAGCGGAGGCCCGGGCGGCGGCGTCCCCGGGGGCAGGCAGGCCGGCCGGGCCCCGGCCAGGACGCTGCGCCGCGGCCTCCGCGCCTCCTCGGGGCGCCGCGCGGCCAGGCCGGCGGCGGCGGCGGCGGCGGCCCCCGGGGATGGCAGCGGCCGGGCTCCGCCAGCAGGTGGCCCCGGGGTCCCAGCGGCACCGCCCCCTCCGCCGGCGCCCCTCCTCCCGCGGGGGCGGTCAGCGCCCCGGCCGGCTCTGCACCCGCCGCCGCCCTCCCCGCAGCCCGCCCGCCCGCCGCGTCTCCGGAGCCGCTGCCGCCGCCGCCGCGTCCGCAGGCTGAGCCCAGGCGGGCCGGCCGCCCCGAACCGCCCCCCGCCGCCGCCGCCGCCGCCGCGCCCCCGCGCCCCCGCCCGGCCCGCTCCCAACGGAAAGTTGGGCTGCGGCGGGTGGCGTCTGGAACCCGCGGGCCGGCATGAGCGGGGTCCGCGGGGGCGCCTAGGGCACCGGGAGGCGGCGCCGCGCGGGGGCAACTTCACCCGGGAGCCCACGCCGCCGGGCCCCGCGCCTGCAGCCCCGAGCGGGCTCGCGGTGGTTCCTCCCGTCCCGCGGCCTCCCCCCGCCGACTCCAGGCGCGGACCTTGGTCCCGGCGGCTCCGCGGCGGTGACACGAGCCCGCGCCGCCGCCGCTGCCGCCGCCGCCGCCGCCGCCTCCTCAGCCCCCGCCGCCGCCTTCCCCGCACCATGGAGTTCTCCGAGAGGAAAAGAAGCAGGAAATCCCAGAGCTTCAAACTGGTGAGCCGAGGTAAGCGGCCGCCGGGGCGGCGGGGGCAGACAGCGGGCGCCGCGCCCTCGGCCGCCCGCGGGGGTCCACGCTGGGGGGCGCGCCCTCCCGGAGCCCCCGGTCCTTCCCGGTCCCCCGGTGCCTCCACCGGGCTGGCAGGCAGGGCCGCGGCCGCACACGCCGGGCGGCGGGGAAAGTTGTGCGGGGGGAGCCGGGGTGTTATTTAACGTAAACAAGTCGGAGGGCAGCTCAGGAAATTAGAAAACAATGACACCGGGGGGCCCGAGCCCTCCTCGGGGCGCCTCCGGGGCAGGGCTGGGGCGGCCGCGGACCTGCCTGGCCATCAGGCCGAGCGTGGACCCTCGGACCTGAAATTTGCTGTTTTTGTTTTCTGGGGTCTTCCCCCTTCCCCCCGCCAAGAGAAGGAGGAAAAAGGATGACCGTTGTTGTTCTTTTTAAGAAGGAGAAAGAAGCTCACGCCGTGTCCAAGCCCAAGGCGGAATTGTTGACATCCAACATCTCTAGCTAGCTGATTTGGGTTGGAAAGGTGTTTTAGACTAGATCACATAGCAGTCAGATAAGTATCCTTTAAAAAAAAAGAAAAAAGAAAACAAAGAATAGAAATCCATCTAGTTCCTGACGAATTAACAGGTATACACCACACTCTAGGGTTTGTATTTTGTCAGGGAGGGGAAAGTGGAATACAGTCTTGGCTGTGTTCAGTTACTTGTTAAGTCTTTATCTTCCTGATTTGACTTTTTTTTAAACAAAAAATAAGAGCCATCGTGAAAATATATCTCAAAATGCATTGTCATCTTTAATTAGGGGCAGGTGACTTTTTTCATTATAATGTCACAAGTCCTCATATTGAGTTTAGACCCGCTCTGTTTAAATGTCGTCTTTTAATCAAGTTGAGGTCAAAGCCAAACCACAACCTGTCCACTTTTCCTCTGTCGTTTTCTCTAGCATTGGCATCAGGGTAGAAACTCCAACAACCTGCAGAAGTCACGTGTAAACTGATGAAAATTAGTGAAAAATCGTGGACAATTGCAAGTAATCGAATTTTTCAAACTGAGCTAAGCTAGCTAAGATGTGGATTTGGTTCCTCTGAAAATGCTTTGATTATAGGCATTTTGAAGATCCATTCTTATCTGCCTCCCTTAATTTAGTTTGGATACTGTTTAATGAAAGAGGCCTGAAATAGTTTCACGCATTCAAAATACTAGGCTCTTCCCACTTTCTGAGTAAATTTTTTTTCCACATCTGTGTTGATTACTCAGTTACTTGGACTTTTAAAAGTCTCTGTCTGGGTGATTGCCCTGTTGGTGCTATCTGATTCATTCAGGAATGTAGGCTGCTTTCTTATTGATGACCTCAGAGAACTTAACGGCTTTATCTTAAAAGTGAGAGTAGTTTTGTTGACTTTGTCCTGTGAGGTCTAAGGCCAGAGAAAGGGGACTAGGTGTTAAGGAGGAACCTCTGTTTTCATGCCTAAGTGACCCTGCTTTTCAAAAATAGAAGCAAAAGTGCAGTAGCCTCCATAGAGAAGCTTGTAAAATATTGTATTTTAAACTTTGACTGACATAGCAAGTTTTTCCTTTTTTCTTTTTCTTTTTCTTTTAATTATAGGTCTGATTCTTCTCTTTCTCTGCAGGTGCAGTTTTAGAAAATAAACTGTTGCATATTAAATAAAGTGCAGTAGCTGAATGCGAAAGAGTCACTTGTGTGAAAGATGAAAATCTTGCTTTCTTATCCAAATCATACTACATTTCAAATAACAAATCAGTATTTTTCATGTATGCTTGCCTTTAAGCTGCTTAAAGGCTGAGATTTTCTGGGTAAACTGAGAAAATTAGAGTGCTGGCTAACTTTAAAGCATACTGTTGATATGCTGGTGAAAATGGGTTGTGAAGAGAAATTTGGAAACCTCCCCTGCTCTATGATTGGGCAAACATACTTGCCACCTCAAAGAAAAAAAGCCTAAAAAATGGCATCTGTGGGTACAATTTACCGTGAAAATGGTGTGATCAAGCAAAGCTGTCTTCTAAAGCCAGAGTAATCTTTCAAGTTTGCGTACTCCAGAATAAGCAAAGTTTTAGGAATTATTATTGACTACAAATTCTGTGATTAGTTCAGTTCTCAAAAAGTTTATTTATAAATTATAGAGTATACATACTAAATAGAATGAGATTCTAGACTTGACTGCTTATTCCTATCTTGAGGTCTTTAGGATTCTAATTTTTGGTTGTTTTCTCATGCCAGATTATCACCATGAGGTGTATAAGATCCCAGAATTCAGCAACGATGTTAATGGGGAGGCCAAAGAGACACAACCCATTTTTTTAGGTAGGTTCCTATGTCAATTAATATCTCAGCAAAACATCGTGGCCATTTGCAATTAGGGGGAAAAAAGGAAATTGTTCAGGAACGGGAAATGTCTGCCATTGCTTAATGTATGACATTCTTTTCAAGACCTTTTATTTTACAGATTGCCAATACATCCCTTATTAACATTGCTAAAAGTTGTAATTTCAGACATAAATGTTTATTAGTGTCTACACACAGTGCTAATTATCACTCACTCACAGAGCCAGATGCTGACTGTGCAGTTTTGTGGCTGTGCGCTCACCCCATTTACATTGCATATTCGCTGGCATGCTTCACTGGCAATAGTTTGTGTAATTGGGGTATTACATCTTTGACATCTGGATAACAGAAATTCAATTTCCAGGAAGCTGCTATTTGTTTGGTTTTGCTTCTGCCTTGGGTGGGATAGAGGATTAATGTGCTGTCTTACTACAATGTCCCTTCACCTTTGTGGCCCAGTTGCTAATCCTGCCATGACAAAATTAAATGAAATCTACAGCCAAAAAGCATAAGGAAAATAAAAGTGTGATTGTCTGCCTAACCAGCTCTTGATAGTGCTAGTTATCATCAAGCAGCTCCTCATTTTCCTGACTTTGTGCTCCTTTCACACCAGCATTTTGGGATAGGGGGAACAGCGTGCTTTCCTCTTACCATCGTTGTTCCCAGCTCATGTCAGGGACGAGCAGAGCTAAAGCAGCATTTCCGAGACTTTCCAGCAAGTGTAGCTGCATGATGGGTGGGTAGGTAGCCACAAACATTGCCATCTTTTCCATGTGCAGTGTTGGCGCAAATACTGTGCAGGAAAGACTTTGGATGTGCAGTTTTTTATTTGCACACCATCAGCCAAAAATGAAACCATGTAGGATTTTGCCTCTGAGAGTGAAGTACCCATAAGGTCAGGGTGGAGAGTAGATGGTGGCGTTTGGCCTCAACCTTGTCCATCTTGGACCTCTGCAATCCCAGGTAGCAGGTTGAGGGCCCAGCACTGCACAGCAAGGAAGCAGAACATGAGAGGGGTCAGAGCGAGAGCGATTACAAGGAAAGCCACAATTACCCCATCAAGGGGGACTTCAGGTAGCAGGACTGCTGCTCAGACCCAGTGTGGGTCAGCCTTCAAACGAAGCTCTCACCAGGATCTCTCTGGTTTTGCTTTGAGGGATAGAAAGGGTGGGTCGGGATGCATTGGGAAGAAGTCAAATATTAATATATACTTTAAGAGGAAAAATAGGAGGGAAATGTCAGCATTTCTTACATGAGCGATCATTGATGGCACATGGATCTTTCTGCTGAGGGAAAGAATATCACTGGGGCCAGCGCTGCTCCCAGTACCTGTTTACTGTTAAGAGAGCTAGGAGCCAAAAGGTTAATAATCAAGTGAAATGCTGTGGTCCAGAAAGAGAATATTCTTGGATTCTAGTCTTTCCAGTCCCCTAAACTTGGTCAGTTGGAATTCTTTTTTTTTTTTTTTTTTGAGACAGAGTTTCATTCTTATTATCCAGGCTGGAGTACAATGGCACGATCTCGGCTCACTGCAACCCCTGCCTCCCAGGTTCAGGCAATTCTCCTGCCTCAGCCTCCCAAGTAGCTGGGATTACAGGCACCTGCCACCACGCTTGGCTAATTTTTTGTATTTTTAGTAGAGACAGAGTTTCACCATGTTGGCCAGGCTGGTCTCAAACTCCTGACCTCAGGTGATCCACCTGCCTCAGCCTCCCAAAGTGCTAGGATTACAGGCGTGAGCCACCGTGCCTGGCTGGTCAGTTGGAATTCTGTATTATCAAAGTAACCACTCTATATAGCCATTTGAAATAACGAATTTACCCTTTAGTAGAACATTTACGTTCACCATACAAATGGAACATCATGTCCTTGATTTAGTTCTCCAGCAAGGCAGGCTTTCCCACGCTTTCTGCTGTGTACTACTAGAAAAGTGGTAAGGTCACTACGAAGGAAGTGAATTGTAAGGATAAGAGAGGGGAAGCTGAAGAGCAACAGGATGCTAGTGCCCAGGATTCAGTAAGCTGATTCAGTAAGAGATGATAGATGTTGTTGCTTTTCTTCTTCCTAGTCCAAGTTGAGGAAGATGCAGGAATTCCAATGAAAGACCAGGCTTGAGATAGATACGCTTTCAAAGTGGTTGCTCCAGAAGGCCTTCAACATCAAGAGACAAAAGATTGAACAGCCTGGGAGTGTGCTGTGGGTTATTTTCAATCTTTTGCTCATTCTTGGGTCATCATGTAGTTGGTTCCCAAATAACATTTTTATTTTGTGATCTCTAGGTCAGTTAAGAAAAAATAACAGAAACTGTCACAGAAACATGATTTCTGGAGCAATTGAGAATAGTTACTGATGGCATCTGAGAGTAGGAATTTTTTGTTGACAGTGTTATAGTTTATAGTTTTATGGTTACACTTTTCAAAACATAAAGATTTCAATTATGTTTATTTTCTAAATTGCTAAAGCCTGTCCATAAAGATGTAGAATTATATGGGAAGCTTATGACATCCAAGGGGGTTTGGTACCAAAATACTAGAACTCTTTCCCCTATAACAAAGTACTGACACACTGTCCCAGGGATGGTCTATAGGATTTTCTACATTCAAACATATGTGTTCCCTGTAATACTATCTGCATCTATAAGATCAAAGTTTATGTTTTAGGTGAAAAAGAGTCTTCTAGAATGTGGCAGAGGTTCTCGCATCAAGTCTACTTCTCTAGAACATTTTTAGGCTGTTAATGAATGTAGTGCATCTCACATGGTAGGGTAGCTCAGTAGCGTAAATGGCTTGGCCTCCTGCTTTAGGAATTACTCACATATTTTTAATTGGATAATAGGGTCAGAAGACGTTACTTTACCCGTGGACATTGACTTTCTCAAGCTTACTGTGATGGGACTACAATGAAGATTTAAGCACTGTTTGAGGGAAAACAGTTCTCTTAAATCAGTTCAGCCAGTGTCTTTATGAGAAAATACTCCGAACTCAGCACTTTTCTGGAATGGGAGTGGGGTCAGAGATAGTCACAGAAATGGATAGGACAGGGACCTTGTTCTCGGGGATTCAGATCCAGCTGGGGAGGAGACAGGACAAATTCAGGAAACAGGGAGCAGCATTCAGCAATCGTAAGAGCTACAGTTGTGTGAGCACTTAACTGTGTGCAGGGCAGCACATTGAGCACTTTACATAAAAGACCTGATTTGCTCTTTGCAGCATGTCTGTACAAGTTATCGTCAACCCCATTTTGTAGATGAGCCTAGAGATGTCGAGGTGACCTGCCCAAGGTCTCTCAAGTAGGAAGTGCCACAGGTGGGGTTCCAGTGCAGGTCTGCCTGAGCTTTGAACACTCCACTTAACCGCCTCTCTGTGAACAGTAACTAAATGACAAATGTGAATGATCAGGGCAACAGCAAATGCAGAGTTGGAAGGGGTAGAGGGGAGGGCTCTGCAAAGCAGAGATGTTGAACTACAGGAAAGATTCGCTCCTGTATTTCTCCTCCCTGGAGAATATTCCAGGTGGGAAGGGTGAGGGAGCCACCAATAAACATCATTATAGCTCGACCATGAGTGTTGCACTCATGGTTTAGAAAGTGCTTTCACATCTGTTTTCTCGGGATTTTTACCATATACCTGTGGGGTAGTTAGGACAGATATAATGATTCCTATAATGATGGGAACCGAAGCTCAGTTACCTGACCTGCTCATGAATAGCAGAGGCCGGAGTAAACCCAGCCCTCAGTAAACTCAGGCCTCCTCTCAAAAGATCTTTCCACTCTGCGCTGTGGAGCCAGGCGAAGCCAAGGCTCATGGAGGAGGCCTTAGCTGCTAGCAGGACACTTTTAGAAGGATTTTAATGAGACAGTTAATTTGTTATTCATAGCAGTAATGCAAATATAAAATGAAGTCTCTTTTCACACATTGGATTTTGGGTTAGATTTATCATAGTATGTACATTTGAAACGTTTATTTGTCAGGTGTTCAGTCTCATTCATTTATTCATTCAACAGAAATTCATTGCGCTCCGTTTACATCCATGCTAAGCCCTGTTCTAGTTATTCTTTTTAATATTCGGTTCAGTTATTCAGCTTTCCATAGATGAAGCACACAGTGCGGCAGCCATGCCAGCTGAGCAGGGTCGACATCTCTGAAACTCTGAAATCTGTTTTCAGTGGCTTTCTTGATGACAGCTGCCCCCACTAGAGTCCCCAGAATCTCCTCAAAGAGGACACACTGGAACAATTGCTGTGCACTTTTACAAGTTAGAGAGTTTTCTCCCAGCCACGACATCATTCCCCTCCCTGGAGGACTCGGCAGGTCCGTTTGTAAAATGAAGGAGGTCTTCACGTGGAGTCAGGTGGCCTGGGTCCCACCCTGGTTCTTGGTTGGTTTCTAAAGGCTTGGGAGCTGAGCCCCTGCTCCCAAGAGAAAGAAGGGTCTAGTGTGTCACTTAATACCTGGGGCAGGAGTTGCAACCTCAGAGGAAATGAAGGGCCAAGGGGGAAAAGTGGAACCCCAAAATCCCAGTATGTGGAAGCAAGTGCTTCCCCTCTGTTCCTCCCCCACAAAAGCTCCACCTTCAGCACCCTGGCCCCACTGTGTCCTTGTGTCCCTGTGCTCTTTCTTGTCAGTCCTCTCCTTTTTTGGTAGTGGAGTGAATGACCAGGAGTGTCTCTTGGGGTTAGGTACGTGGCCGGTAATAGTGAGTGTTATTTACCCAGAGCTTGCTGTGTGTCAGCACTATGTAAAGGACTTTGTAAATGTTATCCCATTAATTGTCCCAAGAAATGTGTTGTTTTTCCCTCTTTATGGATGAAGAATTTGAGGAGTTCACAGAGTTACTCAGTGCCAGAGCCAGGATGCAAGCCAGGGTCTGCCTGTCTCCAAAGCAAGCCCTTAACCGCATGGCAGCCTTTGTTCAAACGTGCTCCCAAGCGGAACCCCCAGTATGTCCAGCAGATCAAAGGGGAGCAGAGCTGCTTGAAAAAAGGTCGAGGAGACCCAGAGCGCCTTACGTGCGTTTCACATTCCTCTGTGGGCCTCTGCAGAATGTTAGGGCGCCCCCAGTCACTGTTTTAAAACTCCTGGTCTAGACAGTTCCCAGGGCTTCATACAGCACCTGATTTGTCTGATTATACTCTAGGACCGAAAAATGGCTTCGAAAACAATTGCAAGCAAAGTCAAAGTTTGGAGAGCCTCTTGAGGGAACTTAAATACCGATGGCTTCTTTCAATTTATGTGCACATATACATATGTTTCGGTAGCTGTGGATGCAGAACTTGGTCGTTCTCATGTATGACTTGTTGCCTAAAGTCTGGGAGGCATTTGTAGTTAGGCCATCCGGGCACTCCATCTCTCATTTAGTTTCTACTGCAGCTACACTGTGAGGTTGGTGTTGGGTCGGTCTCATGTTTTACAAATGGGAACCTCAACTCAGGGATGAAAGTGATTTGCCCAAGGCTACATGGTCATTAGTAGCTGACCACACTTTCCAGTGGGGTCTCCTGACATCCACTTCTGAGTTCTTCACCTTGTCAGAGCTGCCACAACTCCTTGCTCCAATCTGCCCACATGGGCTGATCTCAGTACGTAACTTCTCACCCTTTCTCTTGCTTAGAGACTTCAGCTGCCTTGTCCTGGGTTCTAGAATCAAGGCAAAGCCCTTCACTGAGTGTTTAGTATGCACGGTCTGACCTGACCACATCTGCATCTCCCTGTCCGCAGCTTTCATGTAACCGCCTTCCCTTGAGCCAACTGGCTTCCTAAAGCAGGACTTCCAGGTGCAGAGGGGGCACCACAGGGCGAAGGAATGGGGTGGGCAGGAGCTATGGCCTGGGAAAGCCCCTCCTGCTTGGAAGAAAGGAGCTAGGGCTTGTTTACTGTCTCCCCTGTGTGCTGGGCACATCCGAACTTTATGTCATTTAACACTGAGACCAGCTCTGAGAAGGTATTGTCATTTCTACTTTTATACGAGAAAAATGGGCCTTTAGAACTGTTAATGTACGTAAGGTCATAGAACTAGGAGACAAGAGCCTGGATCTGGAATTTGGACATGGCCTGGCCACAATCTTTCCACTGTGCCATGCTGCCTTGGAGGAGTGAGGCCCCGCTCTCCTCTCCCGTTCAGTTCTCTGTCTGTTTCTAAACCACCTTTCCAGCCTTCTCTTGCTCTTCACCCTCACTGAAAACGTGTGCTGTGTCAAACTGGTCACATCATTCCCTCCTAAAGCACCTTCCTGTTCTCATCTCTGCCACTTCACTGTGCCTCCTTCTCCATCCTAGCCTCCTACCATTCCTTACCCCATTTCCAAACTCCTTCTAGTAAAATCCTGTCTCTCCTATCGGTTTTTAAAGCCCAATTCAAATATTACCTTGGCCTGTAAGCCTTCTCAGTTTACACAGCGTAGCAGAGAGAAGTTGGATTTAGAGTCAGAAAACCTTGCTTTGAATCTCAGGCTCCAGTTCTAACACCTTGGATAACACTCTTGAGGGGTTTTCCTCATTTTCTGCAATAGAAGAATAACGTTGGCCCTCCTGACGCACATGTGAAATCCTGTATGGTAAAACGCTTTTTCAAACTGGAAAACACTGTATTTGTGTTTTTATTACCCCATTCTCCCTCCTCCCAGATTTAGGAGTTATCTTTTCTTTTTTTTCTTTCTTTCTTTTTTTTTTTTTTTTTTTTTTTTGAGACGGTGTCTCACTTTGTTGCCCAGGCTGGAGTGCAGTGGCGCCATCTCGGCTCACTGCAAGCTCTGCCTCCCGGGTTCACGCCATTCTCCTGCCTCAGCCTCCCGAGTAGCTGGGACTACAGGCGCCCGCCACCATGCCCGGCTAATTTTTTTGTATTTTTTTTAGTAGAGATGGGGTTTCACCGTGTTAGCCAGGATGGTCTCGATCTCCTGACCTCGTGATCCACCTGCCTCAGCCTCCCAAAGTGCTGGGATTACAGGCGTGAGCCACCGCGCCCAGCCTAGGAGTTATCTATTCTTCGGATCACTTGGGCACTAAGTAATAACATTACTCTTTTCTGACACTTACCTTGTGATGCCTAATATTTACTGATTTTTGTGTGTGGCTTTATTGTGCTCAAGTCACCCTGCAGATCCTCCCCCGAAACTTAACAGCTGCCACATTGAAATGTGGTTGTTTATTTTCAGGACTCTCCTAATCGCTCCTAATGTAAATTGTCAGATCCTAGAGGGCAAGTGTGACCTGAATTCATTTTGGATCCTTTGAGAACATAGCACAATGCTGTATCCGTAATAGGTACTCTGCTGATAGGTCCTCAGATATGTGATTTAAATGCATGAATATATTGGACACTGTCGTTAGGACTCTGAAGATTTATTGTAAAGTATACTGCTATATTGAGATTTTAGAGACATTTAGTGAGCCAAACTAAAAGATGCCTCATTTAACTTTAAGCTTCTGTAACATACTAGAGTAGAAATTTGGGATTTCTGATGTTGATTTGTGAGATACAACTTCTTTTTTCAAATCTAGAAGAGACCGAAAAGGAGAACTCACATATGAAAGCCAGTGACATGTTGGAAACCAAAATTGGAAAATCACATTTGTTCTGCTTGTTCCTTATTCTGCTCTAACACAGGTACAGCTTTAGAAAGGTGCTTAAAGATAGCGCTGGCCCGTCTGTAAACTGATGTTGACATTGTTGACTTCTCAGATTTCACATGAAGCAAGCTTTTCTGCCTTAATTTAAGGACATAAAGCCATTTATTAAAGATCACACCAACAAACCTTAGTGCCTGTCGCGTGTCTGAGGGAGTTGGGCCCCTGCACACAGCCACCCAAGTTGTACCTGCCCAAGGGGGCCCTGTGAGGGGCCAGTGGGGCTGACATGCAGCCTGCAGCCTGCTCGCCACGGCCCGCGTGGGGGCAGCAGCTGTCCTGAGGAAAAGCCACCTCTTTGTGTTTCTCAGGAAGGCTCCTTGTGGTTCAGCAACTGCCCTGTAAATGAAAAGTGTGATATATTGTGGTCTTTTACTTTTCTTACACTGGTCATGACCAAATCATTGAAAAAAATGATAAATTCACGAAGGGTAGAATCTAAGGAAACATGTTGACATGACAGCCTCCCTGTCATGTCATGTCGACATGACAGCCTCCCTGTGATTTTGTTTTCGGAGGAAAATCATATGGCCATCTATACGGTGAAATAAGGATTTTGAACCAGTGTGTTTTGCATCTCAAAGTTAAAAATAGACCTGGGATGTTGGCGCGAGAAGTCTGTTATCCTTATAAGTAGCAGATTATCGGAGAGAAAGTGACCTGGACAGCAGTGCCTCAGCAGTAGCAGGGGAGCGGGGCTGGCGAAGGGCAGAAACCTGAACCTGCAGCCATTGCTATCCACGCAGTGCCTTTCGGCTCCTGAGAGTATTGTGTGCAACTTGGGCTGCCCCTCTGCCTGAAATTCTTTTCCATTTTTCTGAGACAGAGTCTCACACTGTTGCCCTGGCTGGAGTGCAGTGGTGTGATCATAGCTTACCAAAGCCTCCAACTCCTGGGCTCAAGGTACTTAGCTTCCCAGGTAGCTGGGACTTCAGGCGTGCACCACTATGCCCAGCTAATTTTTTTATTTTTTGTAGAGACAGCGTCTCCCTCTGTTGCCCTGGCTGGTCTTGAACTCCTGGCCTCAAGCAGTCCTCCAGCCTTGGCCTCCCATGGTGCTGGGATTATAGGTGTGATGCTTGAAATTCTTTATCATCTAAGTGCACCCAAACTCCCTAGCATGACAGCTGAGACCCTGCATGAACTGCCCCTGTCTACTTCTTCGAGCTGATTCCTGACATTCCCCCCTTGCCTCCATGTGCAGCAGCCATACCAGACCACTTTTCATTCCTGCAGCATCTCTCCTTCCTTATGTTTTAGGCTGTGCACTTCCTCACCTCATTGACATGCTTACCACTCTTCTGCAAAAAAAAATTCTACAAAAAAATACAAAAATTAGCCAGGTGTCATGGTGCATACCTGTAGTCCCAACTACTCAGGAGGCTGAGGTGGGAGGATCAGATGAGCCCAGTGGGTGGAAGTTGCAGTGAGCTGAGATAGCACCATTGCACTCCAGCCTGGGCAACAAGTGAGATCCTGTCTCAAAAAAAAAAAAAAAAGCCACCAGAAAACTCCAATAGGGCAACAAATGCTTGCTTGATTTATTTGTTCTGCTTCTTTCTTAAAGAATATAACCAGATATTCCAATCAAGACTTATTTTTTGTATGGTCACATATATCTTCAACGGACACTGAGAAATACAGTCTTTTACTTAAACATTTAAATATAATGGTCTTTGGCACTGGAAATCCAAAAGCCTCCTTTGGTATCAACTCTTCAAAGCCTGTATGTATCCTGCTGTCATCTAGCCTGATCTCTTTGCATTTTTGTTTGCAGAACAGTGTCTGGCACATTCTAGGAAATATCATAAGTATTTGTTAAATAAACTTCTTTTTCCTTTGAGTTAGTCTTGCTCTGTCGCCGAGACTGGAGTGCAGTGGCGCGATCTCGGCTCACTGCATCCTTCGCCGCCAGGTTCAAGCGATTCTCCTGCCTCAGCCTTCCGAGTAGCTGGGACTATAGGTGCGTGCCACCACGCCTGGCTAGTTTTTGTATTTTTAGTGGAGACGGGGTTTCACCATGTTGGCCAGGCAGGTCTTGAACTCATGACTTCAAGCGATCTGCCCGCCTTGGCCTCCCAAACTGCTGGAATTACCAGCGTGAGCCACCGCGCCCAGCCTATTTTCTATTTTAATAGGTAGCAATCTCCCTCCTTTAAAGTCTAACTGTGACATAGGATGCACTCCTGTGCCCCTGTGTGTCACCAGCCTCCACGCCACCCCCGGGCCTCGCAGACTCATGTGGCACAAGGGACAGCGCCCCTGGAATCTTGCAACACTGGGGCCCTGGCATGTGCTCTGCCGGCCTCTTTGCCTAGAGTGACCTCGACTACCTTTGCCTCCATGATCTTTTATTTATCCTTCCAGTCTCAGTTTGAATTCCTTCGGGGCAAGACTCTGAGTGTTCAATGCTGTATTCCTATTGTAGTATTCCTTGGCGCAGAGTAGACTCTGAATAACTATTCTTGAATAAATGAATGAGTTCCATGTTAAACCATGTTAAAAGGTAATGTGCCTCCAATTATCAGTAGATCAGAGTGGGACGATTGATTGAGATGAGGCCGTTTCCTTGTGCAGGATTATCCCATGCAGCGCATGAAGTCTTCATCGCACTCTCCACATGTTGGCAGCGTAAACGTACATCAATGTTGATAGCACCTACAACATAATGGCCCACCTACACATTGTGTCCATCAAATGCACTCTCTACGAATGTAAGCTACAGCATGGTCCTTAGCAGGCCAGGGTTGTGGGATCAGTCATCCTGAAGGCAATTTGACTTTAAACAGGAAAAAAACTATTCCATTGCCATCAACTGAACATGCCTCCCTCGTCCATTGTCTCACAGATGCCAGGATGAAGGGGGAGCGGATGAGAGGCTGTGCTGAACATTTCGGCCGCATGACCATAGTTAGGAGAGAGAGGTCAAAGGGCACATTCCACTGGGGGTCAGGTTACTGTGCCTCATTTCTCTACAAAGGATAGCTTATCGCACGCATATTTCATAATATGTTTTCAAATCATTACAAAGTTGAGACAGATTTTCTTTCAGTATTCCATACAACCAATATCCTTGTAAATAAGAATCCGTAAAATTGTTTCTTAGTATTGCATTTTTTTCAAACATGCAGAAATATACCGTGTTATTCAGATTCCAAGGGGTTTACAATGTTTTTTACTTGAAATCAAATTTTATATCTGAAAGGTTAATGGAGAAAACTAATTATACTGCTATCTGGTAACCAAATGTGTGATGAGACATTTGTCTCTGTAATTAACAGCAAGGAACTTTTATAGTTCCATAAAATCGAATGCTACATAGAGTATTCTGTGAGCATTTGTTTGGCCGAGGTGTCCAAAACAGAGATGTTTATGGATGATATAAACTTGAGCTGAAATGTAATGCAGGTGTCTGTGTCTCTCGCAGCATTTCTCATTGTTGAAATGGAAGCCAAAAGATTAATACCTTTACATTATCATGATAAAATAAGTGATGTGTTCTTGGAACAGTGGAACGCTACATAAGTTACTCAGTAATTCCAAGAATTTATTCTGTTCCAGGAATAATATCCTTAACAATTTATTTTTACAGAAAAAGTTGATGCAGTAGAATAGACTATGAAGTTGCTTGCATGGTGAATGGAATTATATCTCAAGTATGACTTTACACCTACATTGGAAATGTAAAGAACCCCACAAAAGCGCAAGGTTCAGGTACCTCTTAAAAGTAAAAAGTCAGGAGATGGAAAAGTTAAGATTCCTCTGTTGCATTAACTCATTTTCATTGCACATAGATAATTTTTTCGATTACTAGCAAGACTTTAATGGGTACCTTAATATGCACAGCATGCAATGTGCCTGAGCAGTTGCTGCAGGAATATTAGCTTTAGTGTTTCTCTACAAGTTCAGTGTTCCTCTTTTTAACTCTCCGCTGGGAGGGAGAGCCTGGTGCTGGCACACGATAGAGCAGGGTGGCCCAGGTCCGACCCAACTTCCCCGGTTTACTTGATCATTCTGGACAGGCAGCTTTGTCTTCCCATTTGTCGAGGCAGGGGCAACTGAATTTCCCACCCGTCATCTGCGATGAACTGGGAAGAAGATGGAGATCAGACATGTCCCTCGGGGAAGGCTTTGATGGGAAGATGTGGCCGAATTTAGGCACCAAATGGCCTCTGCTTGCCACCCCGCTGCACACTACAGAAAGAAGGAGAACTGCACAGATGCCTCCGATGTGGGTTTATCTCTTGCACATCAGTGGTGGTGTTTTTCCGTCAGCTTTCCTCAACCATATCTTCTCGTCATATCTGTTATTAGAATTGACATTAATATATTCATATTGTAGATATTTATTGACGCCACTATGCCAGGCTGGGAGGTTATAGAACCCACTAGGTTGTGATAAGAGAAATTAAGGATTCTGTGGGAACATGGGACAGGAGCCCTCCCAGGCCTGGGCGGCCCTTGAGAAAATGACCTTGAAACTGAGACCTGAAGGGCCAATCTGGTGTTGGGGCTGAAGACACAGAAGGGGCGGCATGTGGGGACCAGCTTCTGAGACACAGGAAAAGGCCTTCGGCAGGGCCAGGGCTGCACAGACAGTCGCTTCTTGGATTCTGATTGAATTGTCCTGAATGGAGTCCTGGGCACTTTTATTTTTTAAAAGTTGCCGCAGTGATTCTCATGTGCAGCCAGACCCAAGAGCCAGACACCACCCTAGAATAGGAGAAATGTGGCAGGAGTCAGCGCTGGAGCAACGGCAAGGAGGCCCGGCCTCTCGGGTTGCTCCCGCTCCATCCTGGGGATATTGGCACTCCGTGGAGGTCCGCGGTGTAACTCGATTTGCATTTTTGAAAGATCACTCTAGCTTCAGGGTGGAATAGAATGGGAGGGGAGCAATCCTGAAGGCTTGTGGCAGTAGCCCCATCGAGTGATACCAAGAATGGGGTGGTGGTGGGGAGAAGCAGTAGAATTCTAAAGTAATTTAGAAGTTACAAGAAGCAGGACTTGGTGACTAATCAGCTGTGGGAGGGAGGGGAAGAGGAATAACAGGTTTTTGGCTCAGACAGCTGAGTTGGCCCATTTACTAAGGCTAGGGGATGGTCGTGATAAAATAACATTTTTAGACATGATGTTAAGGTTGCTTTTGAGATGTCCAGGTGAGGCTATCTGGTAAGCAATTGGATGTATGGCTCTGGAGCCTTGAGGTGGAATCTGGGCTGGAGTCCTCTTGTACAGATAGTCAGTGGAACCAGGAGAGAGGACGGTGAATCCAGGAAGAGTATGGAGGGCGAGAAGACTGCCTAGGCCTGCGTCCTAAAACTGTGGACACTGAAGGCAATGTTTTGCACACCAGTGGTTGTGACCTGTAAGTAGGTCATGATATCAATTTAGTGGATTCTCACTGACACTACAACAGTAACAATAGCAATAAGAAGAAGAAGAAAGAAATAGATTAGAATAGAAAACATCAAAGTACACTGCATGCAGGAAAGACAAATTCCTCACACTGTTGTTAAGAGTTGTGTGCATGGTATACATATCTGTATGTGTGTTCTAGGTCATCGTGAAAAATGTATTTTTTGCTGTGAACCATGGTCAGAAAAGTTTGGAAGACACTGATTTAAGTTACTGTTGCCTTAGCCCTAGAGATTTCCCACGAGACTCACTCAGGGAAGGCTGCCATTCTCCAGGTCCCTTGGGCCCCGAGTTATCCAAATCCCTTGAGATCCTTGGAAGAGAAAAGCCGTTGTGAATGTGATCTGTTTGTCATCATTATTAATAATATTTACATTGAAAATGAAATTGTGCAATAGCATGTGTGTTTAACTCAGAATATTTTAAAAATGTAAATGACTGAAGAAATATAATCCAGATGGTACTTAATGATGTTCATACTTAACTGATCCATGAGGTAGATGTGGAATTAACATCTCAGGAAGGAGGGGAGATTTGCATTTCTTTGTCAAGACTCTCGTAGAAGTTTTCCAAGAGCAGAGGATCAGCATTTCAACTTATATTGAAAAGGGCGTCTCTTTGCAAATAGTAAATTGTGAACATTTTCTTGTTGAATGAAGGCAAGACTTGTGTTACTGTAGGAATTCAGAAGCAGCTCTTAATCTACAATCTTGTTCTGTTTTTCTTACATGTATTGTCAGCCTTTGGAGACTTTTGCTGTGTGTTTCATAGAATCGTGAACACAGACTTTTATTTCACTTTTCTGAAGTTTTCATCTTTGGCTTTTGTAGAACTAATAGGCTTCACATGGACCAAGTTTCCAGTTTGTTTTTTTCTAAGAGACAGGATCTCACTACGTTGTCCAGGCTGGAGTGCAGAGGCTGTTAAGAGGCGTGGTTGTAGCATACTGCAGCCTTAAACTCCTGGGCTCAAGTGATCCTCCTGTCTCAGCCTCCCAAGTACAAATTTCCAATTTAAAAGGAAATAGCCTCATTCTTCTTAATTTTAGCAGTGCAACTAAGTCAGAATCTGTAAAGATGGTTTGGTCCAGTGATTTCCTTGTTTCCACCATGTGTGCTAACATTCCGAGGTAGTTAAGGTACCAGCTAGTTCACACGGCACCCACGTCTTGTGACAGCTCCCTGGACACCGGCTTGATAGTCTCATGAATGGAGTCCTTCCTGCCATTCAGCTAGTTCCTTGAGCAGCTCGGTAGAGCAGTGCAGCACAGGGACCTGGAGGCTTGATGCATCCAATGCAGATCTCTCACCTCACAGTCTCTGCATCTCCTGGGTAAAATGTATACGTCAGTGCTCGAACCTCTTAGCTTGGTGTCAGGATTCAATGTAGGCAGGGTGCTTACCAGAGGCCTGGTACATACTAAGTGTTCTGTAAGTGGTATTCATAGCTTTAACGCTCCTTCCCTTAAATACATCCAAATTCCTTTTAAGGATACATGACTTGTAATGAGTTTCGAGAGAAAGTGGCCTTAGCGTGTATTCCAGGGATTACAAAACATGCCACACCCCAGCATCTCCCTGCTTGACTTTTCTTGCTGCCATCTAGCTGCTGGTGAGTCAGTCGTTCCTGCCCAATTTCACTGTGATGTTTTCAGGTCCACAGCTACATCTACCAGTTGCCTTATACCCAGCTTGAGAATACCACAAGGAAAAGTTTGTAAATAATTCTTCTAGATCATTTTGCCTTCAAAACAGTCATATATATTCATTTTGAAACCATTTTTTAAAGAATTTATAAAGCCAAAAACAAAATAAAAAGTAAAAGATCCCAGCTGGTCTGAAGTTAGTGAGTTACCTCAATTGATTGTTCACAGTGAGTTGTAGGTCAAACTCCTTCTACTGTTTCCCCTTCTCACTAATACACTTGACTAGTTATTTGGGGTTTTGGGGTTGTTGTTTCTTTTGAGACAGAGTCTCACTCTGTTGCCCAGGCTGGAGTGCAGTGGCGGGATCTCAGCTCACGGCAACCTCCGCCTTCTGGGTTCAAGCGATTCTCCTGCCTCAGCTTCCTGACTAGCTGGGATTACAGGCGCCCACCACCACACCCAGCTAATTTTCGTATTTTTTAAGTAGGGATGGGGTTTCACCATGTTGGCCAGGCTGGCATTGAACACCTAACCTCCAGTGATCCGTCCACCTCAGCCTCCCAAAGTGCTGGGATTATAGGCGTGAGCCACTGTGCCCGGCCCTTGATTAGTTTTTTTTTTTTTAATCCAATCACACTCTCCAGTGATAACCACTATTACCAGTAGAGGTGTGCGTGAAATGTGTGTGCGTGTCACAGAAAAAGAAAATAGAATTATGCTATATAACGTGTTGCAACTTTTTTCACTTAACCTAATCTTTATTTATTTCACCCATATTGACTGCCTGTTTGGAGCCAGGCAGATTTAGCCCCTAGTTATCCTGTAGTGAATGAGATGATCATGATCTCCTTCCTTGAAGCTAATAATTTGTCTTTCACATACTTCGAAATGACTCTAGAAGGGTCTGTTTCACTCTTTACAGATATGAAATGATATAATTTCGTTCTACTGCTGTACCATAATTCATTTATCTAATGTTCTGTTGATAAATGTTTACATTGTTCCCAATATTTCCCTTGTAAAATGATGCTGTAGTGAACATTCATAGGTAGTTGTTGGAATATTTCTGTAGCATCAATTTTGGGGAGTGGAATTGCCATATTTTGCCCCAAAAAGGTTTTGCCAAATTACATCCCTACCAACAGCATATGAGAGTCACTGTGACCCTCAGCTATCACCAAAAATGGGCTTTTTGAATCTATAATTACATAGAAAGGAAAAGAATTTTATGTTAATTTTCATTACATTAATAATTAGGGAGATAAGATACTTAAAATATTTATTGATCATTTTTTCCTCTTGTGAATTACATGTTCATGTCCTTTGCCCATTTTTCCATCATTAGTATTCATCATCTTCTTTATTGATTTATAAGACCTCTTCCATGCATTTGAGATTTAACTCTTTGACTTGATTATTCTTGAATATTACTCGAAGTGGTGGTTTCAGACCTAGTTGCTTAATGTTAGATGCAGTTACTCATCAGGGAACACTGGACAGCCATGCTATATTGATTATAAAATAAAACTTCACTTTCCACAATATAAGAACATTTGGAGGAGAGACAAGTAGACAAAAATCTTCGGATTCACTGGGTAGTTCTAACTGTCCTATTGCTCTTACAAAAACCTTCATTGATCTCCTGTCACTTTGAGGATAAAGTCAAAGTGTCAGGGTCCTTTTGTTTTTGACTTTGCCCCATTCATTGCCTTAACTCCAGCTAAGTTCGCTGATTCGCCATTGCCCACTTCACTTCTCTCTGCCCTCAAGCTTTGTTCAGTGCTGTTCTCTTTTCTTCCCTCCCCAAAGTGCCCGTGGAAATGCTGGTGTTGTTTATTGACCACCTCCAGTCTTGCCATCTTTGTGAGGTGTAGTCCTCCCAGGGTAAAATGTTCTCTTTCTCTCTGTAATTCCTGAAACACTTGTCACTTACACGATTTCTAAGGCATTGATCATGCGTTCCTTTAGTTTTGTCTGTTCAGTCACGGACACTGTAACTGTGCTCCTAGGAAGTGTAGCTGGCGACGCTGAAGAGCCTGACTCGCAGGCACCAGCCCTTGCCTCTGGGATGGGCCAGCCCACCCACCCCTGGCCTTGCTTTTCAGCTGCCAAACGTGTAACTGTGGGTGCCCAGTGCTGGGGCCCAGGGTCCGTAGGAAGCTGCACATCTTGGTGGGTAGAAGATTGTTATAAAATTAAATGCAAAAACAAGGAGAGTATAGGACAGTACTTGCATTTACTTTTAAGAGAAAACATAAGGACGTCTAAGAAAATTGTTTGTTCCTTATTGTCCTCCTAGGACTGTGCGCCCAAACTTCTCATAGATACTTAATCTTCTTTGGCTTTCTGTGTTCTTTGAGGGAAAAGTTTGAGAAGCCGTGTGATAGCTCATTTTGCACAGCTGTTTCTTGCTTCATTTCCTGGTATTTCTTTGCTCTTTTTGACCCTAAATGCCCATCTCAAGCCCTTTGTGCCTTTTTTGGCTTTCAGTACGTGTTTTCCCGCTAGGATCCTTGGCGTTCCTTCTTGGTACCTGTCCTGGCTTCACATCTTCAGCCATGATTACAAGGTGCTCCTGCCCCCTGGCTGGGGTTGAGCCCCGTGCCGCTTAGGCCTGCCCGTCCATCAGAAGAGTGCCATTATACGCTTAGAGCTGTGTACACACTCTTTTGTCTCCTGTGCTAGGCTGTAAACTCCTGAAGGGAAGAGACTGTGTATTATATTTCTTTTTTTTTTTCGGTCACATTGTGTCTCAGTAGTAGTACAATAAATATTTATCAAGTGGATGAGTGAACCTGATAGTATGTCAACAGATTTAAAAGGATCTTAGCTATCCTTTAAATGTAAATGTCATGTATACATTGGGCTGCTTAATTATTTTCTATCTGTAGTTCTCAGCTGAACAGGACCCTCAAGCACGTGGAGATATATTTGTGTCTAGATACTCCTTTTCATGGTATTTGATTCATCCAATTAAATGATTCTGTGGCCACTTTTTGGTCTTTTTCCGTGGCATTCAGCCTATGCAGTGTGGAATCCCTGGAGTTCTTGAGCATCCTCCAAGGGCGGCTTCAGGAATTGGGTTCTGGCGCAGTCTCCTCAGCCGAGCTTTGCTCTTCTTTCTTTATTGGGGTTCCACTTTAGATGGCACTTGGAAGAAAAAGGACTTGTTTGGAAAACCCTTGCCCTGTTCCACAGACTGATGCTTTTCACACCGTTTTTTGCTGAGTTCGACTCCCAGTCTTGTGTGTCCCTCATAAACATGGCTGTTGTCCCTGCAGGCTGCCAGCCAGGACCTTGATAGCATCTGCATGTTAATGGGGTCTGGAAAGAGGTGCACAGGGTCCGCTTCAGATTCCTCTTCTTTCAGCTCACTTGTGGAGGTTGTGTGGAGAGCTGCCTGCAGGCCTGAAGGCCCTGGCTCCGTGCTCCCACCTGTCTCCCATTTGACAGGCAGCCCATCAGTCTATCCACAGCATGGCTCCGTGCCAACCTCTACAAGTTTTTAAGAGGAAATGTTTTGGACCATTTAGTATAATCCTGGTCATCTTATTATTTCTCACTGATAAACTCTTTCTGTTTAACATGCCATTACCCACCCCATGAAAAATGCAAGGAGTTTTAAAGCATTTTTCTTTCAAATATGTTCACAGTATTGTGCAACCACCTCCAGAGCTTTTTCATCACCACAAACGGAGATGCATTCTCATTGTCACCTCTCCTGCAGATGCTTCTGCACTGCTTCTGGTATTTACAAACTGGAAAGTCCAGCTCTTTAAGACCATCTGTGGCCTCACCTCCAGGCTGGAAGCTGCATTTTCAGTTCATTGTTTTTCTTTTTGATGAAGAACAATGTCCTACCCATAATACTGCGTAGTATATTTAGAGATAATTAAGTCACTCAGTAGCCATTTATTTATTAGTGAAGGAACCCAACTCCCCTTCATCTTTCCTTGTTCCTTTAATCTGTTCAATTGGCTTTTTCATTATCTCCTCAAGTTTCTCAATGGACTCTTTAACATAGGACAAAACGGGACATGATAGTGTAATACTGAGTGTAGCGGTAGGATTGGACCCCATTTCCTTCAGACACCCTCAGTCCATTCTGCTCAGGTAAGTCACCGAACATGACATCCCTGAGTGATAGGTTTGAGACTGGCGCGGGAAGAGAGAATCAGTCAGTTCTGATCAAGAGGATAGTTGCCTCAGGGGATGGGAATTCAGGAGGGATAGGTTTGACTCACTTTACCAGCTTGGAATCTTATGAAGTCATATCTTTTTAAATATCTACTAATAAATGAATGTTTTGAGTTCTTTACATGCTAGATTAGTAGAAGATCTAATATCTCTCTGTAAGATGTCCTCTACCCCCCAAATTATCCATGACCCTCAGGGGCTTACTCAGTCCAGAGGGGCCAGCCTACTAATGGATAGAACCGAAATATGGCTTCATGCTCAACCTCATGCACCCGGTAGCTGCGTTTCCCATTGCCTGCTTTTATCCAAATTTTCTTCATCAAAACTAGACTCCGTATCTCCACTCCCTTGCACGCATCTTTTTCCACTTCTCCTACTGGTGTTTATATCTATTCAGTGACCCAAGCTGGAAACCTTGGGTTTATCATTCATGGATTCTTCCCGCCTCCACCCCCCGCAAATCCAGCTAATCCCAAGCCCATTTGATTAAACTTTTTCAGTGTCTCTCTCTCTCTCCATCTTTGTCCATTTCCATCCTGAAAATCCTGGTAGACTGATGTTGCCATTCACAGAGCCTTCCGTGATAACATTCTAGCCAGGTTCCTCTATGCCATACCAGTTTCACCATAATTTTGCGAGAATTGTTTTCGTATAGGATGTATCTGATTGTTTACTATCCTTATATGAAAAGAGACCTGAATCTTAAGTTACCCAGTGATACCCATTGGCTCCAGTGTACAATTCTTCTCCCTTCACACTGCATGTAGTGCCCTAGCAGGGTGGCCTCACTATGTGCTCCAGCTCCGTTGCCTGCCTCATCTCCTGTGAATCTTCAACTCCTGGCTCGCAGAACTGCTGCTTGGGAAGAGGGATGCAAGGTAATACACCTCTGTGAGCTTCTTCCAGGGGTTAAAAGAGCAATGTTTCGAGGAGCAAGAGGAAAGCCAAGTCTCCTCCACAGCCTCAAGGGAAGGGAGAATGAATAATTTTCATGCGGGGACCACAGGGAAGGCAGGATCCACAGGGAAGAGGCGGGTCTAGCTCTAGCAAGGAAGCAGAGCGTGCCATCTGCAACCAGGGGGGAAGTTTACCAAGTAGAGTTCCAGGGCACACAGTTAAAAGAGGCAGGGGTCAGTGGGCCGGGAAAACCAGGACCATTGTTTGAAGCAAGAGATCAATATAAAGGGATTCAGGTAAGAGATGTTGAGAGAGTTGGGGTACCTTTCAATTTGTACCCGATAATCTTTGTATCTCTGGAGCCTAGGAGGTGCTTGATAAATATTTGTCAAATAATTTATTTCTGATGCGTTTTCATTCTTTCCTGTTATTTGTTTACTATCTTAGTGTTGCGTTCTGGACTTCATTCTGTTTTTGATAAGCTGGGTTTTTTTAATTACTTAAGAAAGGTTTATGGAATGCCTGCTGTACATCAGTACTGGTACATCTGTAGGGCACAGACAGGGTGACTGTTACCAGGAATTTTCCTAATAAGGAGGCATATAGATGGGCACACGTGCAACTGCTCTGTTTTGGATGGAACTTTTTGAGTTTCATTATTAACTTAACTGATAGCATTGTCCTCAGCAGCCACCAGAGGCCCAGACAAGCGCCAGCAAGAGATCCACAAGCACAGGTCCCTTTGGGGCAGGCTCCCAGTCAGGGGTTGGATTGTGGGCCTTTAATGACACAAGCACAGTGTGAGAGTTTAAGAAGTTTCAGTACTTACGGACCCCGGGGGATATAGCACACCCCTGGAGGCCACACGCACGCAGGCCAGAGCGGGTGTCTGCCCCATGTGGCCTGGCAGGGGAGAGAAAGGAACCCATGGCCAGTACCTTTATTGGGTCCAGAGCGTTATCTACACAGGTTTCCTGTAGGGAGCTGTAATTCATGGGCTGAAAGCAAGCAGGCAGGGGTTGCAGGAGGTCACGCAGCGACTGAGAGGGAGTCACTGTGGCATATCTGCACAGTCCACGTGGGGTGCGAGGGCCAGCAGGCCGCATCTAGCTGTCCTATAGGGAGGTGGTCACCAGGCAGCAGTTGTATAAAGCAGTTGTCTGGATCGACCACGCTGAGGAACCGGGAGTGCAGCGAATAGAACTGGAAACTGTCAAGGGTGACAGAGCCTGGCTTCTGGAATGAAAAACTCCCACTTATATTTAAAATGGATGCCAAGGCAACACAAAATTATGAGCATTCGCTGCACTCTCTCTCGGTTTGTTACCATCTTTTATCATGATTACCTGTGAATAATCATGTTCCACGTAGTGGATCCTTCTCTCCTAGCCAAGTTAAGGGAAACCTTGTGTGGTGACTTCTGTGTTGCTCTCACATTTATCAGATCCTGCAAGACAATGTGTCATAAATTCTTTGTGTAAAGGAACGTGATCTAGTAGAGTCTTGAAATTTAGTGAGGGGGAGAATCCAGCATACAGTCTTTTTAGATCTTGTCCAAGAAGTATAGTTACTAAACTCCAAAGGATTTCAGGCTGCCAATAAGGTAGCCACGTGGCATGGATCCATTTTAGTAAGATTTCTTTGTGTTTGTTTTTCTGAAAAGGATTCAGCGTCTTGGAAAGAGATTAGGAAAAATGCATAGGTTTCCTTACAGCATCCTGTTTCGTTAGAGAGCTCATTGCTCCAAAGAGCTTCCTTTTCCTGGTATCTATACCTGGAGAAGTCATTGACTAATCATAACTGGAAATACCAGTAGAAGTCAGTGAATGCTTTCAATCTCAATCTCCTATATACTTTTCACCAATTTTTTTTTTATCAAAGAACTTGGATTCCACTATGATAGAAGAAGCTTATCTTCCGAAAAGGACGCATGTGACTTCTAGAGCCACGAAGTGCTTGGTTAACACCTTGGTGACGATGAAAATCCTGTGCTCCTCCTGGACTAACTACCATGTGCCCCCCAAGGACTACCGTGTGCCCACCCCGGGTTAGGGTTCAGACTGTTGCTTTAGGATTTAGGAAACCAGAGACTATTCAGTGGCTTGGCTAGTATCCAGTAGCAAGTGGGCGTAGTTAGGAGGCGAGACCAGGTGTGGGTGTAATAGCCCAGCCTGTCCTGTCCCACACTAACACTGCACCACACTCACGGAGCTTCTATGGCTCGGCCTGCTCATCTGCTCCCAGCACCCACTGTCCCCAGATTATTTAGGTTGACTCAGCTTTTTTGTCATTGGCACTTTGAGTCCTCAGGTCTCATTTCTGATCCTCTGTCCCATCTGCCCCAAATGTGCAAGGAAACCTCTTTCTTCCTGTCTGCCAAAGCCTGTCACTCATCATTCCCTGCTGTGGAGTGGAGCCCCAGGACTCCCTCCTCCTAGGCAGCAGCTGCAGGGGTGACCTGCTCAGCTGCTCCTGCTGCTTTGGGTGAAGAGAGTGCGACTCAGTAAGCCCCAGAGACCATTCCTGAATGTCCCGTCATCTCCCCTAAGAAACTTTCCCCACTCTGCTCTTCTTCAACCTTCCCTGCCGCCTCTCAGCTCACCTCTCAGCTCTCCTCTCAGCACAGACTTCTGCAGTTACTGCAGTTTTCTGTGTTCCATCCTTTTAGTTGTTTGTTTGTTTTTTGAGATGGAGTCTCACCCTGTCGCCCAGGCTGGAGTGCAGTGGCACAACCTTGGCTCACTGCAACCTCCGCCTCCGAGGTTCAAGTGATTCTCCTGCCTCAGCCTCCCGAGTAGCTGGAACTACAGGCACGCACTGCCACGCCCAGCTAACTTTTGTGTTTTTAGTAGAGACGGCTTTCACCATGTTAGCCAGGCTGGTCTCAAATTCCAGATCTCAGGTGATCCACCCACCTCAGCCTCCCAAAGTGCTGGGATTACAGGTGTGAGCCACTGTGCCATCCTTTAAAGAATGTGTTCCATCCTTTAAAACATGCCACAGTGAGCTAGGCCGTGAGCTTACTTCCTCTGAGGAGGGACCTGCTTCTGGCCTTCTGCCCTCTTCCTTTCAGCACTGTTTCTTCCTCCTCAGTCCCCCCACGTCCTGATTTTTTGTGTATTTGTTTCGTTTTGTTTTGCCTTTGGGAGACATGTTTCTGCACACGGCAGGCGCAGCCCACCGCCAGAACCCCTCACACCTGCCACCTTCCTCCCACATTGCCACCTGCAGCTTAGGATGCTGGTTGTCAAAATGAAAATATAAAGTTACGCAAAACTCAGGTTGTATTTTCAGCCATGTACTTTTCATAGGCATAAGTTCTGGAACTCTGAAACTGAGGTCATGACAAAGCAGATTTGCCCTCAGAAGGTTCCAGAATCCTTGTGATGCCTTCCTGTTCCTAATGGTAGCACTGTATCCTAGCATTCTGTCTACAGAGCAGAGGCAGGACCTTTTGCAGGAGACACATCCCTTCTTTTGTGATGTGTCAGTTAGCATGGAGAAGCAAGCTGGCACCGACTCGAGAGCCGGGGCGGGTGTCTGCCCCATGTGGCCTGGCTATGGCTGCTCTGTTCAGGGAGCCTGGGGTCAGGGGAGGCGGCCGCCAACCTGTGCCAGAGAAGGCCAGTCTCTGCATGGACTTCAGTGCAGGTGTACCTGGCCTGATGGGGAGGGCTGTGGGTGGAAACCACACAGAAAAGATGCCGCCTCTTGCTTGAATTGTGGTGTTAACTAGCCGGGAACGTATGTGTCTGGTTGCTGAAATTAATACTGCATTTGCCTGTAGGCTTATTTTTCAGGATTCCTCTGGGACCTCTTCCAGACACACCCTGTTCCGTAGCCTCTTGAGAAAGTAGTAGGTTTTGCTGACTCTGCATTATTTAAATCTCGCTTGGTCGTTCATTCTCATAAAATCTGGAATATGATTTATTGTTTATATATTGTAATTTTCACAGGGGTTTGAAGTAGAAATAGTTTTATCTCAAATTAGAATATTTCTCCTCTCAAGCATATGCCAACAACACAGCAATATTGTAAATTTGGAAATCTGTGTTATTTCTGTGTTCACTCATGTTCAATCAGACAGAATTAATCTGTAATGTTTTTAGTATCATTTTTAAAAACTAAAGATATTTACTTCAAAATAGTGAACAGTAAATTCAAAATAAACTTCCTTATTTAGTAACATAACACATATATTAGTAAGCTAAATATCTAACTGGAAAGCACAAAATGGCTAGGTTATTGTGCAGTTACCAGTTCTGCAGAGAAACCTGGCTTATATGATCCTAAGTGCAATCATTATATTGAATGTGCTGTGTTTATTTGTAGGAGCTGTATTTTTCTTAACAGATGCTGTCTGTTAGCCTTTTCTTTATCTTACAGTTTAAATTTCAAGCCTTTATTAGAGTAACTGCATGAATGTTTACACACACATACCCTGGCCTAAGATTTCTTTTTTTTTTTTTTTTTTTTTTTTTGAGACAGGGTCTGCCACTGTCACCCAGGCTGAAGTGCAGTGGCACAATCTCAGCTCACTGCAACCTCTGCCTCCAGGGCTCAAGCAGTCCTTCCACCTCAGCCTCCAAGTAGCTGGGACCACAGGCACACACCGCCATGCTGGGCTAACTTTTGTACTTTTTGTAGAGACGGGGTTTCTCCATATTGCCCAGGCTGGTCGCAAACTCCTGAGCTCAAGTGATCCGCCCATCTCAGCCTCCGGAAGTGCTGGGATTACATGTGTCAGCCACCATGCCCAACAGTGGCCTAAGATTTTATCTTTTGGGTTTGAGAAAAAAAAATTCATTTCTCTTCATCTTTATGAAGATACTGGCTGATGCAGTTTAAGAAGATAGTGTGTTTGAAATAGTTCCTAATAGCTATCAGCCTCCTCTGATATTATTATTAATAGAAAATATTTTCTTTTTCTTTTCCTTTTTTTTTTTGAGATGGAGTTTCGCTCTTGTTGCCCAGGCTTCAATGCAATGGTGCCATCTTGGCTCACCACAACTTCTACCTCCTGGGTGAGCCAGGTTCTCCTGGCTCAGCCTTGTGAGTAGCTGGGATTACAGGCATGTGCCACCATGCCTGGCTAATTTTGTATTTTTAGTAGAGACAGGGTTTCTCCATGTTGGTCAGGCTGGTCTCGAACTCCCGACCTCAGGTGATCTACCCGCCTCGGCCTCCCAAAGTGCTGGGATTACAGACATGAGCCACCGTGCCCGGCCAAAAATATTTTCTATCTGTACAATATTATAGACATCTTTAATATTTATTAAGTACTCCAGTGCCGTATAGAAGTTCTTTCATTTTAAAAAAATTTCCTGAGAGGGGAGAAAAATCTTAAAAAAAGAAGTCAGTGTAGGTGAGGTGGGATTTCAAAGTGGCCTGTGACCTGTCGCACACTGTTATGCTGCAGGGGAGGTGGCAGTGTGTTTGGCGTGGGAGGAGGGCAGGGTGGGAGGTTGCACTTCTGCCCTTCTGGTGCTGGTACCGCCAGTGACCTCGAGTGGCAGGGACCCCTCGGTCATCACCAGGCTGATGTGATGGGAGTCAGGGTGCCAGAAAGACAAAGCCCCCTCGCTTGCCATGCTGCCACACTCGGCGCCTCTCTGTCTCCTCGGCCATCCTCTCTGAAGGTGATGTGTCCAGCAGCAGCCTGTCATCCTGGAGGACCTTGTGTCAGTAGTGAAGCCCTGCGTCCCTGCCAGTCATCCTGGAGGACATTGTGTCAGTAGTGAAGCCCTGCGTCCCTGCCAGTCCAGGCTTTCTTCCTTGTCCTCGCCCCGCCTGGTGAAGCTGACAGACAGTGAGCAGAGCGCTTTACTGACCTGCCCATTCCTCACGGGTGGCTGTGTCCCGTCAGAGCAGAGGGGTTCCACGGTCCAGTTCTATCCTTGTCGTTCTGTCTCAGCCTGTTTCCTCATCACCTTCTCATTCAGAAAATGCTTCCAAAGAGGGAATGTCATGTTTGTTCCTGATGACACACTCTCAAGAAACCTCTTTCATCATAAGAGACTTGCAGAAAGAGATTAAAATGAGATGCACCAGGAATAGGATGAGTTTTTTCAGACCGTAGTCAGTTTTCCTGCCTTGGCGTTTTACAGATTAAGTTTGTATAATCAGTCATCTTTCCCATTTCCAAAGAAGCGTTTTTTTTTCCTTGTCTTCTTTTTGGTTAGTGAACTGTTTTCTCTTTCACTAATTTAGAGTGCTAACTTTCGCCCTGTTTCCATTAGGAGATGAAAGCATGGAAATAAAAAAGCAAATTACAGGGATGAGAAGATTGCTGAATGACAGCACTGGGCGGATCTATCAGCGAGTTGGCAAAGAAGGAGAGAAACTAAAAGAAGAGCCCCAGGACCTGGATTTAGCCTGGCCTCCGCGTTTGAACTCCTCTGCTGAGGCCCCGCAGAGCCTCCACCCGTCTTCACGTGGTGTGTGGAATGAGCTACCACCCCAGAGTGGACAGTTCTCAGGGCAGTATGGCACCCGTTCTAGAACCTTCCAAAGCCAGCCCCACCCTACTGTGAGCTCCAATGGTATGATTGTCAACAAACATTCAGAAGGCTCTCATGGGGGTTTGTACTGTTGTGTTTTATTTCTAAATATTCAGTGTGTTGAGTTCAATTTATTAAACCCTCCCATAATTACCTGCCTTTGCTGAGTTACTTTAACAGACAGGGAGACACAAAGGAAAGAGTTGAAGACTATTAAAAAACAGAATTGAGAATTAGGAAAGACAGGGGGTTCTATATTATAAGTGAAGATTTCCTGGTAGAGATTTTAGCCCTTTAAGAAGTTAAAGCGATCATTTTGTGCCCATGTACAGATGTTATTGTCACGAAAAAAAACATTAGGGCAGAAAGAGCTCCCCATTGTCTTTAAAAGAAACGTCCTGGTCCTATGGTGTGTTACTAACATATCCTCTAGGTTACTCCTTCACCTTACTCATTATCAGAAGAGTCCCAGAAAAGGCCGGGGCGGACGGGGGTGGGGGGCCAATAACCCAGCATCCCACATCAGTACTGAGCCCAGTGATCCATATTTTGTAACATGCTTCATTAGCCATGGAAAGTATTCCTTTAAAGTAAAATTTTCTTAATTTAAGTTTCCTAATTGTTAAGAAAAGAATCAAATGACAATTTTTTTTCAAAGCTTAAGGAAAAAAACCTGATGCTTTTTGTGGTCATATTAGTTTTCTATCCAGCCACATTGGATGCTATAATATTTGTTCTGTAAACTCTGTAGAGATGTGCAGATCTATAGTTTTCACAAAGAGAGCAAGAAAAAGGTAAGAAAGCATTTTCAGTTTCCTTAAGAAGTTAAGGATTTTTTTCCATTCATTTTCATTTCACAATATCCTTCAAGAAAAAGAGAACTGTTTTGACTTTTTTTTAAAACACAATTTGCGGTTCAGAGGCGTGAAAAGCCATCCTGAGACATTGATGAGACAGCGAAGGACCCCAGAGATGTATGGGTGTCTTCTCTGCCTCTCAGTATTACATAAGCCAGCATCAAAGTTCCCATGCTGGCACGCGTCCAGGTTAGAGGGACACAGCTCTTTAAAGACTCCTCCATAAAAATAAAAAGTCAGTTCTCTTTAAAATTAGAAAATGATTTATAACAAACTGAAAAGGGTTGGTTTTGTCTTCTAAAAATGATAAAGATGGTACTTAGAATAGTGACTAGAAATATTCTTTAAGACCTTTCTAACTCTACTACCGTGGAAGAAACAATAAGAGAAATAAAATACCCTTAGGTATGTGTGAAGTTAATAAACCCCACATCAGTAAGTTTTGGGTAAACAGTGTTCTATTTCCCAGTATACAATAGGGACAGTGGATTTACTTTGAAAAGTATGAAGTTAGTAAAAGTTACAAACATAAATTCCCCCATATCAGTTTGAAAATACATATTTTTTGTTTTCAATAGAAATATGGCTAGGTGTGGTGGCTCATGCCTGTAGTCCTAACGCTTTGGGAGGCCGAGATGAGTGGATTGCTTGAGGCCAGGAGTTCGAGACCAGCCTGGCCAACATGGCGAAACCCCATCACTACTAAAAAATGCAAAAATTAGCCGGGTGTGGTAGCGCATGCCTGTAGTCCCAGCTACTTGGGGGGCTGAGGCGTGAGAATCGCTTGAGCCTGGGAGGCGGGGGTTGCAGTGAACCAAGATCATACTGGTGCACTCCAGCCTGTGCAGCAGAGAGAGACCCTGTCTCAAAAAAAAAAGAAATATATTACATATAACTGTGACTACTTTGGTATTTCATTGGGATTATTTACAATTTTAAAGTTGTAACATTACAATTTTGCATGTAAATAATTGTACCACTACAATCACTAAGTTATCCTGAAGTATTTCATGGTTTTGCTCTGGTGAATTTTTGTATAGTATTCCCAAATAATGCATATTACAGGATTTAAGGTATATAAAGTATAATAAAACATATAATTGGAACAAAACCATGGAACTTACCTTGCTGGTCTGTGAGACAATGTAAGCGCTGGAAGTCTCTAAACTGTTCCATTTTATGGTGGTCAGGTGAACAGGTGCTGGAGGGAACCCACTGTAAGAGCAATGTCCAAATGTCCCATTTTATTCTAAGGACGATAGAAGATACTTGCTTACCTATGAGAGAAACAGAATAAGATAGGTTCACCAAGGAAAAGGCATTAAATTTAAACAGTGCAAAAGAGGCTGTGGCAAGGGAAAGATAAGACATGGGAATGGAGAAAAGAGGTAGAAAGATTTTCTTTATGAAGTTGAAGAGAAGCCAGCCAGCCCACCAATACCCTCGAATGCTTCCAATTCGAATATATCCTCCCATCCCTGCTCCTCTGTGCTTCCCCACCCCAAACACCACACCCAGAGTGTATTCTAAAAGTTTTCATGTGTGCACAGTTCTTTGTTTTTGAAATGATGTGCTTAATATCAAAACTATTTTCAATAGAACTCATTTAATTTTTAATATGAACTCTTAAACACAGCTACCAAATTTTTTTTGCAAGGCTGTCCTCAGGGCTCCTTTTTTGTGTGAACTAGCATGAGTGTGTTTCGAGTGAGTTTTTGAGGTATTGTTATTTGAGATGAACAGCTCTGACAATAGGGAGGCCTGCTGTGCCCACTCATTGTGTGCATGTGTGCATGCGGGCTCCCGCACCGCGCCACAGCACGCACCTTACAGTATGGGAGCCTGGATAATTAGATAAAGTCAGACCCCCAGATTTAGGTTGTGATAATTAGTGGGTACATTTTCCTTAGGCACAGCTTCATCATAATTGCACATGCTTCAAAATCCTGCCAAGATACTTTCTTTTTTCTCCCCACCTCTTTATGATTTTTTTTTTTTTTTTTTGGTTTGTTTGGAGTATGTCATTCTTTTCTTTCATGCTTAGGAGAACTTCCAGTGGTGAATTCATCAGCTGGATCAAACTGCTGTACTTGTAACTGCCAGTCAACATTGCAGGCCATTCTACAAGAACTCAAGACCATGAGGAAATTAATGCAAATTCAAGCAGGTACAAGGATCAGGCCTCGGAATGAGTCCTTTGATTTTTAATGCATATCTGACATCTTCGTTGGACTGTTCATTGTGCTTTTATTAAAGCCTTCTTCTCACCTTGCTGTCTTGCTGTGCCTTTTCAAGTATCTGTTTTTTCAGCTTTCTCTACAATCCATTTTTCCTTTAGCAAATCAAACATATTTTGTCTTGCTACTGACACAGCTCATATAATTATGTGTATGTACTCGATAGACTTCATTCCATGATCTCCTAGTACTTCACAAATGTCAGTTAATTAAATTTGGGAACAACTGTGTTTGGAGGGGTCCTTTAAGAAGCATGGGCTTCAGTGTTCAAGCACTAAGCAGATAAGAAATGTGGAGCCCCAGGCTATGCTTTGTGGCTTTTCTCTCTCCTATTCAGGATGCGGAAGCTCAGAGATCCTCCCTGTTCTGTCGTCTTTGTTTATGTGACTCCTTTTTGTTTTCACTGCCATCAGGCAAGTTGAGGGACGGAAGAGCAGTGGATTTGTAATTTGGGATTGGAGGCCAATTTCTGCTTTTGGAGCTGTGTGGCGCGTCCGAGCTTCCTATTTCACGTCCATAAATGGAGACTTCATATCTAACTCACAGGGCTGTTGTCAAAATAGAATGATGTAGTAGATGTAAGTGAACTTTACAAGGCATGGTACAAGCCTAAGCTGCATTAGCATGGTCTTAAAGTCCATGGAGCGTTCTATAGAAGTCTGGAAGTCTAGGTCTTCATTATAGCAGCTGTATTTTCTGATCTTCACAATTGAGGGAAAACAGAATTGTTTTTGTCACAGGTACAAGAAATAAATCATTGTATTAAGTTTTCCTTCTTGTCAAGGGACATCACCACTTGATCTAAGCCATGTCGTGACTGGCTTTCCTGCCCTTTCATCAGAATGGTAGTCCGGAAGTTCGTCACTCAGAAGCTGTTCAGGATGCCATTTAGTGAATTCTAGTATAATTTTAATATTCAGTGATGTGGTTTTGATATAAAAAGCTTAATACTTAGACATATCAGTCACCCAAGATCACATTGAAGTAACGTGAGCTACTTTCTGAAAAACAGCATTTTTTTATTTGAGATGGAGTTTCACTCTTGTTGCCCAGGCTGGAGTGCAATGGCACGATCGCGGCTCACCGAAACCTCTGCCTCCCAGGTTTAAGTGATTCTCCTGCCTCAGCCTCTCTAGTAGCTGGGATTACAGGCATGTGCCACCATGCCTGGCTAATTTTTATATTTTTAGTAGAGATGGGGTTTCTCCATGTTGGTCAGGCTGGTCTCGAACTCCTGACCTCAGGTGATCTGCCCGCCTCAGCCTCCCAAAGTGCTGGGATTACAGGCATGAGCCACCACGCCCAGCTAAACAGCATCTTTTTAAGCACTGAATTTGGTTTTACCCCAAGGAAGCGTTTTGCTCAGGTCAGTAAGCATTGGACTCACCTTGTTCCACTACGATAATCTGTGTTCTTATTAACCTGGCGGAGGTTAACATCTCCTAAATAAGGAGCTCAGAAAGAAAGGTTACTTTATGATGTTCGGATTCTTTTCTCCGAGGAGGAATTTGTTAGCACTTAAGAAAATATGCATATGAAATTGTAATGATTTGTTTTGTCACTTAAGCTCCTTACTACTGAAATGGCAAACTACAAATTGCAACCATTTAAATCCTTGACGGAAGCCTTTTTAGAATCTATTAAGTAAATGCCACTTTGTCGCTATGTTTTCTTTTCTGAACCTTTGCAGATTAGGGAGGTAAACGATTCCAAAGCTGTAGGATGGCACAAAGGATAAACTGAATAAATTACTCTCCTTTAATTTTCTTAAACTTAAAAATTTGTGTCATGTGGGTAGATTTACTTAAGGTTTAATGCCCGAAGACTTAGATTTAAATTACATTTAGAAAGTTTCACCTTTCTTTTAAGAAGACAGGGAATAAGACCTAGAGGTAAGATCTGGATGCCAGAGACTTGGGCTGTGTCTAGATTTGCAAAAGGAGAAGAAAAACTCAGATAGTCCCCATGTTCCTTAAACCAAAACATTTTCATTTCTAATTTAGAATTATGAGGCTTAGCAAGGCCTGGGGCCTAGACCATCGTGATCATTATTCGAGGTTCCTTTGACTCTGAGGGTGCAGACCCAACCTTGAGGGGGAATGCAGAGAGAGCAAAGAGAAGTTCCCAACTCTGGCTGCACAGAAGAATCACTGGAAGAGCGTTCAGACAATGCTGATTCCCAGGTAGCATGCCTGGAAGTGTCAGTTCACTTAGTCTGGGGTGGGGCTGAGGCATTTCAGTTTTTTTGTTTGTTTTTGTTTTTGTTTTGAGACATAGTCTCACTCTGTCGCCAGGCTGGAGTGCAGTGGCATAATCTCGGCTCACTGCAACCTCCACCTCCCTGGTTCAAGTGATTCTCCTGCCTCAGCCTCTCAAGTAGCTGGGACTACAGGCGCCCACCGCCACGCCTGGCTAATTTTTGTATTTTTAGTAGAGACGGGGTTTCACTATGTTGGCCAGGATGGTCTCAATCTCTTGACCTCGTGATCCGCCCACCTCGGCCTCCCAAAGTGCTGGGATTACAGGGGTGAGCCACCATGCCTGGCCCGGCATCTCAGTTTTTTTAAACTCGAGCGATTCTAATGTACAGCCAAGGTCGAGAACCATTGAGCTAGACTAATTACTGGTTTAAAAACTTCTGTGCTCTTATGTAGTGCAATTAGTTTGCTTTTAATATTTATGAATTGCTTTTGAATTTGGAGACAAAAATATCGGGATCAAAGTGTAAATATTCTTTATTTTCAGACTGATAAGAGGTAAGAGGAGGTGATTCATGTTTATATGCCTTTAAAGACCTTTAGTTTTCACTTGTCTTATAGGTTCATTTCTGTTGAAAAGCAGGGACATCCTATAGTCATATTTAGGAAGCTATATTAATACTTGAGGATTTAAACAATGATGCCACGTTTTCCAATTACACTTTCCAAGAGAATATTTTAAAATGGCTAGCAAACATTACTTCTCAGAGTGCACCTGTGAGAACTGTAATTTACCATCCTGGGTTTCTTTAAGTATAGAATCAGGTTGAATACTTGGTTCCTGTACTGTGTTTTTCATGTTTGGAGCTGTTTCTAGATTTCACTGATTTGCTTGACTTGTACAGAATGATATTGTTCCTTCAATTATGTGAAACCGAGGTCTAGAGAAGTAGTCTGGTCTGAGGCCATGTAGCAGGGTGCTCTGGAGGTGGTTGATGTGTGGAGAATATTTGTTTGGTGAGGAAAGATTCACTGGTCCTAATTAAGTAACTAACAGGCTTTTCCCACGTGCTTACTGGTCCCTAATATAGAATCATCCCAGACTGCTTCTTTTGATCAATCTTGCCCAAATGATCATCACTGTCTCATCTTTGTCAGTTTTGGCACCTGTAGATTATTAGGAACTGATCAGTCTAACCCCAAATGCAGTTGAAATAGTCCTGAAACAGGCTTACGAGGAAGCACAGCCGTCTCCATCTAAATTTAAATTCCGAAGTTCTCATTTATTTAAAAATGTCCTATGATTTATAAAAACCATGCTCAGGTGTTTTCTCACAGCTCATGATCCTTTCCCTGCATTGAACCCAACAGCAGTATGCTGTCACGATTCACCTGCAGTAACGCTTTCTCCCGAGTATTTTTCTGCCTTTAGGACTTGAAAGTGCTTCAGAGCCTGCGTTTAGTAACCTTTAGGTCCAGTGGTAGATTTATTTAGTGTGCTTCATCCTAGAGTTTTCCTCGTTTCAGTTTCAGTTTGTAGATCACATGGATAGACCGGAGATAAGTTTTCCTAAGTCAGACACACGTACCTGTACCGTATTTTTGTTTATTATTTGCAGTTGGAACTCAAAACAGACAACAACCCCCAATTTCCCTTATATGCTCCCAGCGAACTGCTGTCTCACGAAAGAGAAATAAAAAGAAAAAAGTGCCCCCAAAGACTGTGGAACCTCTTACTGTGAAACAGAAGCCCAGTGGGTCAGAGATGGAGAAAAAGGCGGTGGTGGCCTCTGAGCTATCTGCTCTCCAGGCAGCCGAGCACACCTCCCCGGAGGAGAGCCGCGTTCTAGGATTCGGCATTGTTCTGGAATCACCTTCCTCAGATGTAAGTTGCCATTTTCTGGCTGCTGACTCTAATGCTATGTAACTTTCAGGAATTTTATAGTATTTATAGATTTCCCTTTTGACAACTAGAGAAACTTGCAGAATATATGTGAGAAAGAAGAAAAGAAGACTGGTAATAATTTTCTTGTCTGGAGTTTTCTTTTCTGAAAATGTTATGCCTTATTTATTTAGACAGGTTTCCAGTCTTTGTCTCCGAAAGGAGGAGGGTGATGGCATAAATAATCTGCTCACTAATTTCTTTTGCATTTTTAATTTTGCAGTGGCAGTTTTCAATTTCCTTAGTTTAGAGACCTAAAAGAATATAATTAAATCCTTTGTAGATGGGCATAAATGAACAGGACCATACAGATAAGGTCACACCTTTCTGGAAACACAAACTAATAATAAAAAAGGAGCAGTCGTGCTAATTCTATTTTATAGATGCAAGCCACACCGCTAATTAGGTGGCAGTGCCATGCCATTTACTCCGTGTAATGATAGGTTAATGCTCTGCAAAGGTTTTTCTATTTTAATATCATAGCCAGAATGTTGCCGCAGTCCAGAATGTTGGATGACATCCGAGATAACCATCTGACTTGCTATTTTACATTCATAGGACCATAAACGAATTTGTTTAATAGTGCACTATATTTGCAATTGCATTTCTGTTTACAGTGTCTTTCTCTAAGTATGTTTGTGTTGTGAACCTTAACTTGTTGGGAGAGTTCTTAAAATAAACAAGAATGGGGGATCTGTTCTTATCAGATTGCATAGGATGAGAATCCTGCTGCGAACTCCCGCAGGCCTGTATAGGATTGGAGGTTGGCCATACGTTTTAAACTTTAAGTAGGAAACAAATTGCTTTTTAAAAAAGTGTTCTAAAAATTTTGAAAGAAATTGTGGGAAGATAGTTTGCTGGGGTATATCCACATTGGGTTTTTAACAAAGGGAGGGGACAAAAATAATCATCTTGTGACTTTTTTAGATTGGAAAGTTGTTGGAACTTTTACCTAACTCTTGGTGTTAAAGGTTCTTTTTTTTTTTGAAATCTATAAACACTTGCTACAATTGTTAAGAAGTTCATCTAGACTAAAAATTTAATTTTAAAACATCATTAATGGTGATAACATTCTATTCTGGACCAGTCAGCTCATGCAATGATATCATATTGCTGTTGCAACTAGGGCCCTGAGTCAAACCCCAGGTAGATCATATATTTGGAAACAGAGGTAAATTATTCCTCAACACAAAGTACATTCAGTCCTTAAATTTTCTAAGCATTTTTTTTTTTTTTTTAGACAGAGTCTCGCTGTGTTGCCCAGGCTAGAGTGTAGTGGCATGATCTCCACTCACTGCAACCTCCGCCTCTCGGGTTCAAGTAATTCTCCTACCTCAGCCTCCTGAGTAGCTGGGACTGCAGGTGCTTGCCACCACCCCCGGCTAATGAAAACTCAGTTAGCTGTTGATTGTCTTGGAGGAATAACATGCTTCTAAAGAAAAGTGAGGCCAGGCACGGTGGCTTACGCCTGTAATCCCAGCACTTTGGGAGGCCAAGGTGGGCAGATCACCTGAGGTCAAGAGTTCGAGACCAGCCTGGCCAACATGGCGAAACCCATCTCTACTAAAAATACAAAAATTAGCTGGATGTGGTGGCACATGCCTATAGTCCTAACTACTCGGGAGGCTGAGGCACAAGAATCGCTTGAACCCAGGAGGCAGAGGTTGCAGTGAGCCGAGATTACACCACTGCCCTCCAGCCTAGGTGACAGAGGGAGATTCCGTCTCAAAAAACAAAAACAAAAACAAAAAAACAAAATCATAGGATTGGGCAAGTGGCCCAGTGTTGCTAGAACAGCTGTCTGGCCAGCATTGGTAAAAGTAGGGTGGGGTAAGAGAGTGAAAGTCCAGGTGAGGCCTTCAGCCTTTATCTGTGGACAGGAGGGAGCCATTGCAAGTTTCCAGTAAAGGAAGAATTGTGCCTGAATGTTAGAACCGTAGCTAGAACAGCATGCGGCTGACAGAAAGACAGAGATAGCCGGAGGAAGATGTGTGCAGCCTGCCAGGCAGGAGATCAGGAGGGCTAGACAGGAGCAGTGAGCCTGGAGAGGAGAGCATGGAGAGACATTCAGGAGGGACACAGGGACTGAGTGGGAAGTGAGCCCTGGATTCCCATCTGGGAAACTTGCTGGGTTACAGCTGCAGCTGGGACTTCAACTGAGACGTGGAGAGCAAGAGCAGTGCAGGCTTTCAGCTTTGGATGGGAAGGAAAAGTGAATTTCATATCCTCAACACGTTCGCTAGATACCTCGAGCACAGGAGAAAGATTAGCACTGGAAACGATGAAAAGTGACACTGGAAACCCATGCTTTATCGCTTTTGTAAATATAAAAAACTTACAGTGTATAGAGTTCCCTTTTTGCGTTGTGACTCATAGTGTCACCCAAATGCCAATGTATATACCCATGGCACAAACATAAGGGCCCACAAGGGGCTGTCAATCATGGCAGATCCGCCACTGTCTTCAAACTGATAACAATAGTCCCTACTCAGATGCAGAAAAACACTAAGTTCTAATCAGAACCAACCAAAATGTCAAAAATGGCAGAGTGTTGTGAGCATCAAATGAGATACAGTATATGGGAAAATCCTGTAGCAGTGCCTGGCACATAAAAGGTACTCAATAAATGTTATTTGTTTAATCTGCAAAGAAGGAAACATCTGCATTTGCATTAAGCACAATATACAAAATAAACTTAGGAAACATTAAGTCTAGGACTTAGCTTTAAGGAGAGCCGCCTCCTCAATTTCACTGCAGTTTACTTGTTTTTTCCTGTTCCTCTCTACCCACCCACTCCTCGTCAAGGCTCTACTGTGATTTGAACGATCCTCCTGGATAGAACTTCCTATACTGTTTGGTAAATATTTACACGTTAATCCATCCTTCCACCCCAGCTTCTCAAGAGCACAGACTGTGATTATTATTAATAATAATAATAGTAATAGTATTCATGCGCCATCTTTGAGGTATTCTTCTTATCCGCTTTCTATGGGCAGCTTGCACAAGTTCACACAGCCAAGAAAAGTGGAGTGTGTCCCCCAACCCAGGTCTGTCATCTGCCCTTGTCCGCTGCGCAGAGGACTTGTGGGTGCCCATTCTAGCCCAATGCCCGTGCGTGACGAACACTCAGTCACTGTTGAGGGGATGATTATCATATGAAAGAACTGAAAGTTTCAGCTGTGGCTGTTGATTCTGTTTACTTGGAAGTTTCTTGGGGAGAACTTCATGGGTCAGGGAGCAGGCTCTGAGGTCAGGCTGCCTGGGTTAGACTGTCAGCTGTGTGACCCTGAGCAATGAACCTGACCCCTCCCCACTCCATTTCTCTCTGTAGAATGGGGATAGCAAGTGCTTCCCTCCTGGAATTGGCCCATTGGAGGAATTAGATGAAGTCATCCCTGTGGAGCACTTAGAACAAGGCCTGGCCCATTTTAAGCACTCAATAAATATTAGTTCTTTTTTTAACCTTAGCACTCTTACCTCAGTGTCTTTATGGGAATAAATATTTTAAAATAAAACTTATCTATATCTATCAGTGAAAAAATACACGTGAACAAATAGTGTTTTTAGAAAGAGAATAGCGTGAAATACTTCTCTTTTGGGCAGGATTATTTGACCATTTTAAAAGTAGCACATTAAATAAAATTCGAACCTCAACTATACACAGAAGCAGAAACCCAAAACTAAATTTCAGATTTAAATACAGTATTTAGGCCGGGCGCGGTGGCTCATGCCTGTAATCCCAGCACTTTGGGAGGCCAAGGCAGGCGGATCAGGAGGTCAGGAGATTGAGACCATCCTGGCCAACATTGTGAAACCTTGTCTCTACTGAAAATAAAAAAAAATAGCTGGGCGCAGTGGCGCATGCCTGTAATCCCAGCTACTTGGGAGGCTGAGGCAGGAGGATCGCTTGAACCCGGGAGTCGAAGATTGCAGTGAGCTGAGATTGCACCACTGCACTCCAGCCTGGCGACAGAGCGAGACTCCATCTCAAAAAAAAGAAAAAAATAAAATACAGTATTTAATTCTTTCTTCATGAGTTCACAACCCAATACTCTACCGATACTGAGAGGAGACAGTTGTTAATTTTTTATGGTCGCTGTTTTTCAAGATTCTATATATTGATTTGTGTTTTTCAGAGCAGATATACATGGCCTAAGTTTGTTTTGTTGTTGTTGCTTCTCGTTTCTTGTGTTTCAGCTTGGTGAAACAATCAGATTAGTTTTTAACAATATTTTAAAATAATTTTCAATAACAGGAAATGTTTTTCTATCTGTTGTAGTTACTATAGTCTCCAGTAATACTAGATTATGCCAGTTTAAAAGTTTTCAGAAGATAAATTGTTGATATTCATCAGAATATCTGTATTGGAAATCTGCTTGCTTGCTTTTTTTTTTTGTAATTGAGACAGAGTCTCGCTCTGTCGTACAGGCTGGAGTGCAGTGGCATGATCTCGGCTCACTTCCAGGGTTCAAGCAATTCTGCCTCAGCCTCCTGAGTAGCTGGGACTATGGGTGCCTGCCACCATGCCCAACTAATTTTTGTGTTTTTAGTAGAGACAGGGTTTCACCAAGTTGGCCAGGCTGGTCTCGATCTCCTGGCCTCAAGTGATCCATCCGCCTCGTCCTTGCAAGGTGCTGAGATTACAGGCGTGAGCCGCCATGCCCGGCCTTGAAATCTGTTTTCTTAACACCTTCTTGGCCCAATAGATAAAGTGATCCACTGGGATCAAGTAAAGTAAACCAAGCAAATGATTTTTTAAATTTACTCATTGACACATTGAAATTGAGGCCATTGGCCAGGCGCGGTGGCTCACGCCTGTAATCCTAGAACTTTGGGAGGCTGAGGCGAGTACATCACCTGAGATCAGAAGTTCAAGACCAGCCTCATCAACATGGAGAGACTCCGTCTCTACTAAAAATATAAAATTAGCCGTGCGTGGTGGCGCATGCCTGTAATCCCAGCTACTCGGGAGGCTGAGACAGGAGAATCGCTTGAACCTGGGAGGCGGAGGTTGCGGTGAGCCAAGATCACACCATTGTACTCCAGCCTGGGCAACAGAGCAAGACTCTGTCTCAAAAAAAAAAAAAAGAAATTGAGGCCGTGTATGCCTGAGAGTGTAAGTTCCAGCACAGGCTGCAGGAGTTCAGATCTTTGCTTCATCATGTATTAGCTGGATAATCTTAAACAAGTTACTTAACTTCTCTGAGCTGTAGTTTTTGCATCTGCAAACTGGGGATAATAATAGTAGCCATTTCATAGAGTGAAAATCAAATTAGAAAAAATCTGTATGATATGTGTTAGCCTAGGGCCTGGAATATAGTAAATAGCAAATACATGTTAATTATATTGCTGTTTTCCACGGCACACTGAAGTGTGTGAAATAGTCCCTGCCCTTGAAGGAGCACATAAAGGAAAATTCACAAACAGTAATTATAATAGCGTAGGATGACAGCTGTGGCGCAGGCAGTCAGGTCACCTGGGAGCCTGGATAGTCTCTCAGAGTGGACATCTTGGAGGAGCCGTTTCAGTGGCCTTAGGAGAGAAGAAGCTAAATTGCAGTGGTTAGACTCTTACATATTGTACATTTTGGCTCAAATATCTTTAGCATAAATCAAGCCCTAGTCTTCAGAGTCATTAATTTATTACCTGAAGAAGGAAAAAGCTAAAAGCGTCTCTAAAAGACGGGAATGTCTCATTATGCAAGTACATGGAGAAAATTTCAAGGGACCAAATTGTATTCTCTTCTAAAATTAAATGCTTAGCTCTACCAAAATATTGTCAACTAAAAATGTCTATAAAGAATTGGCTGTTGGATGACTTCTTGTCATTTTTATCCCATTCAACATTCACTATAGGCTATCGTGTAAATTACACCTACTTTTGGATAGGACTTTTGGCGGAGCATTTTTTGCTTAATGAAAAGAGGGCAGCCACCTTCCACTATGAGCCTTGACGTAGGACACGAGTATGCTTCTGCCCCATCCACACTGCCGCTCAGGCCCGCTATGTCCCCAGGCCACTTCTGTTCTGAGCTGCTCAACAGGAACAGCCATGCTGGTGAGCGTCTAGTCCCACACGCTCTTGTGGCTACCCTCCTCATGGGCTATGTTCTCAGCACAGCATTTAATAAATGACAGGCTGCGCATGTTGGCTCCCGCCTGTAATCCCACCACTTCGGGAGGCCAAGGCAGGAGGATTGCTTGAGGCCAAGAGTTGAGACCAGTCTGGGCAACAAAGCGAGACCCCACTCTCTACAAAATACATAAACACATACATTTTAAAAATTTGCTGGGCAGGGTAGCACATGCCTGTAATCTCAGCACTTTGGCAGGCTGAGGAGGGAGGATCACTGGAGGCCAGGAATTCAAGACCAGCGTGGGCAACATAGTGAGACTCTGTCTCTACAAAAAAAAATTTTATTTAAATTAACTGGCCACACACTTGTAGCCCAAGCTACTCAGGAGGTTGAGGTGAGAGGATCACTTGAACCCAGGAGTTGGAGGCTGCAGTGAGCTGTGATCCCACCACTGTACCCCAGTTTGGGCACCAGGTTGAGATCCTGTCTCTAAAAAATAAAAATAAAATGTAAAAATAGAAAATAAATGATAATAGTGATTCTTGCTATGTCCACCTGGGGCAGACCTGAGTTACAGGAACATTTAGTTTTTATCAGACAGAAGCATATCACATTTATGAGCAAAATTAAATCAATTATGGGGGAGGTTTGTGTTTTAAAATTTCTTTTCTTAAACTGAAGCACATTTTCCTCAAAATACATCTAATATACTACGAAATAAACACAAGAACAAAAGATCATTGTATATAGTGGTATGGACATAGACTAAATTCACACCCTTTAAGCACTCTTATGAATCCTGTTATAGGCTTTTCAGCCCCAAATCAGTTAGTCTTGTTCAGCAGGATCCTGCCTCTTCGTCTGTAGTTTTCTTTCAGCTTTTGGTCCTGAGCCAGCCTGAGACTGACCAGCCAGCCCAGCCCCCCAAATCCCCACCAGCATATGACCTCGTCCAAACAGCCCTGTGCACGTGCCTGCAAAGGTGACCCTATAGAATACACAGAATCTGCACACTATTAATCTGCCATTGAAAATCTGGGGTTAATGCCCAGTATGATTATTTGTGCGCTTCTTTTAACCAGTGACCACATGTAGCTTTTTATGTAACTTACTGTAATTTACTTATTAATACCTTACTAATACCTTCTATAAAATAGCCTATGGTAGAAATAGTCCCTCGGTGGTTAACTAGCATGATCTCCTAAAAATTGTCTTGCTTTGTATTCTTTCGATTATACAGGGGCGTCACGTGATGTGCTCATGGGGACTTGGGAGTGTAACGGTGCAGGGGGGTAGGGAAGGAGCATCTTCATTTACCTAGTTAGGAGATTCCCCAGCCAAACTAGATCTTAACCCCAGCTACTTCTAAGCAAAGGGAGACCACAGTTGAAATGCAAAGAAACAAATTCGTGGAAGTCCACAGGCCTGGATCCAGGACATTTTCAAGAGTGTTGGTGACTGTGTATGCAGTGTTTGCCTCCAGAACTTCACCTAATGTGAGATGAATAAGGAAAAGTCAGCATTTGATACACTGTTGTACTAAGTGGCCAAGGTGCCTAAAATAGGCAGGACGTAGATGAAAATCCAAATTTATAGTGGAAATTCAGACTCCCAACTCTTAAAATGATGACTCTAAGTGTCTTAAATCCTGCCCCAACTTTAGATTGTTATTTTGAACTGTTCGTTTAGACGTCATCATTTAAAAATTGTATTTCTTCAGTAATCACTAAAATCTGTAAATTAACATATTTGCTTTCTATTTTGGCTTGAGTATCAAATTGTGAATCTGTCAAGAGAAGTCTAGTTTTCAAAATGATATTCATTTGGAAGAGTGTTGGTTTGTGTCATAGCTATCAGTAAGTAGAGAGATCTCATTTAAACTAGAGCCAGTAAACTAAGAGATTTCAATGATACAATTAAAGAAAGAGCTTTATCCTGTTTTTAAATATATGTACAAAGATGTGGATCATTATGTGATAGTAATCCACTGTGATTATATTTATCAAATGGAGGAAATAAAAAGATTTCGTAGTGAAAATGTGAGATTAGTGAACGTCATCTTTTCTTCATGTTTCAGAAAACAAAGCTGCCCTCTTTTGTTCTTTTAAGGCGTTGTTGCCTTGCGGCACCTGGCACACGTAGATAGCATTGGCGCTCGTTCACTTCTGGCTCAGAAATCTGAATAGGAGACAGGCTGAGAAAAACAGGAAGGACAGAGCCTAGTCACCTGTGCCCCGGCTGCCGCTGCCACCACCGCCTCCACTAATCAGACTACTTCCTCCTTTGTAAGGTGCTTGCAAGGGGGTGAATTCATGTTCCTTGATCTGGAAAGAACAGTTCAAAATAACAGTATTTGGCAGTAGAAAGTGGAATGGAAAGCAGTGACAGCATCTGCATGGGAAGTCTCTTAGCTCTGCAGAAACCTCCAGATACTTAGTTGTTAGGAGTTGTGGCAGATACCAGAAACAGCGGCTGTACCTATCTCTTGAATCCTACCTTCAAGATCCTGTTAAAACACTGTCCTATCCCCTCCTGAGCCCCAAGAGCCCCCTTCCTCCCGCACCCCCAGCAGCCAAGTCCTGCCTGATGCTGTCTCAGACAGTACTTGCTCTGTTCTCTCTCATGTTTTATCACGTTCGACTTTATAGGATAGGTATTTGTGCATATTTCTTGCCTGCAGAACCAGCCTTCAGATTCCTACACATGGAGGGGGCTCAGTGAATAGGTATTGAAACAGCTGGGTCACTGTTCTCCAGGTCACCCAACTCCTGCAGGTACCACATGAACTGTTAGAAGACACAGGTGTGCTGAGCACAGCGTGACAAACTTTCAAACCCACTTTCTTTATACAGGGATAAAAGATCTGTGAATCAACACCAGTCATTTTAAATGAATTCTTACATATTGTTTTGTTTATTCTGACAAATATCTATTGGGCAGTCAATGGGTGTTTGACACTCCAAATACAAGAGTCCTCATCCCAGTGACAAATGCAAACTCCCAGCTAAGCAAATGCTGCGTGAAAAGTGCTGTAAACAGTGTTCTTAGAAAATAGTATGAGCACATGAAGAAAGGAGTGGCCAGTTCCGCCTGGTAGCTCATTCAGGTCAGTGTTTTTCAAACTGGGGTCCATGTTCACAGGATGAATCAAAGGGGAAGTCTCAGAGGTCAGTGTTTTAAGTACCTGTTTAATGGCATCAGAATCAAACTGAGATTATATGAGTAACTAGTGTCCTTCCCCTTCCTCTCTTGCCATTAAGAGCGTCTGAACCACCCTAGACCCTCAAATAGCTGTGAGTAGCTGCTTCTGTAAGATAAACTTGGATTTTTTTTTAATGGCTTTCAAATGATACAGGAGCACTTCGCAAAAATCCAAGATCAGTTCATTTAGAACAAAAGTTCTAAATGCAGCATAGGATGTGCAAAATAAAACTCTGGTTATGAATAAAACTTCATTTTAAATTATGATGGTAAAATTCTTTCAATCCTGATAGTGTCTACATTGAATCATTCAACAAAGACTTATTGAGTGCCTGGTATGTACCACCTCTGTTCTGGGAACTAGGGATGCAGCCTCCAGCTCAGACAACCTCCTCTGGAGACCTGGAACCAGCAAGCAGCAAGATGCAGAAGTTAAGGGGAAAACCTGACAGTATGGCTGTGTATGGTGATATTCACCAAACATTCAGAGACCAAACATGGAATGGCAAAGTGAAGCAGAAGCGTGAGATGACTTTCTGGATATTCCAGTTAAAAGTTCTATTTTGGAGGGACCAGGACCAAACTCCTTCCTGTGTCATCCAAAGAATTTAAGCTATGCTCTGAGCCCTGTTTACTTTGACCATAGGTGGGGTGGCATGTTGAAAAGTGATAGGACAAAAACAAAAATAACCATTCTTACTATCCAGGAGAGAAATTAATCCCGGATCCTCACATTTCTGATGTGATTTAGAAACTGCAAAGCAGGGCCAGTTTTGCAGAGTGATGAATAGGAGATCTAAGAATCAGCTTTGACAGCATGTCTTCATTCAGTGAGGTTTTCTTCAGACTTTTTTCCTAACAACAGTGTACCAATTGCATTTCTTCATATTAAAGTTATTATTTTACAGCTACCATGTCATAACCAACAATCAAGTAAATGACTTGGTAGTGCAGGTTATGACTAATGAACTTTCGTCTATTCCACGAGAAGTTATGGAGTGCCTGCTATATGCCAGATCCTAGAGATACAAAATCTGAGCTTCAGGATCAGGGAGGGCTGCGACCTAATAAATAATTCTAATACAGTGTAAGAAATAGAATCATATGTCTGCTAAATGAACAGCAGGAACAGAGAGTTGTAGCCACCTCCATGGCAGGAAGGAGTTAAGAGATCAGTTCATTTGGAAGGCTTTGTAAAGGAAAGGGTGTGCACTGGGTTGAAAGATTCAAAGGTGAGTTGTAAACCTCATGGCGTGCTGTTGGAGAAGGCGTGCTGAGCGCCGAGCGTGTGCGATAGCATCCAAGTTGAAAGGCACCTTGGACGTCTTCTGATTCCATATCCCAGTCAGGATGTCCCTGCCAGGGAAGCAGTGTGCTAGCACATTGGTTTTCCAAGGGTGATCTGGGACATAGTTTCATGTTTTCCTCCCAAAATTAGGGATGGGGAGTGGATTTAAACTGCCTGGGAAACCTGCTCATCATTTTTACTTATTTTACGTATTAGTTTACAAAAGTTTTCATTGGGGGAAAAAAATAGCTCCGCAGCTAAAAGCCACTGGCATAGCAGAAGGAGCCAGGGGCCTTCTGGGTTAGCCCCGTATCTGTGTCCTTAGGGGAAAGAAATTAAGTTATTTAGTGTATGAGAAAGTGATCTGTAACTGTACTGCACTGAGCACATTTGAATTATTTCTCAATCTTTTTTTTTTTTTATGATCTCTTTGGGCCTTAGTTCCTTTGTTTACAAAATGAGGATATTTCATCCAGAAGTCTCAACTCCCTGTTAGCTCTAGAATGATAGGATTTTGTGGTTATCCAGCCTTCTCTCGGCTATTTTCTTTCCATTGCTTTTGACAAGGCTCAATATTGGAATTAGAGCATCTTGTTTCGTAAGTTATAACTAGTCCTTGGTTTTATAAATAGCAGATCCTGGCACACAAAGAAAGCCAAGAGTGTTTTCATTTGTAGGATATGTACATTTCAGTAGCTAGTGATGTTTTTTTGTTGCTCATGTACCCAAAGTCAAATGCTTCAAATCTTGCTTTTAATGAAATATTTGTGTTCTTTTGGTAGCCAGAAGTACAACTTGCTGAAGGCTTTGACGTGTTTATGCCTAAATCTCAGCTGGACTCTATATTGTCAAACTACACTCGCTCAGGAAGCCTTCTGTTTAGAAAACTGGTGTGTGCGTTTTTTGATGACAAGACTTTGGCTAACTCCTTACCCAATGGGAAGAGGAAAAGAGGACTCAATGACAACCGGAAAGGACTAGACCAAAATATTGTGGGTGCAATAAAAGGTTGGTCTGCATCATTTCATTTTGTGGGTTCTTCGTTGAGCTTTGCCTTCATTCCGTAACGTTGCAGCTGAAATTGTAGTAAACTGACTAGTGGCCAGTTTCATTTGCCGTTGGCAATTTAGCCGTTCACATGGCTTTCGGGTGTGAGCTCTGTAATTCACCACCCCAAATACCACTTGAATTCATTATTCAAGGTAATGTTAATTTGTTAAAATAACAATTTAAGAGCCAGTTTGATCTGCTGCAGAACCAAAAAGAAGTTTTTTCTTGACTTTGAAAATGCAGGTAATTTGTAATTTCTAACTAAGAGCTTCCTCAAAATATGACTTCAACTTAAAGTTTTAGTATGAGAATAAAGCTATGATGCTTTAAAAAAAAAAAAAAAGATAAAGTAAAATGGTTCTCTCCAAAGTTTAGAGTTGCTCTACCAGGTTGTTGCTTCTAAAGACATTTTAAATCTAAGTGACCTTACTGTGACATCAAACCCTGTGCGTCCCCATACGTGCCTGGCCCGCTCTTGTCTCTCTTGTTTTGTGCCATGGAGTCATGCCAGCTCCATGCAGAGACCACTATGGGTCTCTCCCCCTTACCTCCTTTGAGCATGCGTCTGTATTCCACTGCACTACGATGACCATGCCCGGGCACGTGGGAGCACCTCTGCATTTATATCCAGTGCCACATCCTAAACCTACTTCTCTTAACTTTAAAATGTCCATATTCAGCAATCTGATGAATGTGACTTTAGGAAATAGAAGTACTTAGTTCTTACCAAAAAGAACATAAACCAAGTCTCAAATCTAAACACAACTCCATGAAAATGAGACTGTGAATCAGGCCTTGCTTAAAACTGGAATAACGGATAGGGGTGCTGTGCTTCCTAGCTCAGTTCCTGCATTGTTCAGTTGTGACGTGGGACTGACTCAGAGGGCCTTCTCTGCCCCCTTCTGTTCCCCATTATCTGGCAAAATGAGTAAATGAATTCAATAGTGTTTAAAGGATGCTTGAAAGTCCACAATTAACTTTATAAAATAATACGGTATTTAAATGGAACTAGCAAGTACCAAGCACCCTTTGTTCATGGCCAGAAGGACATAAGCCTTCATTAACAGAGAATTTCTCATGTTCAATCAGAATTTTTTCACTTAAAGTGACAGTTGAGTTGTATTAAATACGAAAAGCTACAGAGATATCACAAACTGTGCCATTTCTGAAAAGAATGATTCAGCCTGAAGTGACACTACAAACAACATGACAGAATTTGAAAAATGGTCAATGATGTAAGTAGGACTTCCTGAAGTGAAGAAGGGTCCCTTCTCAAAACAGGAAGGTCAAGGCTACTGGTACTTTTCTGAAATGCAGCGAGGAATTGTTTTAATTTTCTTTTTTTCCCCCAGGGCAGCATATTAATATTATGAAAGCATTTGGAAATTAGGGAACCATAAATGACCATAGTCCATTTTAATGACAGTAGAAGAGTCATCCTAATAATAGTAAAGAAATAGATCGTGACAAGTGGATCGATGTGGGTTTCTTCTGCCACTTTCCATCTAGACTAGACATCATGCAAGAGTTTGAAAAAGTATATTACAGGCCGGGCGCGGTGGCTCAAACCTGTAATCCCTGCACTTTGGGAGGCCAAGGCGGGTGAATCACTGCAGGTCAGGAGTTCAAGACCAGCCTGGCCAACATGGTGAAACCCCGTCTCTACTAAAAATTAAAAAAAATTAGCCGGGTGTGATGATGCACACCTGTAGTCCCAGCTACTTGGGAGGCTGAGGCAGGAGAATCACTTGAACCTGGGAGGCGGAGGCTGCAGTAAGCTGAGATCGCACCACTGCACTCCAGCCTGGGCAACAGGGCCAGACTTGGTCTCAAAAAAAAAAAGAAAAAAGTATATTACAAATAGAGGACACATCTTCATTTCCTTCACTGCTGTACTCTATAAAAATGGCAAATGAGGTCTTTGCTCCCAATATATAATAGATTATTCTAATTGAAGAACTTGAAATTTCCATACACTTTTATTATTGAATTAAATCTATTAAAATTCTGTAATAACGACCCAGTAACTTTAAAACAGATGGAAATCCCATAAGCCACCAACAACCTAAATCAACAAATAGTTTATCTATTTGCAGTGTTTCTATTTGCAGTGTTTATTCATAGACATATATTTTGATTTTGATTTTTTTCCTGATTGCAAAATAATATTTATTTTAAAATGTAAATGATTTAAAATATATTGAAAACAAAAAGGCCACCCTAATCTCACTCTTACTAGATTATGGTGTACATTCTTACCATTTTTATTCAAATGTGAATGTGGTATCAGATTTGACTTTTATAAGAACTTTCCATTCATTCTGGCTAGTCAACATTTCTACCTGACTTATTCTGATAATTTCTTGTAAGTTTCTTAAGGACACGCTTTATCTTAAATATGTGTTTATTACCTGTTGCTCTTGAAAGAGTTCAGGAGATGCTACCTTAAGAAATGCTGCTTTGGTGTGCAGGTTATTTCAAATTGTGGGCACTTGGGGAACGGCAGATGCAGGGAGTGGCTCTCTCTGAACTCCGTTATCTGCCCAAAGACTGATCCTCCAAAGAGAACTCAGTTGTGAACTCCCTCCCTGGAAGTGCCATGAACCAGGGGAATTAACTCCGATCACAGGAGAGGACACTGGAAGTGACACCACACCCAGAGAGACTTTGTCACGGGCTGTCACCTGTTCTTCTGAGGGCCTCATTCATCATTCCCCAAAACCATTTACGCTCCCCTAATTTGTCTGCTCCATCCTCCCTCCCCTCTCCTCTATAAAGAGGGTATATATGCTTCTAGATGTCACTTTTCTTTCCTGCGGTGCCCCTGTGTACCTTAAAAATGTGTACTTTTCTCTTGTTATCTGCAGTCGGTTTATTTCATAGACTCGACTGAACCCTACCCTGCACACATGTTGAGAGCTTCACACAGACCAGGATTTCCATCAATGCACGTGGGATGAGTGAAGAGGCATAGGTTTTTATTTTTCATCTTGACTTTGATGTTAATTTATTGACATAATGGGTCTAGTACTAAACATCCATCCTTACATCTTCTTGAATAACTAATCTGGAATGACTGACATTAAAACATTGTTGTAAATTTCTACCAGTTAATAAAATGCCAATGAAAGCTAAAACATAGAAACCAAAATTGAATACAAATTTGAATACAATTCTCTTAACTTCTTAATACATTTTTCTTTACTATATTTTCCTTAGTTAAAAGTGGGTTAACCCACATATTACAATACAAAGCGATTTTCAGAAGTAGCTATTAATTGAAGGTCTTTTTTTTTTCTTTTTTTTTGCTATTGGTAGAGATTTTTTTAAAAATTTCCCTAACCTGAGCCTTTCAAATCTGAGTACTATGAGAAAGTGATAAAATGGTTTCTTTATGCATAATAGTGTCAAGGCTATCCTTGCTATTATTGCTGTCTACCACCCCTTGGAAACGATTTTGTAAATATTAAATATACAGTCTTTCTTACTCAGTCTCTTGTGGGATAATGTCCCAATAGTGTATTAATTTGAAAAGTCCTGTAATCTAGGAACATATGAAGACTGGCTAATTTTACAAAACCTCAGAAATGAAAATAACAGTAGGAGTTCAATTTTGTTTCAAACAGAACTGATTATTAGAGTGGTTAAAACAACAATGGGAAAAAAATGAATGAAAATCTATAAAATGCTTATAAGTCAGATGAGTAGGTTGCGAAAATTTTCTCCCATTTTGTAGGTTGCCTGTTCACTCTGATGGTAGTTTCTTTTGCTGTGCAGAAGCTCTTTAGTTTAATTAGATCTCATTTGTCAATTTTGGCTTTTGTTGCCATTGCTTTTGGTGTTTTAGACATGAAGTCCTTGCCCATGCCTATGTCCTGAATGGTAATGCCTAGGTTTTCTTCTAGGGTTTTTATAGTTTTAGGTCTAACGTTTAAGTCTTTAATCCATCTTGAATTGATTTTTGTATAAGGTGTAAGGAAGGAATCCGGTTTCAGCTTTCTACATATGGCTAGCCAGTTTTCCCAGCACCATTTATTAAATAGGGAATCCTTTCCCCATTGCTTGTTTTTCTCAGGTTTGTCAAAGATCAGATAGTTGTAGATATGCGGCGTTATTTCTGAGGGCTCTGTTCTGTTCCATTGATCTATATCTCTGTTTTGGTACCAGTACCATGCTGTTTTGGTTACTGTAGACTTGTAGTATAGTTTGAAGTCAGGTAGCATGATGCCTCCAGCTTTGTTCTTTTGGCTTAGGATTGACTTGGCGATGCGGGCTCTTTTTTGGTTCCATATGAACTTTAAAGTAGTTTTTTCCAATTCTGTGAAGAAAGTCATTGGTAGCTTGATGGGGATGGCATTGAATCTATAAATTATCTTGGGCAGTATGGCCATTTTCACAATATTGATTCTTCCTACCCATGAGCATGGAATGTTCTTCCATTTGTTTGTATCCTCTTTTATTTCATTGAGCAGTGATTTGTAGTTCTCCTTGAAGAGGTCCTTCATGTCCCTTGTAAGTTGGATTCCTAAGTATTTTATTCTCTTTGGAGCAATTGTGAATGGGAGTTCACTCATGATTTGGCTCTCTGTTTGTCTGTTATTGGTGTATAAGAATGCTTGTGATTTTTGTACATTGATTTTGTATCCTGAGATTTTGCTGAAGTTGCTTATCAGTTTAAGGAGATTTTGGGCTGAGACAGTGGGGTTTTCTAGATATACAATCATGTCATCTGCAAACAGGGACAATTTGACTTCCTCTTTTCCTAATTGAATACCCTTTATTTCCTTCTCCTGCCTAATTGCCCTGGCCAGAACTTCCAACACTATGTTGAATAGGAGTGGTGAGAGAGGGCATCCCTGTCTTGTGCCAGTTTTCAAAGGGAATGCTTCCAGTTTTTGCCCATTCAGTATGATACTGGCTGTGGGTTTGTCATAGATAGCTCTTATTATTTTGAGATACATCCCATCAGTACCTAATTTATTGAGAGTTTTTAGCATGAAGGGTTGTTGAATTTTGTCAAAGGCCTTTTCTGCATCTATTGAGATAATCATGTGGTTTTTGTCTTTTGTTCTGTTTATATGCTGGATTACATTTATTGATTTGCGTATATTGAAACAGCCTTGCATCCCAGGGATGAAGCCCACTTGATCATGGTGGATAAGCTTTTTGATGTGCTGCTGGATTTGGTTTGCCAGTATTTTATTGAGGATTTTTGCATCAATGTTCATCAAGGATATTGGTCTAAAATTCTCTTTTTTTGTTGTGTCTTTGCCCGGCTTTGGTATCAGGATGATGCTGGCCTCATAAAATGAGTTAGGGAGTATTCCCTCTTTTTCTGTTGATTGGAATAGTTTCACAAGGAATGGTATCAGTTCCTCCTTGTACCTCTGGTAGAATTTGGCTGTGAATCCATCTGGTCCTGGACTCTTTTTGGTTGGTAAGCTATTGATTATTACCACAATTTCAGAGCCTGTTATTTATTGGTCTATTCAGAGATTCAACTTCTTCCTGGTTTAGGGCTAATATCCAGAATCTACATGAACTCAAACAAATTTACAAGAAAAAAACAAACAACCCTATCAAAAAGTGGGCGAAGGACATGAACAGACACTTCTCAAAACAAGACATTTATGCAGCCAAAAAACACATGAAAAAATGCTCACCATCACTGGCCATCAGAGAAATGGCAAATCAAAACCACAATGAGATACCATCTCACACCAGTTAGAATGGCAATCATTAAAAAGTCAGGAAACAACAGGTGCTGGAGAGGATGTGGAGAAATAGGAACACTTTTACACTGTTGGTGGGACTGTAAACTAGTTCAACCCTTGTGGAAGTCAGTGTGGCGATTCCTCAGGGATCTAGAACTAGAAATCCCATTTGACCCAGCCATCCCATTACTGGGTATATACCCAAAGGACTATAAATCATGCTGCTATAAAGACACATGCACATGTATGTTTATTGCGGCACTATTCACAATAGCAAAGACTTGGAACCAACCCAAATGTCCAACAATGATAGACTGGATTAAGAAAATGTGGCACATATACAACATGGAATACTATGCAGCCATAAAAAATGATGAGTTCATGTCCTTTGTAGGGACATGGATGAAATTGGAAGTCATGATTCTCAGTAAACTATCGCAAGAACAAAAAACCAAACACTGCATGTTCTCACTCATAGGTGGGAATTGAACAATGAGAACACATGGACACAGGAAGGGGAACATCACACTCTGGGGACTGTTGTGGGGTGGGGGGGAGGGGGGAGGGCTAGCTTTAGGAGATATACCTAATGCTAAATGACGAGTTAATGGGTGCAGCACACCAGCATGGCACATGTATACATATGTAACTAACCTGCACATTGTGCACATGTACCCTAAAACTTAAAGTATAATATAAAATTTAAAAAAAATTCTTATAAGTAGGAACAGAAATGGACTGAAAAAAAGTTTGTTTTGGGTATTATTAACAAAGCTTTTTGTAGTGGTAATATTCCCCATGACAGTATCTTAAAAATAAAATATAAGCCTCTTTTGTAGAGATTGTATTTTTTACATAATCTTATCTGTCTTGTGGTGACTAACACTTAATGATAATTTATTTAAAATGTATTGATAAGTATGACTGAAGGTGTTGCTGATGAAAGAGTTTTTAATTAGAAACATTCACCTAAGCATTTTGAATTTAAGAAGAAACAGCTTATGATCTTACCAAGTAGAGTCTTAGGTTTTAGTGCTGGGGATAAAGCTTAGTATCTTGGATTTGATTCAGAATTGATGTTATAGCCAGAGTGGAGGTTAGTACCCAGGTATGTTTTCCTTACCTGCTGAGGCTAGAATTGGTCCACATCTAGTTCTTGCTGTGATATACTCGGTAGACCATGCAGAATTAACATGGTTAGAGTTGTCTAAATATGATAGGATCTTTGAATCCCTGAATGCTCTTCAGAAAATGCAGTTGCAATAAAGCAATTTTTAGAGCCCCCGTTGTAGGATTTTTAATTCAACTTCATAGTGATTAGTTGAGAAAGTTTTATTACTATTAAACTGTCCTGGAGTCTTGAATCTTCTTGCATTCAGTGGAAATTACATAGGCATGTCAAGTGAAGACCTTGTTGGGGATTCTTAGTTCACGCCACACAGCACAGACTGCCGCTCTCCTGAGAGGCCAGCCTTGATGGTCTGTCTGGACAGCCACAGGTATCAGAACTTCTCTGGGAAGGAACACTCCTTGTTTGGTAGCCATCCAAAAAAATAATTGAGCTTCTTACAAGATTAGAACGGGTGCCTGGCAGCTTTTACTGTCACACTTTCACAGCCTCTGCAGAAATGACCACCAAAACCTCTTGTTTTATTCTTGTGACTCTAGATACCTGTAGGGTCCGTATTTGTCATCTTATAGTATCTCTATTTCCATTAGGATTTAATAAAAAAAAAAGTGAATAGCTGTTTTCTATTTGATCTCACGTAGATTTAAATTAATATGGTTGGGGTGGAATTTGCATCTGATTTATTTATTGATAGTAACTTATCTGTGTTCTCAAAACTTTTTGTAAGAACAAGGTTGAAACATTAGCTTGGATTTGAGTACCCCTCCAATGTTGATTATTTTATTTCCATTTATAGGAGAGGACACTGAGGCTATGAGAAATTAAGTAACCCTATTTAATTTAAACAGCTAGCAAATGGTGGAATCAGGACTTCACCCGAGGCCTGTCTGACTCCAAAGCCATTTTGCAGCACACTAAACACTTCAGTCTTTCTAAAAGGAGTATTTGAAAGGAAAGAAAGGTTTCTCAGTTTTTAATTTCTATCTTAAACTCTAGCATTTTGGATTCTTTATAAATTCCACTAGGAAATAGAAATGATTTCAGATGACCAGTCGGTTGTTTATGCAAAGCATATTCAGAGTGATTTTCTGTTTAAAATATAGCTATACATCAATTTTTTTATTAGTGTCAGGGCAGGTCTTTTCTTGAAGATAGTGAGAATCAGCTCCATTGTGTTTGGGAGGAAAAAAGAAGTTTGATCCCTTCCATCAAGAAAGAGATACTTCTGAGACTCTTCAGTACATAGAAACACAAGGAAAGAGTTTGGGAGTAAACATTTGATATAGCTTGTGTTCCAAAGTTGTATGTAAATCAAATTCTAGTTTAAATGTTTGGCAATCAGAATCAAAGTGATGAATGCTGAAAGAATCCTTTGGGAAGATGACTAATCACCTGTTAATTTACCTGTTCATATTTTTACATATCAGATCTGCTTAAAACAGGATATAATTACATAATACATAACATCAGTATAATTACATCAGAAATATAGCTTGCCTCTCAGCCGTGTTTGTAACTCTCACCTAGTTGTTGTTGTAGTTTGTATTTTCCCATGTTTTATGAAGGCCCAGTGACAAAGAGGTCATGTTGAATCTCGGCTCTTCTCTGTGTGTAGCCCTCTACTTCCAGCCCCTTCCACGATGGTTCTCATATTTTAGTGTGCATCAGAATTTCCTGGGTGGTGGTTCGAAATTCAGATTTCTGGGTCCCATGCTAAGAGATAGATTTAGTAGGTTTAGGAAATCTGCATTTTGAACACACAGCCACAGGAGATTCTGATTGCTTTCAGATGCCCCTTGGAGCAGCAGCCCTACAGTCGGAGCTCCTGAGTCCAACAGCAATGACAGGTATCAACCTGAGTTTAACAGCAATGATGAGTATCGACCAGAGTCCAAAAGCGATGAAGGGTATCAACCCGAGTCCAACACTGATGATGGGTATCAACCCGAGTCTAACAGCAATGACGGGTATCAACCGGAGTCCAACACCGATGACGGATATCAACCTGAGTCCAACACCGATGACGGGTATCAACCTGAGCCCAACACTGATGACGGATATCGACCGGAGTCCAACAGCAATGTCGGGTATTGACCCGAGTCCAACAGCAATGACGGGCATCGACCCCGAGTCCAACAGCGGTGACGGGCATCGACCCCGAGTCCAACAGCGGTGACGGGTATCGACCCCGAGTCCAACAGCGGTGACGGGTATCGACCCCGAGTCCAACAGCGGTGACGGGTACGACCCCGAGTCCAACAGCGGTGCCGAGTCCAACTGCAGTGACGGGTATCGACCCCGAGTCCAACAGCGGTGACGGGTATCGACCCCGCGTCCAACAGCATTGACGGGTATCGACCCCGCGTCCAACAGCGTTGACGGGTATCGACCCCGCGTCCAACAGCGTTGACGGGTGTCGACCCCGCGTCCAACAGCGGTGACGGGTGTCGACCCCGCGTCCAACAGCGGTGACGGGTGTCGACCCCGCGTCCAACAGCGGTGACGGGTGTCGACCCCGCGTCCAACAGCGGTGACGGGTGTCGACCCCGCGTCCAACAGCGGTGACGGGTGTCGACCCCGCGTCCAACAGCGGTGACGGGTGTCGACCCCGCGTCCAACAGCGGTGACGGGTGTCGACCCCGCGTCCAACAGCGGTGACGGGTGTCGACCCCGCGTCCAACAGCGGTGACGCGTGTCGACCCCGCGTCCAACAGCGGTGACGGGTGTCGACCCCGAGTCCAACAGCGGTGACGGGTGTCGACCCCGAGTCCAACAGCGGTGACGGGTGTCGACCCGAGTCCAACAGCGGTGACGGGTGTCGGCCCGAGTGTAACAGCGGTGACGGGTATCGGACCTGAGTCTAACAGCGATGATGGGTATCGGCCCCGAGTCTAACAGTGATGACGGATATCGGCCCTGAGTCTAACAGTCATGATGGATATTGACCCCCAAATGTAACAGCGATGACAGATATCGACCCCGCGTCTAACAGCAATGATGGGTATCAGCCCCGAGTCCAACAGTGATGACGAGTGTCGACCCCGAGTCTAACAGCGATGATGGATGTCGGCCCCAAGTCTAACAGTGATGACAGATATCAACCCCAAATCTAACAGCGATGACAGATATCAACCCCAAATCTAACAGCGATGACGGATATCAGCCCTGAGTCAAACAGTGATGATGGGTGTCAACCCCAAGTCTAACAGTGATGACGGATATCGGCCCTGAGTCTAACAGCAGTGACAGATATCGGCCCTGTGTCTAACAGTGATGATGGGTATTGACCCCAAATCTAACAGCGATGATGGATATCAGCCCCGAGTCTAACAGCGATGACAGATATCGGCCCTGAGTCTTAACCATGATGACGAGTATTGGCCCCGAGTCTAACAGCGATGACAGTGTTGGCCCTGAGTCTAACAATGATGACAGGTATCAGCCCTGAGTGTAACAGCAATAACGAGTATCAACCCCGAGTCTAACAGCGATGATGGTTATCGACCCCGAGTCTAACAGTGATGACGGATATCAGCCCTGAGTGTAACAGCGATGACGAGTATCAACCCTGAGTCTAAGAGTGATGACGGGTATCGACCCCGAGTCTAACAGCGATGATGGGTATCGACCCCAAATCTAACAGTGATGACAGATATCAGCCCTGAGTCTAACAGTGATGACAGATATTGGCCCTGAGTCTAACAGTGATGACGAGTATTGGCCCCGAGTCTAACAGCAATGACGATATTGGTCCTGAGTCTAAGAGAGATGACGGGATCAACCCCAAGTCTAATAGTGATGATGGGTATTGACCCCAAATCTAACAATGATGGTGGATATCAGTCCCTACTCTTAACAGTGATGACAGATAGCAGCCCTGAGTCTAACAGTGATGACAGATATCGGCCCTGAGTGTAACAGCGATGACGAGTATCAACCCCAAGTCTAAGAGCAATGATGGGTATCGACCCTGAGTCTAACAGTGATGATGGGTATCAACCCCGAATCTAACAGTGATGACGGGTATCGACCCCAAATCTAACAGTGATGATGGATATCGGCCCCGAGTCCAACAGCGATAATGGGTACCAGCCCCAAGTCTAACAGCGATGACGATATTGGCCCCGAGTCTAACAGCGATGATGGGTATCGACCCCAAATCTAACAGCAGTGACGGATATCAGCCCCGAGTCTAACAGTGATGACAGATATCGGCCCTGAGTCTAACAGTGATGATGAGTATTGGCCCCAAGTCTAACAGTGATGACGATATTGGCCCTGAGTCTAAGAGATGATGGGTATCAACCCCAAGTCTAATAGTGATGGTGGGTATTGACCCCAAATCTAACAGTGATGATGGATATCAGCTACTACTCTAATAGTGATGACAGATATCAGCCCTGAGTCTAACAGTGGTGACAGATATTGGCCCTGAGTGTAAAAGCGATGACGAGTATCAACCCCGAGTCTAAGAGTGATGATGGGTATCGACCCCAAGTCTAACAGTGATGACGGATATCGGCCCTGAGTGTAACAGCGATGATGAGTATCAACCCTGAGTCTAAGAGCGATGATGGGTATCAACCCTGAGTCTAACTGTGATGACGGGTATCAACCCCGAGTCTAACAGTGATGATGATATCAACCCCGAGTCTAACGGTGATGACGGGTATCAGCCTCAAGTCTAACAGCGTTGATGGGTATCGACCCCAATTCTAATAGCAATGATGGGGATGATGGGTATCAACTGTACACAACAGCCCCTGTGAAGCTTGGGCTCCTTCAGCTGTTTCTGTCAAGCACCTGGTTTTCTGAAGGCAGCTCCACCTCTGTCCTGGAATCAGTGAGAAGGAAGGTAGCCTTGTCTCAGCTGCCCTCATTCTTTGAACCTTGGGGGTTTAAAACTCTTTTTTTGTGTTATGTGACACAAGGGTCCTGGTTTCAGACATGGCTACAGTGCCTCACCAGGACTAGACAGAATAGCTGCCCACTTCACCAAGGTGGAAGAAGGCATTTCCAGACTCTAGCACAGATCTCACTTATGGATCACTAAACAAATGCCATTTCATTTTCCTTACAACCTTGCCATGACAGTCTTGAAGAAAATGTAGAATCTCTTCTTGGCATTGGCCAAAGTCCCCTTGATTGCATATTTGAAACACTTGTTCAGCTGACATTTCCCCAAACAGTGTGTTAACAGAAAACATCATCTTTGCTGCTTTTCAGATACTGGATTAAGTCATGAGAACACCAGAATCTTTGCAATATTTTCATTGATATTATAAACCTAGAAATCATCAGCAGGCATGAAATTTCTGCTAGCAGCATATTTATTGCCCCAAGCCAGTGACTGACTAAGGCCCTGATGTTAAGAAATGTGCAGTCTAGTAAGACATGTCAACGATGACCCCTAACAGAGCCATGCTCCAAGACAGAATAAAATAAATGGCAAATGTCTATTACCTGGCAGGGGGAGGAGGAAACACAGAGGATATAAATCTCGCTAGGAGAAGACCTCACAGAATAGATGACATCTGAACTAGGCCTTGGATGAAGAGAAGTATATCAAATGCAGAGGGAATGGAAAAGGTTAACTACAGAACATGTTTAATGAAGCTTAAATTCAATAAAACATTGGGTGAAAGCCTTTTGCCTCCAGAACTGTTTAAGGCTCATGCTCATTGGTGGACCTTAAGTCCTCAGCAACCTGTTTACCTTAACACGTTTGACTTCATGAATATAATGCCAGTGAAATGGACTCAGATATAGTTTACCTCCAAATGTTTTCAGCCAGAACTGTGCTTCTTAAAGTTGCTTCTGAAAGCTCCCTCAGCCCCATCCCAGACCTTATGAATTCGGATCCCTGCCATTGGGGCCTCAGTGAGTCTACACTTCACCACTGCTTCATCACCGGCCTTCCATAAGCTCAAAAAAGGGATCTCATCTCCTCAAAACTGTGAATTCATGTGTTTACTACGTAAGGAGCAAATGGAAATGTGGAGAAACTTGTTAAGAAGGGTGTGGCTTTTATTGATCTTTCTTCAGCCTGTCACATAATGGGCAGGAACCAGTTGTGGATTCACTTGCAAGGATTCCACTCCAACTCCCAGTTACTGAATTCTTACAAAACCTGCACTTTAACACCACTACTAGGGTTGACAGAAACAGCCTCCTGTCAAAAGAGATATGTTTCTGGAGCATAAACAGGGCCACTACAGTAGAATGTGCATTGCACAATATCGTGGGCACCGTTGCCGTTGTGGACACTGTCGATTTGTATATTTACTGTGACAGTTTCCCTGCAGCCTAAAGTACAGTGTCTTGAGGAAAGACACCTTTCTAATCTGAACAATGGCTCCATATGGGCCAGCTGTGGCCCTGAAAATAGAAAGCAATGTTTTCTGCGTAGTCCATCTCTTCTTTATTTAACGCCCTGAATTGTGTGGCTCATCAAAGATGCTCACCAGCATCCTAAGGTAATGCCATATCCTCCTATTTTCTCTCCTTTTGTGGGGAAGGAGAATTGTTTAATAAGTTCAGAGTCAGTCAGATCGCATTCCTGGTAGCTTTTCTTCTGGAACTACAATTGGTGCCGGTAATCTAGCAAGTGTTTCAGTTCAGTTCCATAACAAGTATTGACTATCTCCTACAAGGTATGCATCAAAAGTCTGAACGACTCAGGAATTGGTATTTGCTAGTATTTCTGCCCTAAAAGTGCATTGCAAATGACCATGGAATACTCACAAAAAAACTAAGAGTGTATGCAAGCTTCCAATAAGAAAACCCCTTAAAAATTCATAACTTTCAGCTGGGCACGGTGGCTTACGCCTGTAATCCCAGCACTTTGGGAGGCTGAGGTGGGCAGATCATGAGGTCGAGAGATTGAGACCATCCTGGCCAACATGGTGAAACCCCGTCTCTACTAAAAATAGAAAAATTAGCTGGGCGTGGTGGCATGTGCCTGTAGTCCCAGCTGCTCAGGAGGCTGAGGCAGGGGAATCACTTGAACCCGGGAGGTAGAGGTTGCAGTGAGCCGAGATCATGCCACTGCACTCCCAGCCTGGTGACAGAGCAAGAATCCATCTCAAAAATAATAATAATTCCATAACCTTCATTTAAAATTAACAGCTGTAATCGATTTTGGCTGCCTGTCAGACATTTTTGTATAAGAGCAAAGCACGGCTATACCTATCTGTAAAAAACCCTTAGCAGAGAGAGGCGTTCCTTTTTGGAATTAATCAAGTCTTCCCACTGACTGCTCCCTGCAGTCAAGTCTTCTGCTGTATGGACCGTGTTTCCAAGTCATGTTTCTTGCATCCTGCTCTTGGTTAGATTTTGACACCTCTCCATGGTCAGCTCATAGTATTTCTCAGAAACCCTTTTATACTCGACCCTAGCATCCTCCTATCAGCCCTGCCCCTTGGATCACAGAGTAAATCCAATCTTCGTTATTTTAAGCAACTTCCTCTCAACACCTCTTGATCACTGCACATACCATTTTGAATGCACTTAGCCAGGTACAACTACCTGGGGGCAAATCCCAATTAGAAATGAAGGCAGGACAGTGGAGACCAAGACGTATAGATAGGACATTCAAGTCTCCTGCAGGGCATGGGGCCTGTGCTGGCCTCTTTCTGAAGAGTCAGCAGTAGCCCTGCTTACCCGCACAGCAGTCATCTTGGCGGTGGCATGGGCCACCTAACCCTGATACCCCCTTGCAACTACATTATTTTTGGCAGAGGCATCAACTAACTCTTCAAGTTTGAAAGCTCAGAAACACCGTGAATGCCTTTTTCTTTTCGACTCACACAGCTTAATTACCTGGCCCTGTCAACTCCTTTTGTCCCTCCTCTCTCATTCAGTGCCCTTTGCCTTCTTTGACACCATCCTGGTCCAGCTGTGCATCACTCTGTCCTTGAAATTCTGCAAAAACACTCTTGAAATGTCCTGCCTAACCCTCCTTTCTCCTTCCAGTTCATAATGTATCCTAACAGCCTAGTAACACCCAGAAAACCAAATCTCCTGACGTCGTTTTCCTACTTACTTCCCCTTGGCCTATTCAATCCGAACTCTGGCCTTTTCCAAGGCTCCGTAACTTGAATTTCTCTCTCCTTGTGAATATATTTCCCGGTGCTTCCTCCCAGGTGAGCCAGCGACTGTTCCTCAAGCACCACTCGTTCATTGTGGACTCTGTTACGCGGTTCTCCACAGGGCCGTGGTGCCCTTCTCTCCCTGCTCTTTATAGACAAGCCTGACTCGTTCTTCCTGGTTTACCCCAAGTCTCATCCCCTGTACCGTGAGACTTTTTCACATGCCCTAACATGTACTGATTGCCCCTTTCTCTGAATGCCAGTAGCACTTACTGCCTTTAGACGGCTTAGCAGGGCATCTTAACTCTCCGCCTTGCTATTGATGACTTCTATGGAGGATGAGCATGTCATTTACTGCACACACTGGGACACTCTTGAGGGTCAGTATGGTGCTGTTAATTATCTCATTGGGAAAACAGGCGCTTTATACTTGAACTTCCTGGGCAGATCGGGATATGTGGTTATGCTGTTTATATTAGGGCGTCTTGTCTTCCCAACAAGACTATAAGCTCCTGTGGGCAGAGATCATGTTTTATGTTTGCTTTGTATATTCCTTGTCCCGTGAAACAGCACCACTCACATAACTAATGATCCATAAATACAGGAAGGAAGGAAAGAGGGAAGGAAGAAATCAGTCAATTTATCTTCTCTGAAAAAGGTGGGTTCTTAAAAATCAAAACAGCACTCCCACATTGGATACGTACAGGGCATGAATAACAAGATAACTACACAACTTCTCCAAGACAAGTTGGAAAAGGGCAGCTGAAATTCAAGGAGGCAGAATATAAATTTGAAGATTAGAAGAAACAGCAGCCACAGACAGATCAAATGGCATATAGGAATTAAGGGTAGTGTAATCTTGTCGATCAAAAACATTAAGGTAATCTAAAATAAAAAAGCCAAGTTTGTATTTAATGGGGGCTGTGAAAGCATTGATCATTGTTAAATATCGAAGAGAAACCTCCACGGTATGCCACATGGAAAGTGTAGTATATCATGCTTTCATTCATACTAGAGAGGAATCATCTTCAAAAGATGAAGTGTAATCATTTTATTGTGGGATTTTGGTTTAAATAAACCTAATAACGGGATCCATAGTTAGGCTATATGTGCCGTTTCCTAGTTTTCCTACCTGAAGACTTCTTGACACATCCGTATACTTCCCCTCCAGGTATATTTTAGCCTTAGTCCTAGCAACTTGGTGCCTGAAAGAGTGAGGATCAGATAAAAGTCTGAGAACTCCTGTCAGCCTCAAATTGTGAAGCCCAAATTTTCCTACAGCTGATCCCAATGAGAAGGGAGTTGCCACCGTGTAAAAAAGAACAGGAAATTGAATCCTACCTCTGAGGCATGGGCCCTGTCCTGACGCCCCAGCATCTTCCCCCGGTGTCCACGGTGGGACAGTGCATAAATCTCCACTGATGAGTGAGATGCCTGTCATGCACCCGCCTTCCCAGCCCTTCACCCTTCCTTCTCCCAACCTCTGTCACCTCTGGGTTGCGGTCTGACCTGAGTCTCCTGCCCATGTTATAATTTACCCTGGCACTGGAAGTGTTCATTCCAGACCTCCTGGCGAGGGGGTAAACTCAGCCCCTCATGGAATGACTTTGAAAGTTCATATACTGAAAAACCCTCGCTTTAGAAAGAGAAAAACACATGACTTTTTCCTCATTCATTTATCTAAAGAACAGTCAAGCCCAGTAACATGTGGAGGGAACGCATGTGTTTTATGCCACTTGCCTAAGGCCTCTGAGCTGGTGATTCCCAATCTTTTAAATTTTGTGTTGCTTGAGCCTCAGCATTCAATTCTATAAAATAAGTAAATGAGTTATACGAAACATAATGCACCTTCCAAGTAGAATTTCTATAAATCCATAATTTTTTTTTTTTTTTTGAGACAGTTTCTCACCCTGTGACCCAGACTGGACTGCAGTAGTGTGATCTTGGCTCACTGCAACCTCCGCCTTCCAGGCTCAAGCAATTCTCATGTCCCAGCCTACCGAGTAGCTGGGATTACAGGTGTGCACCACCACGCCCAGCTAATTTTGAATTTCTAACAGAGACAGGGTTTCGGCATGTCGGCCAGGCTGGTCTCGAACTCCTAACCAGGTGATCTGCCCGCCTCAGCCTCCCAAAGTGCTGGGATTACAGGCATGAGCCACTGCACCCGGCCTATTAAATCGATAATTTTGAAACATTTTTCTTTGCTAAAAAAAAAAAAAAATGGATTCAACAGTCAAACATCATTACACTAAAGCTTGTTATTACCCAGATCTTAATACTTAGTAAATATGACGTAACCATTGAAATATAGCAACCGTGTTAAACAAAGGCATGGCACAGCTCACCAAAGGAAAGTTCTTGTTTCCCAACAGTTGTATTATAAATGGGTGCTTCCTTAAATTGATAGAAATTAAAATTAACCTTGTTTAATTTGAGAAACCACTATCAGCACTTTTTGGCACTTCCTTTTAGACAGAAATGTCATAGTAGCAAAACTGAATGAAGCAAGACAAAGGATATTGTTGTCTGTCCCCCCACCCCTGCCAACACACACACACACACAGACAGCTGTGGCCTCAAATCGGTGAGAATCACTGGGATTCAACAAGACTCTTCAAGCCTCAGAGTCCCACCAGTGTGGGGATAACGAAGGGAGCACTGTGGGACGTGGGTTCACTCCTGACTGTCATTCAAACTCTTGAACCATCACTTTCTCTAGGAAGAAAAAAAGTGTGGCTTGACTAACTTTTAAAGTCTCCAGTTAAAATAATAATAATAAAAGCCTCCAGGTCAGAGATTCTGTGGTTCAGAGATTATAGTCCAAATTCTCAGAAGTAAACCTAAAGAACCAGATAAATATGGCTTGGAATCAGTTTTATGGATATCTAGGGCCCTTTTCATTACATCAGCCAGCTGCAAATAACAGTCCCATAGAGTAGGAGTCAGCACTAAGATGAGATGGTCCTCACGGCCGGCTTTTGCAATCCTTGACTTTTGTGTCTTGTACGTCTGACTGCCCCGTATGCCGGCTCCTGCTAAAGTCTCATGTCTATAACTCAGTAGGATATTCTCATTTCATCAGTAAATACCTTGTCTGCAATACTTTATTTCCTTAATTTAAAGGCATCATTTTTAGGTGCATTAGTTGATGAACTGTGCTAAATTCTGATTGTCAAACCGAATCTGAAATGAACTTCAGGGCTCAGTATGAGACCTCTGGCTATTTACCGAAGAAGTGCTTCCTACAGTTCAAGTTAAGTAACAGACCAGAGAAAAAACTTTCTCAGATTTACCCTTTCATGAGCCATACATTCATACCTGCCTACTATGTGCCAGCAGTGAATGGAAGATGTGATCTCTGCCCTTGCTTTGAGCTTGCAGTCTTGATGAACACTGGACATTGTTATTTTAAAAAATCATTGGTTAACGAACTCAGGCAGGCCTTATCAGGGAAGGTCACGTCTCAGTTGAGACCTGAAGGATGAGATGCACTGCTGTCTTCTCTGTTATTCCCCGAAGGCAAATTACTGAGTCTTCTCCCAGCTCCCTTTTAAAGATAGCTTTTGGTGCTTATCCCAAAAGAGTGTGTGTAAGGAGTATAATTGAAATCTAGTCAGCATTGACATTTCTGTGGCATAGCCCTAGGATAAATTTTCTGATTTGTTCAGACTGAAGAACGACATTTGTCCCCATTAGCAATAGTCTTTAGGTTAAAACGTTGAAATAATAGTGTTCCTCTTCATCTTGAATGTGGTAAAGACATTTGCCAAGAATTTGTTTTCTCTGCCTTCCCCTAAGATTTAAAACAGCTATTATTAATAATTTACTTCATACCCCCTCTCTAAGAATCAAGATGTTCCTCTCCCTTCCATTCTCTCTCTTCTCTCTTCCCTGCCCCAGAGTAATGGAGTTGGTGTGTATCTTTCCCATTCATTCTTATTTTGCCACTTGTGTTCCCGTCAATCCTATTCATTATTGTTTTGTGTCCTGCTTACAGATCTGTGGCCACAGCATCACACTGTACTTGTGCAACTTGCTTGTGTTTCACATGTCCTTTTTCAACTTTTTAAAGATTTGTCCATCTCGGCACATTCTAACTCTAGCTTAGCCATTTCATCTGCTAACTACTGCATGACAAAGCCCTTTCTTCCTCCAGGCTTCTCATAAGAGACAGTGAACCTGGCTCTTCTCTTCCCCTGTCACCCAAGGCAGCCGTCATCTCTGCGTTTCTGGGTGCCCATGTGTGAGTTTCTCTAGAGAACACACCAGGCAATGGAACGGCCGAGTAACAGGGAACAGCGTCTTCAGCTTCACTGGGCATTATCAAGTGGCTCTTGAAACTGATTAATTGATGCATCTGCCAGCAAGGTAGAAGAAATCCAACTTTCCCGCATTCTTGCCAAGATCTCTTGTTACCAGACTTTAATTTTCACCAGTCTGATGGTTCTCAAGTGGGAGACTCAGTGGTAGAATCTCTGATCACTAATGAAGTTCTGCATCCTTTCCTATTTGTCATTAGTTATTTTTCCTCTGTGAATTTCCATCCTTTTCCTGTTTTTCCACTAGGTGGTTCTTCTCTTACTGACTTACCAGAGTTTTTTTGTCAATGACATGCATTTCAAGTATCGCCCCTTATTTTCCAATTGTGAAGACATTGCCTACGATGTCTTTTATCTTACCGAAGTTGAGATTGGACAGGCAGATGGATTCTCTTCATGCTTTTTGCCTTTTTGTGCCCATTTTAAAAGATCCTCCCTACTTGGATGATATAATGATATCCTCTTATTTTTTTTTCCAACAAAGTTTTATTTTTTTATATTCAGGTCTTTAATCCACCTGGAATTTACTTTTACCTGAATGTGAGGTAGAGATTTAATTTAATTGTTTTTCACTGTGGATAGTCATTTTAACAGCATCCATTTTTGACTGATTCGTAATTCTGTCTCTGCCATAGTCTGAGCTCCTCTCACACATGTTTACATTTGGTCTTTTATCTACCTTCGTCTTTGAGCCATCATTTTCATTACTCTGGCATTGTAATAATTCTTAAGATCTTACAGGTCATGCCCTCTGCGCTCCTCCTCCCCTTTCTCCTCTCGAGTTCTTTGCCTCTGTGTTGTTTTCTTCTTCCCATAAATGGGAAGAAGAAATGGATTCTTCTAATCCATAAATGGGCTGAACCATTTCTGCCTAGTGTTCCATTATTGGAACGCTAAGCTTGTGGGAGTTATTTATATTCTGTTGTTCACGGTCATCACCAAGGTCTGATTTTTCGCAAAAACATTTGCAATCTCCAGCATAAATGGATTAAGCACAGTGTTTAGTAATTCTTTGATTGAGGGTCTTCGAGTCTTTGTTCTGAAATTTTCCTCGGAACAAAGGAATGATGTGGAGTTTAGTTGGGTGATTTGTTGTAGATGAAGGATGGTTTTTCATCATGATTTGAAGATATTCCAGTGTTCTCTAGATTCAGTTGTTGTGGAGTCTGATCAACCTGTTGTTCTTCTGTAGATCGTCTGTCTTTTTGCTCTAGTTGATTGTAGGATCTTTTGGCCTTTGGTGTTCTTTGGTTTCTTTATTACAGTTATGTATTTATTTTTCTTGATATACTTGATTGTTGTGCTTCTTAGAACCAAGGATCCATGACTCACCAGTTGTGAAGACTTTTCATCTACTCTCTCTTTCCTCTCCTTCATTCTTTCAATTCTCTCCCTCTGAAACATCTATTAGTGTTTACTGGACCCTTTTATTCTGTCCTTTGTATCCCTTATCTGTTCTATTTCCACCTCTCATCTCTATGTTACACTCTGGGTCATTCTCCAGATCTATCTCCCTGTTCCACTCAGTGATATTAATTTATTGATTAACCTGTCCTTTGAGTTTTTATGTTTCAGTTATGATATGGTTTGGCTGTGTCCCCACCCAAATCTCACCTTGAATTATAATAATCCCCACATATCAAATCAAGGGCAGGCCAGGTGGAAATAACTGAATCATGGGGGTGGTTCCCCCATACTGTTCTTGTGGTAGTGAATAAGTCTCACAAGATCTGATGGTTTTATAAATGGAAGTTCCCCTGCACAAGCTCTCTTGCTTGCCACCATGTAAAATGTGCCTTTGCTCTTCCTTTGCCTTCCGCCATGATTGTGAGGCCTCCCCAGCCATGTTAAACTGTGAGTCCATTAAACCTCTTTCCTTTATAAATTACCTAGTCTCAGGTATGTCTTTATTAGCAGCATGAGAACAGACTAATACAAGATACTATATGTTTAATTTCTGTAAGTTCTATTTGGTTCTTTTTGAAATCAGCCTGTTATTTTCCTGGTGTGTTGAATTTTTCCTTGCTCATTTTTTTTTTTATTATTATTATACTTTAAGTTTAAGGGTACATGTGCACAATGTGCAGGTTAGTTACATATGTATACATGTGCCATGCTGGTGTGCTGCACCCATTAACTTGTCATTTAGCATTAGGTATATCTCCTAAAGCTAGCCCTCCCCCCTCCCCCACCCCACAACAGTCCCCAGAGTGTGATGTTCCCCTTCCTGTGTCCATGTGTTCTCATTGTTCAATTCCCATCTATGAGTGAGAATATGCGGTGTTTGGTTTTTTGTTCTTGCAATAGTTTACTGAGAATGATGATTTCCAATTTCATCCATGTCCCTACAAAGGACATGAACTCATCATTTTTTATGGCTGCATAGTATTCCATGGTGTATATGTGCCACGTTTTCTTAATCCAGTCTATCATTGTTGAACATTTGGGTTGGTTCCAAGTCTTTGCTATTGTGAATAATGCCGCAATAAACATACGTGTGCATGTGTCTTTATAGCAGCATGATTTATAGTCCTTTGGGTATATACCCAGTAATGGGATGACTGGGTCAAATGGGATTTCTAGTTCTAGATCCCTGAGGAATCGCCACACTGACTTCCACAATGGTTGAACTAGTTTACAGTCCCACCAACAGTGTAAAAGTGTTCCTATTTCTCCACATCCTCTCCAGCACCTGTTGTTTCCTGACTTTTTAATGATTGCCATTCTAACTGGTGTGAGATGGTATCTCATTGTGGTTTTGATTTGCATTTCTCTGATGGCCAGTGATGGTGAGCATTTTTTCATGTGTTTTTTGGCTGCATAAATGTCTTGTTTTGAGAAGTGTCTGTTCATGTCCTTCGCCCACTTTTGGATGGGGTTGTTTTTTTCTTGTATCCTTGCTCATTTTAAGCACACTTACTTTGCTGTCCATTGCCATCCACAAGGGGTGTCTCACCCTGCAGCTCCTGAGTCCGCTGCCTCTGGTATTTGCTGGGTCGTTGTATGTGTTTCATTATTTTAAATATGAGCTCATCTCTAGCAGGCCTGTTCTTCTTTTCTATTCTTTTTTCTGTGAGAATCTGTTGTGACCCAGGTTTCAAGGCATCCTTTCAAACTCATTCTGCATTTCCCTCTCTCTTGAGCCCAGGAGTGTCAACAGCAATGCTTCTGCTCACTTACAGTTTTATGCAATGGTACAACCTCGGATTCCAAACCTTTGTGAGGTGCAGGCCAAGCATTTAAATTTTTTTTTTTTTTTTAGAAGGAGTCTCACTCTGTCTGTCAGGCCGGAGTGCAGTGGCACAATCTTGGCTCACTGCAACCTCCACCTCACAGGTTCAAGCAATTCTCCTGCCTCAGCCTCCCAAGTAGCTGAGATTACAGGTGTGCACCACCATGCCCAGCTAATTTTTGTATTTTTAGTAGAGGCAAAGTTTGGCCATGTTGGCCAGGCTGGTCTCAAACTCCTGACTGAAAGTGATCTGCCTGCCGCGGCCTCCCAAAGTGCTGGGATTATAGGTGTGAGCCACTGTGCCCGGCTGCCTTTAGAATTTTCTAAGGAACTTTTCTTTTTCTCCCTTGAAGTCTGGACAAAGCTTGCTCGTTGCCTCCCTGTACTCAGGGGTAGACCCTTGCCTTTCGCAGCCTCACCAGAGGCTTTCGTTCCAGCTCTCCCCTCACATAGGCCCAAGACCTCCTTGCCCTTGCCCTGTGGGTGTAGAAACCTGAGCTTCATGTGAGACTGCCTCTCCCTCACCTGCCTCAGGACAGTTGCAGGCTGTGCCTTTGGAATGCACATGCCCTTCCTTGTGGCTGGAGCATTCTCCACCTTCTTTCTCCTTTCTTCAGCTCACCTCCACTTTTTTCTTTGGTTTCAGCTCAGCCATCACTTTATCTGAAAGCTTTCCCCGCTACCCACTCCCACCCAATAATGGGTGAGGTGCCCCTTGGCTGTGTACCTGGTGCTCGGCTTGTGTAATCGCAGGTGTGCTCTGGGCTGTCCTTGGCTTCTTACTGCCTTTATCCTCCATTTCACTGCAGGGTTTTTGGGGACACGGGACCATTTGTTCAGTAACACCTAGCATAGTCCTGGCACATTATGTGTGGTGGATAAATATGTCTTGAATTAATGCATTTTATTTTTGTAATAAAGTCACAATGAGGTTTAAGTCCCAGATTTGTAACCCTCCCCCCAGTTTGTATACAGTATCAGAGAACATCATCTTCACCATAGTTGCACTTAATAAGAATCAACAAAAACATGAGAAAAACCATATGCTGAAATAGATCCCATCTCAAGAGATCACTTGTGACTGTGCATCCTGTGACATGCCTCTGAGATTTGTGGATGCACAGAGGCCAGTGGTGCCCACTCAGTGTGCTGAGGCTGAGGGGCATCCAAACACGGGGGTCATATGCCATTGAGGACGCATGAAGAATCAGGCTTGCTGGGTATCCCAGCTACTCAGGAGGCTGAGGCGGAAGTATTGCTTGAGGCCAGGAGTCCAAGGCCAGCCTGGGCAACATAGTAAGACCCCCATCTTTAAAAACGAGAGAGAGCCAGGCTTTACTCCAAGCTGTTTAAAATGCTCTCTTCTGGAAGGCTCTTTGGTTTCTAGAGTGGAATGTCACTCGGTTCCCTTAGGAAAAAGATGTCTCTTGGGGCTACAGGTGGAATTGGGCAGGAACAGGGCTGCTGTAAGGCCCGGACTCTGCACCCCTCTCCATGAGCCTTGTCTCTGTGTCTCTGGTCCCTGCCTCTCTCTGCACATCCGCTTCATCCTCTCCTCCCTGCTGGCTGACTTCCTCCTTTTGCTTGTTGGCTCCTTACAGTTCTGTTTGCACACAGTAGGTGCATCATGCTACTCGCATTGTGACATTTTAGCATCACTGGCTCCTGCTAAACCCCTTGTTCCCTCATCACCTGCCATTCTCAGGAGGACAGGAGAGGGCCCAGCTCATCACTTGACACATCTGCGGCTTGGCTCCCCTTAGGTCAAGGGTGCATCATCTTGCAGCCAAGCTGTGGCTTAGAGGGCACTGGGACAAAGCAGTCCTGCCCACTTGGGCAGCAGGGGCGAGAAGTGGGCAGTTTCCTGTGAACATCCTGATCTTTCTCCACGTTCACAGTCAACCTTCTGTTTGGTTGGTCCCCCGTTTCTAGCCCCTTGACCCCAACAAGTAAAGTACTGGGTCATGACATCAAATGTTCCAGATATAGAAAGAGAATCCTTCACTTCTGCATTGCATATTACTTAGTTGTCATTCTAGTTGATGTATCAGCCAAGTATTGTGTGTAGGTTTAGGTCTAGGTCTGAATTTCTTCTGAATGGTCTGCTAAAATCAGATTTCTGAGCCTGCATGCTGAGAACCCATTCTAAGACTAGAACAATTGCATCAAGATGTGGAGGACCATCAGGCCCTGCCTGAACAACCAGCCTTGATTCTAGCTCTTTCCCACCCTCTCGTAGTGTTTTACAGCCACAGTTATGGTTATTTTAATACAATAGATGGATATCAAGCCTACAATTTATATGTTTCCACTTTCTCCTTGAAAATGGAGAATGATGCGCTAAGCATTATTGGAGAAAAGATATACTCTATTAGATCCAGATAAACTTTGAGCCACGGTCATCAAATCTCAGAGTTCAAAGTATGTGTATATTCATCCTACCCACAGCCCAGTTTCCAGGCACAGCTCCCCTGCCGCACACTCACCTGGCCTCCTGGGGACAGGTAATCCGCCAGCCCCTGCCCTGTTCCTCTCCCCAGTTGGCCACCATGCTTCTGTTTTGTGAGGTTGAAAGTAACACCCAGCATTCTCACGTCCAACATGGGAGGATGCACTTAGCTATGGCTTTGTTTGTTTACCATTCAACCATTTTTCTTGTACAGTCACTGCATGCTCAAATACAACTGTAAACGTAAGTCATTTATGTGGAAAATAACTCCTGTTAGATGTGCAGTCTCAGGCCAGTCATTTAAGCTGCCCATACTTGGATTTTGTCATCAGTAATTGAAGATCACAATATCTACACCCACTGGTTATTGCAAGATTAAATGAGATGTGTATAAACTGCCTCGCACATGGGGAGTCTCAAATGATAGCTCTAAGACAGAGGAAAGAGAGTGAGAGGGACCCTGGTTGTGGTCTGCTCACTCAGATGTACGGGCGAGCTGCCTCCCACGACTCCCTCTCCCTCTGCACATCCCTGGCTGCAAGTGCTCCCCACTTGGGTCCCTCTGCTTGTCCCCTGGGACCCGGCAGCAGAGACTATTGTCCCTCGCCCCTTTGCAAGCTCTAGAGTTTGGCAGATCTAATGAGGACCCGGTTTTCAGTTCTGCATGCTGTAAACCTTGATTTCCATGCATGATGTAAACCTTGATTTGACCACAAGTTAAAAGTGAGTCATCAAATCTGAAGCTGGGCTGTGACTGCCAGCCAGAGTTCTCAGAGGATTTCACAGTGATGTGAAAGCTCTTCCCACCTACCGCTGCTTCTTAAAGTGTCTGCTAGACACAGTGACTTCCTTTCAAAGTCCATGCCACATTCTTCTTTTCCCAGCACAGCCAGCCAGAAAAACCCAAATTAAAAGTCCCTCAGGAGAACGACAGTGTGGATAGATCGCTGTTTGGGGAACATGGCCAGTCCACCTTGTTCGCAGAGTGGCGCGTTCAGCATGTCAGACACGCCACGCACTGCCGCCTTCACTTGATGATGATTACATGAGGAGCAGCATTCTGAAGAAAGGGTTTGCCCAGCCACCAGCAGCTGATTCATTATTTATATACAATTAAAGGGCAAGATTCAAATGAATGCCAGCATCTGGGGAAAGTCATTATTCACGGACGGATCAGATTGAGCATTTGTCATTTCTCTGGTGACTTAACATATGCCCTGTGCCTTGGAACTCAAATTATACTAAGCAGAAGAGATGCTTTAGCTCTTTTATTTAGTTGAATTGTTGATTTCACTTTTTTAGATTATCTGGGCTCATTTAAAAGTAGCCCTTGCCGCTTCTTCATATATTAAAATAGGAAAGGAGGGAAATTTCTTTTTAGAACCTATTGCATTCTCAAGATGAATGCAAATGATTCGACTATGATTCTTAATGACCCACTATTAACATAGTAGAAAACTCAGTGCATTAATGCAATACCTCTTTTCACATCATTACTCCTAATGGAACTGTTACCAGGATAATAGCTTGACCTTTAGCTATAGATTCAGGTAGCAAAAATGCATTCTGCCTCCCCAATACCTCTATTCACATAGCATACTGACTGTTTGCAGATCAATGCAATGACAATGTTTTGGCCTTGTCCTTGAGGCCTCATCTGCTGTAATGGAGGGAATAGGATTTCGTCTTCAGTAAGTAAATTCTAGTTAAAAGTCTCTTTTAAGTTTAGACGTAATCCATGAACTAGAGTGTCAATACTGTGCCCAGTGGAAATACTTATTTGTATAGGTGTTTTTCAAAAAGCCTATTGCTGCACCTTCAAAGATCTTAGACACAGACCCAGGAGACAGTGATTTTCTTGGCTTCTTTCTATTGAAACCAAATAAGTTTTCATTGAAACTAGAAAAAAATAACCAGACACGGCTGCCCTTTTAGTGACTGAGAGACTATTTGAGCTCAAGGTTGGACTAGAAAGGTCTGATCTGAACCCCTCACGACGTGGGAGCAGAGAGTCCACAGCCTCCTTTGGCTTATCTTAAACTTGCTTGTCTGCACACATGGGAATCATTCAATGTGGCACAGTCCAAATCCACTTTGTTAATTTGGAGCCATGACTTTCTAATGTGTGCTAATTTGGACACACGCATTTCACAACCCAAGAAAAGAGGGGTTGCTATGGAAATTAACTGTATAAATAATATTACAAGGGGGGAGATGTGTACCTGCTATGACAGTGGATTCAGCCATTTTTGTAGTACACATTTTTCTATAAATGAATAGGATGCTAAATAGAAATATTCTGTTCTGTTTATTAAAACAGGACTTCAAGAACCTTTTGGAAATTATCTGATTAGTAAATGTTCTTGTGGGTATTTGAAGGCAATAAGACCTTGCTTCTTTAAATAGATCCTATTAATTAAAGACTTCCTGCTAATTCAGATAGACCATTTTCCCCCAATTAGCCTAAATTTGTAAGCTAATGTATTTGCTTCCACTAGAAACAAAAGTGGAAAATATGTTTGCTTATTTATCAAATGCTTGAGTTCTTCTTCAGAAAAACGCACTATAGTAGGTGCTTTGAGGGAGACAAAAGAGATGAAGACCCTGAAGTTGCTTAGAATCTAGTGGCAGAGATTTCAAAACATGCGCAGCCCCAGGGATAGCCTTTCCTCTGCACCTCGCCACTTTGCTCTCCCGGCACCCCCATGTCATACATCGGGCAACCTGGTTGATTTCCTCCCCAATCATTAATTCTCTTTTCTAAGCATCACTGCCCCTCTCCCCAGGTGGGGCTTTGATGGAACCTTTCCACTAAGACTCTTAGCCCTACGTCTTCCTCTCGCTCCCCAGTCCCACTGTCATCCAGATCACTTCTCTGTCCACATGACAGATGGCCTAGCCTATGTAGTGGCTGGACCTCATCCACGGTGACATTCACTTCTGCTGCATTTCAGCCCCGCACTGTTGGCCACACCTGAGCATCCTCACACGCGGTTGCTCCTCAGCTGCTCCTGCATGCTCCGGTATCTCGGGACAATCCTTCCAGCTGCATGACCCCTGCTTGCCAGCCCATTGACACCTGCACTCCCTGACCTCTATAGATAGCTCCAAGCCCATGAGCCTTTTTCTGTATTCACGTCCTTCCTAGATTTGGGGGGTGAAGGATAGGGGAGGAGTAGAGAGGTGAGTTCATTCATGCCCGGTCATACCTTCAGCATCTTCACGGGCTTATATCCCTGTTCTTCTGCCAAAACTGTCCAGCAAAACCCTGAGCCTAGATCAGCCCTACCATCCCGTGTCCTAAGGGAGCTGCAGGAGACAGAGGTGGAAAGCCTGTAGACTCTCGCCATGCTGCATAGCCCGTCTGCGGCGTGGCAGCCGTATTAGTTGTCTGTGGTCCGCTTCCTCTCCAGTTCTTCTCAGAGATGATTCCACACCTCCCCTACACCCTCCATCCTCCAGAGCCCCTCACCCCTGAGCTCACTGAGGCCTCAGGAGTGTTTGCTCTAGCCTAGAACCACTTCTGAATCGACCATCTTCCCTTCCCATGGGTTCAGAAAAAGACATTTCCCTCCTTCTGTTGGAGGCAGCCCCTCCATTTCTATTCCAGATCCATCAGCCCCAGCCCCCCAGGGTGATGCCTTTGACCATCTCCTCCTTCTCCCTGTATCCTGTTCTCTCCTGCCACACCACTGCTCCCTCAGCCTGCACACCACACCCAAGTCCCCATCCCTCAGTCCTCCTGTCTCCCCTCTTCTTCCACCCTCCCCTCTGGGCCAGGTGTCCTGAGAGTGGCCACCCTTCCCGGCCCTCGCTGACCTTCACAGGGCATCAAGCTGCCCCTTCTGTCCCTCTTCTGCAATGCAGCCTGCTGGTCCCTCCGTTTTATTAGAACCACTTACTGGCCTTCCCTCCACTCTCCCCACCCCTCCTGCCTAGCCAGCTGTGCTTGGGCCCCTTCATGTGCTCTTCTGCCTCCACCTTCTCCTTGGCAGCGTGGCGTTCCCCAGGGCTCCCAGCCCAGCCTGTGCCCTTTCCACTCTCCGTGTTCTCTCTGGTGAACGTTCTCTCACTGTTTTGTTTTGTTGTTTGTTTGTTTGAGTCAGAGTCTTGCTCTGTCACCCAGGCTGGAGTGCAGTGGTGCGATCTCGACTCACTGCAACCTCCGTCTCTCAGGTTCAGGCGATTGTCCTGCCTCTGCCTTCTGAGTAGCTGGGACTGCAGGCGCATGCCACCAAGCCCAGCTAATGTTTTTATTTTTAGTAAAGATGGGGTGTCACTGTGTTGGCCAGGCTGGTCTCGAACTCCTGACCTCAAGTGATCCAACTGCCTTGGCCCCCCAAAGTACTGGGATTACAGGCATGAGCTACCATGCCTGGCCTCTCTCACTGTTTTAACCACAACATGTATGTCTGTGCCTCTTAAACCAGTGTGTTCAGCTTGGCCCCTTCTCTGAACTGTAGATTTCTCTGTCTAAATACACTTGGCCTCCTTGTCTGCAGGTTCCACGTCCACAGATTCAACCAGCTGCAGATTGAAAATATTCAGGAAAAAGAAAATTCAATGCAACAATAAAAAATAATGCAAATAGGCTGGGTGCCCCTCCACTGCTGTTGTATGCTCCAGTATCTCAGGGCACAGTTGTATAAGTCGCTTAAAGTCTCACTCAATTGCCTAGGCTGGAGTGTAATGGTGTAATCATAGCTCACTGCAGCCTTGAACTCCTAGGCTCAAGAGATCCTCCTGCCTCAGCCTCCTGAGTAGCTGGAACCACAGGCTTGCACCACCACTCCCGGATTACTGATTGATTGATGGATTGATTGATTGAGACAGGGTCTCACTGTGTTACCCAGGCTGGTCTCAAACTCCTGGTCTCAAGCAACCTTCCCCAACCTTAGCCTCCTAAAGTGTTGAAATTACAGGCATTACCCACCATGCCTGGCCTGTGTCAGGGACTTGAACATCTGCAGATTTTGGTATCTGCTGGGGGTCCTGGAACCAGGACTATATCTGCCATCTCCACGTGGGTGCTCCACAAACACCCCAAACAGCATGCTCCAAACCAAGCCTGAGATGTCCTTTCAGCTCACACACCTTCCCTTTCTTCTCTTTTTACCACATCATGTGATTAACCAAACAATGCCAGTTCTCTGAGAGGCCCTAGATGCGTCACTAGCTCAGGCTTTCGCAGTAGCTTCCTGAAGGGGGAACTCCGTCCGTGCTTCTCTCTGGGCTCCTTGAAATGTGTCTGCCATGCTACTGGCATCGATCTTTTCCTGCACAATTGGATTGTTGCCATGTATTTGACAGTAGAGATTACATATAGCCGCTCTCCTCTTTCAAATTATTTCCTTAGGATAAATTTCCAGGAGTAAGATTACCAGTCCAAAGGTATAACAGTTTTATGTCTCCCATTAAATATTACTCTTATTTCTCAAAAAGGTTTTCCCTGTTTGCACTAACAGTAATGTTTGAATGTGCCAATTTTATCAGTATCAAATATTAGCTTTCTAACATTGTTTTTCTCATTTTAGTAGGTATAAAGTGTGTTATGCAGTTCTTTGGTTTACATATTAATTGAACATTTTTCCTAATATTTTTTGTTAAATATTTTTTGCCCATTTATCTATGGGGACTTTCGAAGTTACCCTTTTCTTTGAATGAGCTCTTTATCTGATGGTAGATAGTGAACCTTTTTGGTCACATTTAGTACAACTAGCTTTTCTCATTCTGATGAAATGTCTTATTTTTCATTCAATAGAAATTTTACCTTTTTCTGTAGCTGAATCTGTCAATATTTTCTTTTGTCTTTTTTTAAGAGAAACCTTTTAAAACATCGAAATTACCAATATTTTAAATACCAAGGAGGCAGTGTGATGTGATGCCTACCAGATCTTGACCTTATGAAGGACAAGTTGAAAAGATGAGTTTCAAAGTGCTCAGGAGTGTGTGTGAGGCGGAAATGTCAACCCCAGCGCCGTGTGTGCGGCCACACACTGTGCACAGCCTTCCCACGATCGTTGTCCCGCCTGCCTTGTGTCCTGCCATGGGGTTCTCCTTAGTCCCCTTTGTGCTTAATCGGGTAGTTCTTTCCTGGGAGCTCGTGTGATGTGCAGGGGGTTGACTTGAAGTAGAATTGGAACTTTCATCACAACACCAACTGCATTATTATTTGAGTAGTGATTGAGTTAGTAGAAATTACCAGGAGAAAGACCATCTTTTCGCGTTAATTTTGCGTTCAATTTTGAATTGACAACAAAAAAATGAACTCTTTTAATACGTTTGCTAAACCTTGTCATAAGGTCAGTAGACCCTTAGGAAGCATTTTCTTCTCTGCCTACAAGACACATACACATGGATGTGAAGCCAGTAGAAAGAGTAGCTTCCATACAAACTACTTAGTGAGTATCGCCAGTTTCATTTTGAAGCACAATGCATTGGACCTACCCAGGACCTGTCAATCTCCATCTTTGCCAGAGAAATATAATACAGATACTGAAGATATATCATGCAGAACTGACCTCCTTTAGAAATCTACTTTTTTTCTTTTTAGAATATATTTCTGTTTCAGATCTGCATATTTTACTTGTTAAGGTATTTAACAATATTTTACATTTTCTTTCAGTCTTCACAGAAAAGTACTGTACAGCTAACCATGTGGATAAGCTTCCTGGCCCAAGAGATTGGGTACAGATTCTACAGGATCAAATTAAACTGGCCAGAAGAAGGTTAAAAAGAGGCTCAGGTATGACTAAGGTGCAGAAAAATAATTGGAGAAGCACTTATGAATTCTTAGACTTTATGAAGTACAATACTTGGCTCTAGGTTATTTCAGCATCTTGTCTTTTGAAGGAGAGACTGTGTATAATTTGCTGATTTGCTCTCTTAAAGTCTTATTCGAATGAATTTTGAAACTCACCTTCAGACTAAATAGTAAAAATTATGTCAGGCCACTTGCGTTGAATAGTACAAGTGAAAAAGATTGCTAATCTCATTTGTGGTCTAATGCTGTCATATATGAAAACCGGGTCTCTCTTTTATGGTTTGCTTCTGTCTGCCTATTGATTTTTATTTGTTTGAATCTGCATGACTTTATACAAGTACAAGTTGCTTAAGGTTAGAAAAAAAAGAAGAAAGAAACTCTTCTACCAACAACACCACATCAAGTAAAAGGGATTTTAAGTGGGGGATGGGTGTGTGTGCACACATGTCCATGCACGGGTTGTGTGTGTGGGTTTAAAATTCTGGGCTTGGAGATTCTGGGATTATTCTTCCAGGAAAAGTGAGCACCCGTTTCATTGTGACTGTTCAGATTTGGTCACTGAAGTCTCAGCTTCCCCAAAGTGACAGTGGGGGCCAATTTCCTAGTGAAGAATCCCCGTGTAGTCAGCTTTCTCCCATCAAATAAGAATAACTATCTCAAACACCGCATGTTCTCACTCATAGGTGAGAATTGAACAATGAGAACACATGGTCACAGGAAGGGGAACATCACACACCGGGGCCTGTTGTGGGGTCGGGGGAGAGGGGAGGGATAGCATTAGGAGATATACCTAATGTTAAATGATGAGTTAATGGGTACAGCACACCAACATGGCACATGTATACATATGTAACAAACCTGCACGTTGTGCACATGTACCCTAAAACTTAACGTACAATTAAAAAAAAAAGAATAACTATCTCTAGGAGGCCACAAATCTCTAGATAATATTTTTTAATTTCATATAAATTAGTGTAGCCATTATGAAAAGCAGTATGGAGGTTCCTCAAAAATTCAAAATAGTTGGGAGGCTGAGGCAGGAGGATTTCTTGAGCCCAGGAGTTCGAGACCAGCCTGGGCAACATCTCCAGATGTTTTGTGGAGACCCTATCTACACACACACACACACACACACACACACACACACACACACACACACACACACACACACACACACCTTAAAAATTAGCCAGGCAAGATGGCATGCACCTGTTGTCCCACCTACTTGGGAGGCTAAGATGGGAGGATCACTTGAGCCCGGGAGTTTGAGGCTGCAGTGAGCTATGATTGGCCACTGCACTGCAGTCTGGGTGACAGAGCGAGACCCTGTTTCTTTAAAAAAAAAAAAAAAAAAAAAAAAAAAAGTGGAGAAATTCTGTAGAAGGCTATTCTCAGGGACCCAGAAAGACCTTGCTGGCAGTGGATCACGTGACTGAGTAAGAAACAGTGTAAATGTTGTTCTGGTGCCTTCCCCATGCTGCATATTTTAGACATAAACACACCTTATTTTCCTTCTATTGTCAGATGCTGAGACCGATTATTATGAGTTCTGGTCTCTATTCCCTTCCCCTGTCCCACCAGCAAGCAGGCACGTACCCAGTAGGGATGTGCCACCACATCCCTCTTCTTTCCCACAAGCAGACTGGCCAGGGAACACATCCCCTAACCATGTCTCATTTCTATTAATAATTCACATCACAAATGCCCATTTTCCCCCCAGGTTTGCCCACTTCTACAGGATGAGACCCAAGCCATAGCCTGCTCCCCACCCCTCTCCTCGAGGACTCCCCACTCACTTGCCCGCTCCTGCCCCTTAGACATCAGAATATTTGATGTTGGACATTATAACTTTTGACCACTGGTTTAGATGATCTGCCCAGATACTTGTGATCAGCTCCCTTGGCCCTTCTCTTCTGCATTCCTAGCAGGTTCTATTAGCAACTGAGAAGTAGAAGGTAGCTGTAAGACAAAACCAACCCTGACAAGCAGACCCAAATGATAGCACATCAGCAATGACCTGCCAAATACAGTTTGTCTCCCCATTTTGTCAAATCCTGTTCCACATCATTCTCCTCTAGGGCACAGAAGTGGGGCCCCAGCAAATTGAAACTAGAGCCACTTGTTTTTCCTCCATGATGCCAGTAGGAACCGAGAGGTCTGGATCAATAATATTACCTGCTCTCATGCTTTTTGTCTTGATGATTTTCAGTCTAAATGATAATACAAACAGTGTCTCATAGAGATTGCACAACTTCCACCTTATTTGTCATATCTGGCTCCATTCCTGGAATGAGGTAGAGATTCTGACTCCACAAGCTAATTGGCTACCACTTAAGGAAGCCTGCACTGCCTCTAGAAAAAAAGAAGTGCCCCACACAGATTTGAAAGGCCGTTATGCAAATCCAAATAGAAATTCATTTGGGGCTGTCGTCACATGGAATAATTTTTATTCTATACTATAGCTCCAGTGATTCCTGTCCTGGTGTGCATTTTTATCATTGTCATCAGATGATTTTCTCAGAGCTGAAATCACAATATATTGTGTTAGATCTCAGAGTAAAGATGTCACTGCTGTTAAATGTTTATTGGACTTGCTCAATCTTTTCCAAATTTACCAACTTGATTGTCACCGGGGAAGAAAGACTGTGAGCTTGTTGTTGCAGATAGATGTTATAATTAAATTTGAGTAACACAACAGTGCCTTCCTCCTTGACTCTGGGCCCCTATTCATGCAGCTAGCATGTTCTTATTTATATATAATCATCTATATTTTTTTGGTTATATATGTTCTGTTCTTACTAAAGCACATAATTGCATAGGCCTGTTTTTTCAAAGGGAGGATAGCTGAATTACAAAAGGAAGGTCAGTTTATACCCAAAACTGATCTTGTTATAACTAAATGAAAAGCAATTATACACATAAAGAAAGTTGCTAAAATATAAAATGAACTAGAACTCGAAGATTTAAGAAATGCATATGGTATGTTTGGACTATTAATAGCAAAGAGATGAATAGCCCAGACATTAACCTGATTCATGCCCTTGGCATTGTTACTTACTAGCTGTGTTACCTGGAGTGAGTTTCCTAACCTCTGTCTCACTTTCCTCATTTGTTAAGATGGGCAGAACAACAGACCCACCTTGTAGAGTTTCCTAAGGGTTCAACGACACATTGCATGTCAAGTGCCCAGTGAGCATTTAATACATGGTGATTATCATTGTTATTATTATTGAAGGATTTTGAAAATCTTAGGCAATGAGGGAACTACCATGAAGACCATCTGTCTCCAACTCATTCAAACCAATTAGAAGAAAATAATGTCTTCTAAATATAAACATAACATATGTTCATTATTTTTCATATATAAAATAATTTCTAAAAGCCATAAAACAAAATTTAAAATACCTAAAGCCTTTCATCCAGAGGGAAACACAGTTAACATTTTAGTATGTGCCATATTTTTTCTATAAACCTGTTTCCAGAATCTTAATCACACCATTCATCCCATGGTTTGAATATTTTTATGTTGTTAAATATTCATCTACAACATCTTTTTTTTTTTTTTTTTTTTTTTGAGACGGAGTCTCGCTTTGTTGCCCAGGCTGGAGTGCAGTGGCGCGATCTCAGCTCACCAAGCTCTGCCTCCCGGGTTCACACCATTCTCCTGCCTCAGCCTCCCGAGTAGCTGGGACTACAGGCGCCCGCCACCTCTCCTGGCCAATTTTCTGTATTTTTAGTAGAGACGGGGTTTTACTGTGTTAGCCAGGATGGTCTCGATCTCCTGACCTCGTGATCCACCCTCCTCGGCCTCCCAAATACAACATCATTTTTAGCGGTTGCTAATCTAATCCAACGTAGATTGGTCTTGCATATTTCATCCCTTCTCAGTGATTTCTCTTTGTGGTGGATCTAGCAGGTCAGCAGACAAGGGGTCTTTCATTAATGCCAGTGAGTGTCCATCTGAGGACAAGATGTTGGAGGATGAAGGAGACAGGGGAGCCTTACAGTATTTCTAGCCATAGCTAAGCCCTGATTATGTTTAAAGCAACAATAAAAACAAGTACGTAGTACTAGTTTAGGCTTCTTCTGACTCAGTGTTACAACATGGTGCCAAGGCTGACCTCATTCAACAGCCTCACAAGGGCTGCACACATAACATTATGCAGTCAGCAGGGCCTGCCTGTGGGGACCACAGGCCCTGGGCCGTGGAGGCCACCACCGAAACTATCCCAGGGGCCATAACGTGATGTTTTCCCGTCCCCACGTGTTACGGGAAACTAACAAGCCCATCCCTTGTCAAGAGACACATGAGCACCTTTTTTTTCGCATTTAACAGAAGGTTTTTTGTGACTGAAGGATCTACCTTTGGAAAACTCCCAAGGAGATGGATACATTTATCAGAGACGAGCGAAGGTTTGCATTTTAAAACTTAGAAATGGAGAATCTTTTGAAGCAACGCCTATCCCTTCTTTATGGCCACGTTGATGACAGAGTTAGATTGGCAGCTCTGGGATCCGAATCAGTCATCTCCAAAGAAAGGCTCATTCTCAAGATTTCCTAAGCTGCCCCCCAGGAGTGGTTCCGGCGATGCCAAGTGCAATTCTACAGCAGGAATTCATTGACACATCCCCTCGATGACCCTATTTAAACAATTTACCCCACATGCTGGTTCGATATTCAAGCCTGTGTAAATAAGTGAAAATAAACAGAAATCATCAGTGATCAACAGAATGAGGTTCATAAGATTTTTAAAAATTTTAATACGGGAAAGTTGATTTTATATCACCATCATCAAAAAATATTCAAATAATGATATTAACATCTGTAATATGAACCAACGGTAGCTGAAAAGGGAAAAGAATGGTGAAAACTGTTACGTATACTGGAGTTTTTTAAATTAAATCATCACTGTTTTCAGTAAAATGAATGTGCCCCCTGCAACCAATAAGATTTGTGTTTTATGTTTGTAACCAGCAGAGATTGCGGACAGTGATGAAAGACTGGATGGCATGTCTCTACCACCAACAGGTAAATAAAATGCATTTACATTTTCATCACCCCCTGGAAAATACAGCCCACAAAAATATTCGCATTGAAAATGATTTTAACGTTAGACATGCAGACACTTGAGCAAACTGCTTCTGCAGTGGACCCAGGCCCCGTCACTGGAGCTTCTCGAGGCCCCATACTCAGAGATGTTTTTCATATTGAATAGAAAAACATTTTTCTCACACTCTTATTTTCATAAAAATCTCAGAAGAGCAAATCCTAAGAACTAAGTATCACAACATTTTGCCTCCCCAAACCTTTGGACATTACAAAATATTTTTAACATGAAATGAGATTTCACCTTAAAATGGGGACCACTAATTTTGTGTGATCAAATTCATGGCTAGGCTGTCCTCTCCCACCTCCTCCAGACGGCCTTGGAGCCTTGAGCAGTCAATCAGTGGACACCCAATGAATACTGTTTTAACTAAGCGATTTGAACAAGCCCAGCCATCCAGCGTGAGTGGCACATTCCTAATACCAGGACCAGATCAGCTGAAGACACCCTTCCATGGAAGCATTTGCTGCACGCTGTTGTGTTAAGCCATAGACATAATTCCAACTTCATATTATTTGACTCTCAAGTAATGCTTCTGACCCTGGCTTCCTACGTGTGTATGGGTTCATATCTGAGAGCCAGAGGGGCAGGTGTCTGATCAGTGAGCCTTGTGGAAAACAATTTATCCCCTCCATTGGTCACAGGACTCTACTGACTTCCCTCCAAAGGATATCTGAAGATTCTCTGCCCACAAAACCCAGGTACCCCCAAAAACCCTCTTACTGAAAAAGCTCAACCGAATGTTTTTTCCTCTAGATTTGGGGTTGTCTATGTTCATTAAATTCAGCAAATATTAGTGGAGTCTCTAGGCTGTGTAGGAACTTGACTAGGCCATGTATTCATTGATAGCACATATCCCAAAATGGCAAGGAAAGCCACGTTCACAGACATAGGATGGGCGTGTGTTAGTGAACTTCAGAGCTTCAGAGCAACAGGGAAATTCAGCCATGTGAGAGACACATTGCTTCCTCTGACACTGAGTAGCTAAGCAACAGATCAATGGACAGATAAAGGAAATGAGCTACATAGTGCAAAAAGATCTGCCTACATCAAGTTCTTCCCATATAGAGTCATTATATAAAAGAGATTTCTCTTCTTCTTTGGCTGTGTTTTCACATTTGTGAATTAAGAGAATTGAAATACGTGATCTCTGTTGTTCCTTCCCAATTTGTCATTCTCTGACTGTCAGGGCAGTCATATCAGCCTCATTCTTATCACCTGGGCCCAATCCCAGCAGATCCATGAAATCCTAATCATAATAGACCTAGCCTTCAAAAGGCCCTTCAGGGGAGCACCATGCCTTTCTAGCTGTGCTTCCCAAGTGCCCTCCCACCCCGGGCATCTGCACTGCCAGTCCTCCTGTGTCATGTGACACAGTGAGCTTTTATTATTTGAAAACCACTCCCCTTGAAGTTTATATTCACCCCCAAGTGGTGAGTACGGAATGCCTTTGTATTTTCCTATCTGAAGTTGGAGATACATTTCCAATGAGAAAATTGAGCTCAGAGGGTGCTAGAAGAGCCTCATGGAACTGAAAAAAATGTCAAGGAATCTGAGAATGAGAAGGAACTTGAGAGATCCTCTAGTTCAATCCCTTCTTTTTATCCAGTCCTTTTATTTTACAGGAAAAAAAGCCTGAGGCCCAGAAACATTAAGTGGCTTTCCCACAGCCTCACAGCTGGTTGACGGCCTGGCCGGAACCGAGGTCCCTCGACTCCCAGCCATGATACCGTATAGCTTTCTCATACCTAAACCAAAGCCAGCTTTTCTCTGCATGTTTCTTAAAGATCCTAAGAGATGACGGATGTGCTAATCCCTTTAGGGGTGCTCTTCACTGTCTCAGTCTTCACAATTAAAATGTTCGTCGTCAGTCGGCCCGGTTCACTGCAGCTGAAACTCATTTCTTCCAGTCTTTTCTCAAACTTTAGCCAAGGCTGTGAGGTCATAATGAAGAAACTAGTATAACACACCTGCAGATCTTTTCATTAAACTATTGATAGATATTTGATACAAATCACTAAGCAGCATGATAAATAAAAACGTTTATCATTTAGAAAAGAGGAAAAGAGGCCGGGCGCGGTGGCTCACACCTGTAATCTCAGTACTTTGGGAGGCCGAGGCGGGCAGATCACGAGGTCAGGAGATCAAGACCATCCTGACTAACACGGTGAAACCCCATCTCTACTAAAAAATATACAAAAAATTAGCCAGGCATGGTGGCGGGCGCCTGTAGTCCCAGCTACTCCGGAAGCTGAGGCAGGAGAATGGCATGATCCCGGGAGGCGGAGCTTGCAGTGAGCCGAGATCGCGCCACTGCACTCCAGCCTGGGTGACAGAGTGAGACTCCATCTCAAAAAAAAGGAGGAAAAGAAGTCTCAGATTGGTGCTCAAATTTTGCAGTAATAAAAGTAAATAATCTTGATATTCACCTTGATAGCGTGTCTCTTGATTGCCTCCAAAGTAAAATCCCCATTCTGGTTGGCTTCTTTGAATGCAGTGCTGCTCCTAACACCCCTCCTCACATGTACCCTTTAAGAACTCCACCTTTCTTGTACATGTGGTTTCATCCTTGAACTTGAGCCTCACTGGTCCAAACCACAGGATCCACCAAGGGCTCTGATACAGACTCTCATTATCCCATTTATCTGAGCTAGCAACAGTTAGTTCTTCTTAAAGATTCAACAATGCTTTTATTACTTTTTTAAGGTCTTTTTTCCTTCTTCCAAAATTGTGTCTTTGGGGGAGGGCCAGGGAAAGGGGTGTAAATGCTTAAGTGTTTCTATGAACCAGAAGTGACTAGGGTAGGGTTACCGGCAGGTCCAATGACATTTGTTTGGATGCATTACATTTAAGCAACCTTTCGTTCATCAGGTTTTAACAGAAATGGATTCACCTTCTATAGTGCATCTATCTTATTTCCCCTTAACCCTATTCACTAAGCCTTTTTGAGCAACTACCAAGTATCAGCCCTGTGTTGGGTGCTGGTGTACGAATGCCCTCAGACTAGTGTGAGAGGCAGAAGGAATTACATAAATGCTACAGCGCAGATGTGTGGAGAGGGCCTGGGGCTCAAGAAAAGCCACCCAGGAGCTGGGGACAATTTGCATTAAAAAAAAAAAAAAAGTATAGAGAAAGTGAAATCAAAACAGTGCTTTCTAAAATTTAAAATGGGGCTTCCAAATTTGAAATGGGGATGTTCATCTAGATTTAGCAATTGTCATAAATTAGCATTTTACATACTTTTAAAAAATTAATAAAAGTGTAAGGAAGAACATTTCAATTGCTTTTACTACCCACAGACAACCATTATTGGATGATTTTTCACAAATGTTTCTCCATTTTTTTTATTTATACGGTGGAGATAAAATATGTAAAATTTTGTTTCCTACGTGTTTTTTTAATTTTTACCTGACAAGCATTTTTCCACTTTATGGCAAATCTTCATATGCATTATTTTAATAGCTGCATAATATTCTGTTTTGCAGGTAAATTATCTTTTAGGCCATTTTCCATGACTGGACAATATGTGGATATACTCTAATAGTAACACACATTCGTGGCCTTTCTCATAAAATATCACTACAAATTTCCAATTTCTACAGTTGCTCATGGAGGACAACTAAAGCCTTGGCTAAAAACTTAGCGACTTAACTGTGAAACACAGACACCTCCCCAGTAAATTCTTTACTTGTCCAGAACGCCCACCTCCAGCCATGTCACAGAAACATGTACAACTCTTCCTTAGAGAAGCGGCTCTCCTCCTTCATTTTCTTGTCTCTGTTGTAGGTAATATATTTGACACCAGGAGAGAAAACACGGAGGATACAGAACCAGGTTTCATTGCCTAGACTTTGATTTTAGGGACATTGTTCAGTGGCATATGTAACTTCTGTTTGAATTTCCGCAAAGATCCACGTAGCATTTCAGGTTCCTGCAAAGTGTGGGTGTTCTGTGAAGTTTACCTGTCATGTTTGAATAGTTTCATATACTTTCTTTGTAATGTGTGATAACCAAGCCTCCAATTTGGTATAAGATTTTTTAAATCATTTTTAGGGTTGATTTGTTACCCTTTAAAAGTCCAGCATATGATTCAGTTAGTTCATTGTCCGTTATAAAGAAGTGGTTCTCTCTTCCCTGTTTTCATTCAAAACCTCAGTGTAAATGTAGAGCTTTGAAACTTATTTATTTTAATGTAAATTGCTTAGATGCAGCATAAAGGAGAATGGCTCTTTCCAGTGCTGAGAGAGCAGTTGTGAAGGCCAAAATTAATTAGACCTTCATCATCTTAGAAGATGAAAAAGTTGTTTTGGGAGATAGGATAGCTCTGACCTGTAAGATGAAATCATTCATGACATCAGTGCCCCCCAAGTAGCCATTTGTAACTGAGTAAGTGCAAATGACCTATGAGTTCTTAGGAAAGAAAAACCTTTCACCTAAGTTGCGTCAACACAATGACAAAATAACTAATTAAAAGGTGAGAAAACCAGTCAATTATCTACGTGATACCTGACAGCCATTTTAACAGATGGTCTTAACTGAATGCTACAGGGCTTTGGCACCATGTGGCAACTAGCTAAAAATGTACTTAATATTATGTCGTTTATTTGGTTCCTAGTATACTTGCCCTCTACTTTATATAAAACTAATTTATGAAAATCTGGATTTATTTTAAAAAGATATCTTGCCATGCAGGTATTTGTTTTATAGAAATATTTACCTCCAGATTTCTTTCTCTAATAAGATGGTGAATTTAAAACACTGTGTTATTTAGAAACACTGCATTTACACTTCATTTATTGTATAAAGCAAATTGCATTGAATCTTTGCCACTTGACCCAAAGGCCAAAAATTGTCATGAAAACAATTTGGACTACAGATCACCAAACCCGGGGTTCACACCTGTCCACTGGTAGTTCCAATGCCTTCCCCTAGCCCTGGATTTGGCAAAGCACAGAATGTTAAGAACTAAAAGTTATTGTAGAGGCTACTCAGTCCCACCCAGGGAAACTGAGGATGAATGAGGGTAAGCGGTTGCCCAGAGCCCGTTAACCCCTCCGTGGCTGGGGCCCCGCCTAGAACCCAAATTTCCTGACTACCCTATCCAAGGTATTCATGTCACATCACACTGAAACGCTAAACCTAGAGATAGGAGGGACCCTCTGGGATAAAACCCTATTCCACCAAAGACCAGCCAGTCATCAAAGATGAGAGAAGGCATCCGTGTACTGTGACAAAAAGCTGGCTTTAGGCATGGCTTGTAGAATCAGTCTAACTACTAGACAAGTTACATCTCGTATATGTGTGGCTTCTTTTTCTTCTTTTGGGGGGCTACAAGGAAGGTTTGGAGAAATTATTTCCATCATACCTTTTCGTTAGCCTTTTTCCATTTATGGCCAGTAAGTAATCCCTTTCCTGACAACAGTCCCTTTGTTTTATCAAGTGGTCTAATGAAGTACTGCAAACCGCGGCTCTTGTGTTTTTTGCACCATGGGTTTTAAAATCTGTCCTCTGCCTCCCACAAGGGAATACTACCCAAGGGAAGGGAAAAGATTAATTAGTGACCTTTCGCTCTGTTAAAATAGGATGAGTATGTTGCTGGTTAAGGCAGAAACGCTAACTTCCAACTGTGATCTGTTAGAGATCTGCTGGGAACCTTCAGAAGCACTGCCTTCCAAGGCGGGGCCACAGCTTGGAGTGTTCAGCACTTGAGGACAGGTGGGGCTTGTTCAACCCAAAGATATGTGCAATGAATGGATCTACACATTGGAAATACGTATCAAAACTGCAACAGTAAAATCATATTTTGTAAATTAAAATTGTGTTTACTTACTGTGACTACTGTTCAGACATTATTCAGAAAACCTTTTTATAGGCTTTCTTAGCAAAAAAAAATCCATATCTATGGATAATGTCTCAATCTTCTGTATATATGTTTTATTAATATGTAAATATTTAGATTTTTTTAAAATTACTATGTTCTTTAAAAAAGAATTCAATGCAAGCCTGGTTGTGAAAATGGTGTATAACATTGTGTTGTGGTATCAATTCCCAAGATGCTCTTTATGTCTGATCTGGAAGAATACAATAAATTACTTTAATTGAACGTGTGTGCAGATCTTGCCTGTGTGCCGGTCTTCCTGTGTTTATGAAGAGAAGTCAGTGCTATTCATTAATTAAAAGGTATAATTAATAATCTGATGATCTCCCACAGAAGTTATATCTCCTGATGAAGTTAATTTTAAAAAATAAAGAGACCACCTAGATTGCTGCCAGAGTGAAAGCCTTCAGACGCTGTAAAGGCTGTCTGGCTGTTAGATCAATGGCTACAGCAAGTCCCACAGAAACACTTGAGCGTTAAGTACAGAGATGCTTGAAGCCTAATTTTAAATGAATTAGGTAGCTTTATAATCTTCACTTAAAAGGTTAAGCCCTGCTTCTATGGAAACAACACATCAGACGGACAAATCAATCTTCTCCGACGCTGAGCGGCTGCAGCCGCAGAATCGCTCGCTTCTCCTCTTTGAACACAGGGGGGCGCCACTCCTCGCCGGGCACCTGCCCTCCCCCCGCCGCCTCCCGCGGGCGTGCTCTGTCCCCTGCTCTGAGCCGGCCGCACCAGCGGGCTGGAATCCAGCTTCTTCGGAGGTTCAATTCAGGGTCTGACTCTGGGCCCCTGGTTTTAGAGGGGCCTGGGACAGCTGTGAGGAGAGGCGGGCGGGTAGGGGCAGGAGCTGCTGCCTGGGAAGGCACCCGCACCTGGGCAGGGAGCCACAGGGCGAGCTGTTGCAAAAACAAGATGTGGGTTCCAGCCCGTGAGTCTTGCAGGTGTCCGCGCTGCTCTGAAGCTGGAGTCAGGCTCCAGTCCTCGCCTCTGCCCTGATGCCCCCAGCTTCCTGGGGTCCCTTGTGTCAGGGACCCACGTCGTATCTTTTGGCCCAAGGCCTCTGGGATGCCCTTGATCCCACAGGGCTGGCAGGGATGGGTGCTTTGAGGTATCCTGGCAGAACAGTTCGAAGACCTCTCTAACCCAATGGCCAGGGGACCCCATTTCGACACAGGAGGCTCCCCTGGAAGACGCTTGCACACCTGCCTCAGTTGTCACCTCTCCTATCCTCCACCCCCAAACCTCCCTCCCCAAGGATCTGGGGACACAGCTGGCTCATTTCCCAGCAGCACCCGAGTTCAGCTGTACCATTTTACTGAACATCAACTGGGCAGACACTGTGGGTGTTTAGGGCGACTGGTTTCGGGATAAAAGAGAAGAGGACGAGAGGGGAGGCGGGGGCACGTCCTGGTACTAAACTGTGCTAGCCTTGCACCATCCTGAGGGGCTGGGACGGCGCGGGCAGCCGCGGAGCATCTGAAGGGAAAGGTCTTGATCAGAGTCCTATCTTAGGTCGATTGCCTGGCTGAAGCAGGGAGCATTCGCAGGAGCGGGCGGACTGAAGACAAGGGATCCCATGAAGAGGCTGTTGGAAGGGGCTCAAAACCCACAAAGCCACACCTGAGAAAGAATCAGCTCAGGCTGGAGGAGGAAGAATGTGTCAAAGCTGACACCAGGTTTCTGGCTGGGGAACCAGGAGGGGTGTCACTTGCACTCACTAAGATAAGGAACACAGGGTGTGACGATTTGGAGGAGACAGGTGAGTTACTCCATTCATTCGTTCATTCACTCATTCATTCATTCCACAGGTACTTGTGGTGGGCCCTGCACTGTTCTGCCGGGTGGGAGTGCAGCGGTGACCCTAGTCTTGCAGAGCTCACCTCAGACAATGTCACAAGAAAAGGGACAGATGGCAGAACCCTGGGAGGAGCAGCATCTCGTGCTCCTGAACAGCCTTACCAGAGAGAGAGCTGAAACAGGAGCTTTGTCCCAAACCAGCCAAGACTTCAAGCACCATTCATGCCTCATAACTCAGGTCTCAGCTACACTTCATCATCAGAGAGGGATTCGCAACTTTTCCACGCCAGGCTCAATCAAGTCACGGTCTCTTACCCTTCACATCGCTTGCCTCTCTCTGAAATTATCTTGCTTATTTATGTGTGTGTGTGTGTCACCCATCTTTCCACTGGAATCTGAGCCTTGTGATGTCAGGCTGTTAAGATTTCAGGCCCTGGTGAAAACATGTTCAGGATGCCCTCTCTCCTCTTTGCCCACCAAGAGTGGACTGATTAAAGTTGGACCTGAGGTTTCCATGAATATGCAACCGAGTCGTTCTGACTACAGTGAGTCCTGGCCTCCCAGTGCTGCCAGTTACCAGAAGTGACTCCCCTTCTCCCATCAGCCCAAACCCAGAGCCTTTATCACAGAACCCAAGACTGAGAGGAGGGTCAGGCTGGTTGGACAGTGGCCTTATCATGGGATGGATCAGGAGCCTTTTACAGCGCTCTCCTTTCTGCTGTATCCCATTGTCTTGGATCACATGGACTTGCCTTTTCCCCTAATACCGTCCCCTCACCACTCTTCTATAATTGGAGAAATTGTGTCAATAGATCGACCAAAGAGATGCAGGTTGTACTCCATGAGAATTTAATAAACGCTAGTGATTCAAAGCAACTTGAATTTACACAGATCAACTCCTATTATGTTTTGTAACCTCGAATGCGTGAAATTGATTATTCCCCTGAAAGTAATATATACAGATATGTGTGTATATACATATTTGTTTATTTCTGTTATTGGTGAAATTAAAAAGAATGTTTAAATGAATCACAGTTTAAAAAAAAAAAAGAATGTTCTGGCCGGGCGCTGTGGCTCACACCTGTAATTTGGGAGGCTGAGGTGGGCGGATCACGAGGTCAGGAGTTCGAGACTAGCCTGACCAACATGGTGAAACCCCGTCTCTACTAAAAATACAAAATTAGCCATCCTGGTGGTGGGTGCCTGTAGTCCCAGCTACTCAAGAAGCGGAGGCAGAAGAATCGCTTGAATCCGGGAGGCGGAGGTTGCAGTGAGCCGAAATCACACCACTGCACTCCAGCCTGGACGACAGAGCGAGACTCTGTCTCAAAAAAAAAAAAAAAAAAAAGAACGTTCTAGAAATGGAGCTTGGAGTGGGTAGTGCCCCACATGCTTTACACACATTGATATTCCAAATAGACCTGATAGTTAAAGGCCTTTTTAATTGTTTTATTTTTGGCCATTTTGGACTGTTCACTGAAACATAGAGACATTTTAAACCTAAACTTTGAAACTAAGCTACTTTATCATTCCTTTCATATGCTTTCCAATAGTGAAGCTGATACAAGTGCGATCAAGGGAGGAGGCGTCGGAAACCAGCCGTCCAGCCTTGCATTTGTGTGTGTCCTCCAACACGGTGCCAAGACATTCAAAACATGGAGCGCCCTCCCCGTGAACATGGAGTGAAAAACAACTTTACACAGGAAATTAAACATCCTGAGTTGTTTCACTGAAGTGGTGGCCCAGTTGCAGGTTCAGTTAGAAAAACTATTTTCTGCTATACTCTAGCAATGGAGGGAGAAAGAGAATACATTAAAATAGAGGACACTTACTCTGTGTATCATCAAATTACTTACCCTCCAAAAATGATGTATTTCTAACCACTGGACAGAGAACATCAGAAGTGACTCAACAACACCCAGGCTAACCCCGTCCCCCTCTGGTGATGCACACGGTAACGGTGCTCTGTCCTTCTGGGAAATATTTCACTAGTGTGAAGGTGTACCACCTTCTACCCCTCCTGCCTCTCACTGATGCTTCCTAGAACACGGACCGATAGCCACAGGCTGCTTAGACTCTTGTTAAGATTTCGTGTTTGTTTTTATCATCATACCACGTGGTGTTCCAGTGTGTTTGTCCTTCCTACCTGCCCCCATTAATGCTGCCTGGCAACCTCAACCACAGCCCGTTCCTCCCATGCCTTGCCCCAGTGGGATCGGTTCACTAGTCATGGCACAGTGGACTTATTTTAAATGTTCGACTGACTCCCAGACACTGGCTGGACACTGACTTCTAGCCAGGAGCCTGCATGCACCATGACCCTGTCATTATGATAGCATACAGCTTTAGAAAGTGAACACTCTCTGGCCGGGCATGGTGGCTTACGCCTGTAATCCCAGCACTTTGGGGGACTGAGGCAGGGGGAGGATCACAAGATCAGGAGTTCAAGAACAGCCTGGCCAAGATGGTGAAACCCCGTCTCTACTAAAACTAAAAAACTTAGCCAGGCACAGTGGCAGGTGCCTGTAACCCCAGCTACTCAGGAGGCCGAGGCAGGAGAATTGCTTAAACCTGAGCAGCAGAGGTTGCCGTGAGCTGAGATGGCGCCACTGCACTCCAGCCTGGGCGACAGAGTGAGACTGCGTCTCAAAAAAGAAAAGAAAAAAAAAGTGAACACTCTCAAAGACCAAGAGACAACTTTTGATTGGAAAGCATCCAGTGACTTCGGGGGTAGGGATGAGGAGGTGGCGGAAGCTGGCGAAATTAGTCGAAGCCATTGGAAAGATTGAATGCAGGTGTGTTCGTCCATTTTCACACTGCTATAAAGAAATACCCGAGACTGGGTAATTTATAAAGGAAAACGGTTTCATTTACTCACAGTTCCACGTGGCTGGGGAGGCCTCAGGAAACATAACAGTCATGGCAAAAGGTGAAGGAGAAGCAAGCACCTTCTTCACAAGGGGGCAGGAAACAGAAAACAGAGGAGGAGCTGCCAAACAGAAAACCATCAGATCTCGTGAGAACTCACTCACTATCACGAGAACAGTTTGAGGAAACCACCCCATGATCCAACCACCTCCCATGAGGTCCGTCCCTCGACACGTGGGAATTACAATTCAAAATGAGATTTGAGTGGGGACACAGAGCCAAACCATATCAGCAGGAGAAAAGCCCCTCCAAAAAAATGCTTTAAAAAATGTGAGAGAGTGGCTGAGTGCAGTGGCTCTAGCCTCTAATCCCAGTGCCTTGAGAGGTCAAAGTAGGAGGACTGCTTGAGGCCAGGAGTTCAAGACCAGCCTGAGCAGCATAGCGAGACACCCATTTCTTTTTTTTTTTTTTTTTTTTTTTTGAGACAGAGTCTCGCTGTGTCACCCAACCTGGAGTGCAGTGGCATGATCTCAGCTCACTGCAACCTCTGCCTTCCAGGTTGAAGCAATTCTTCTGCCTCAGCCTCCCAAGTAGCTGGGATTACAGGCATGCGCAACTACACCTGGCTAGTTTTTGTATTTTTAGTAGAAACGGGGTTTCACCATGTTGGCCAGGCTGGTCTCAAACTGTTGACCTCAGGTGATCTGCCTGCTTTGGCCTCCCACAGTGCTGGAATTACAGGCATGAGCCACTGCGCCTGGCCAAGACCCCGTTTCTTTAAAAAAAAATTGCTGGGCGGTGGTGTGAGCCCGTAGTCCCAGCAACTTGGGAAACTGAGACAGAAGGATCCCTTGAGCCCAGGAGGTTGAGACTGCAGTGAGCTATGATTGTAACACTGCACTCCAGCCTGGGTGACAGTGAGACCGTCTCCAAAAAAAAAAAAATCTCTAAATAGTATGTGCTGCTTTTGCATTGAGAAGGGAAAGGTTTTTTTTGTAATATATACTAGTATAGAAGAATATTGAATGACATAGAGGAATGTTCATGATATACTTACTGTTAAATAGTATGTTCTGCCTGCGCATATTTTTTAATTTCAAAAACACTTATTTTCATGAAGTTACTTGTGATTGTAACTACAAACACAGACTAATTGCAGCATCCAAAAACTATGTACCAATAGCTGCCTACAGCTTTAAAAAGGTATAGACAATGTGTTAATTAACCAGCACGCGATCTTTTTCTTTTTTTTTTTTTTTTGAGACAGAGTCTTGCTTTGTTGCCCAGGCTGGAGTGCAGTGGCACGATCTCGGCTCACTGTAACCTCCGCCTCCCGGTTCAAGCGATTCTCCTGCCTCAGCCTCCTGAGTAGCTGGGATAACAGGCGCGTGCCACCATGACTGGCTAGTTTTTGTGTTTTTAGTAGAGACGGGGTTTCACCATATTGGTCAGGCTGGTCTCAAGCTCCTGACCTTGTGATCTGCCCACCTCGGCCTCCCAAAGTGCTGGGATTACAGGCGTGAGCCACTGCGCCTGGCTGCCTGATCACATTTTTAAGAGCAGTATTTACAAGCATGTACAGAAAAAAGAAGGAAGTTGTTAACAGTGGTTATCTCTGGCTGGTAGAATTGCATGTGATTTTTAAAAATTATATGTTTTAAGTTTTCTAAAATGAACACGTATCATTTACTAAAAAAAAAGAAAGGTAAAGGAAAAAACTCAGTGGTATATGTATCAGTATATATGTAATGCTTACTGCTTGGATACTGTTATGAAAACCTGAAATATCTTGAAATATAACAGGCTTCTCATGTATCACATAAACTCCAATGAAAACTTCAGCATCCAGCTCCTTGTTACTCCCATAATATATACATCAAACCCATTTACAGAACTCTGGAGGTTAATGCTTTACTTTGAAGGAAAAAAAAATCATTCTGAAGCTTAACAGGAAAAGGATATCCTCTCTGTAGTTTGAAAGGAAACTGGAGACAGAGCTTTATAAAAAATGCATTATTTGCAAGCTGAGAAGAAACCCATCTGAGGTGTGAGTGCATTTGACACATCAGTTCAAAAAACAATACAGCCAAGGCCTTTGGAATTTGGAGAGAAAGACTAAGAAAAATAAAACGTGGGGTGGGTTGCTGTAAACAAGTCCAAGAACCTAACGAGTTCAGGCCACGATTGTGCTCTCGTATGCTTCTTCCTCATCTATGCAGTTTTACACAGACCTGGCAGATGATGTGCTTTGGAGAAACAGATTTGCAACTCTCAAGCCATGTGTAGCGTCAACTCCCTCTGAATACTGTCAAACACATATCAGACTTGCAGTGCATGTTGGACCCTGCTCCTTTTTTTGAGTTTTGCTCTTGTTGCCCAGGCTGGAGTGCAATGGCGCGATCTTGGCTCACTGCAACCTCCGCCTCCCAGGTTTAAGCGATTCTCCTGCCTCAGCCTCCTGAGTAGCTGGGATTACAGGCATGCACCACCATGCCTGGCTAATTTTGTAATTTTAGTAGAGACGGGTTTTCTCCATGTTGGTCAGGCTGATCTCAAACTCCCCACCTCAGATGATCCGCCCGCTTCAGCCTCCCAAAGTGCTGGGATTACAGGTGTGAGCCACCACGCCCAGCCACTGGGCCCTGTTCTTAAGCTTCATTCCTGCAGTTTAACTCGGGTCATCCTTGAAACCATCTGTATTAGGGTTCTCTAGAGGGACAGAACTAATAGGATATATATATGTGTGTGTATATATATACGTGTGTGTATACATATATATATCTATAAAGGGGAGTTTATTAAGTATAAATTCACATGATCACAAGGTCCCAAAATAGGCCGTCTGCAGGCTGAGGAGCAAGGAGAGCCAGTTTGAGTCCCAAAACTGAAGAACCTGGAGTCTGATGTTCAAGGGCAGGAAGCATCCAGCATGGGAGAAAGATGTAGGCTGGGAGTCTAGGCCAGTCTAGCCTTTTCACATTTTTCTGCCTGCTTTATATCCTGGCCTCACTGGCAGCTGATTAGATTGTACCCACCCAGATTAAGGATGGGTCTGCCTTTCCCAGCCCACGGACTCAAATGTTAATCTCCTTTGGTAACCCTTTCACAGACACATCCAGGATCAATACTTTGCATCCTTCAATCCAATCAAGTTGACACTCAGTATTAACCATCACACCATCCTGTAAAGTAGATATCATGCCTGTCCCCACCTAACAGATGAAAGAAATTAGGCACCTTCTTCTAGCTCACATAACTAAGAAGGAGTTTTTCAGCTCACATAACTAAGAAGGAGTTTTTTTAGCCAGGATTGAACCTAGGGAATATGACTCCAACTCACATTCTTAGCATCTGTTTTGCCTGTCAAGTAGCCTTATTAGTGGAGAGAAGCATCCAGAATAACCCCAGTGGGGGCCCAGCCCATGTGATTTGCCTTTACAGTGATCTTTATATTTCAGTTTGCACAAAAGCATTGAACTAGGAATGATAGCACATGTTAATTAAATGCTTCTTATGAGCTAGGCATTGTCATAAGTATTTTACAGATAATGATTCCATTATCCATTATAAGCCTGGAAGTACTATTATCCCCATCCCCACTTCACAGGTGAGAAGACTGAGTTACACAGAGCTTAAGTAACTTGCCCAAAGTCATAGTTAACAAGTAGCAGAGCCAGGATCCAACCCCAGACCTTCTGATCTAGAGCCTGTACTGCTGATCTCTATGCTGTGGGATGTACTTCCAGAGAAATGTGTTGCCTACTGGTTCTGTGTCAGGCCTTGTTTAAAGTGTGCTATTTGAATCATCTCTTTGGAAATGTCCCTAACTAACACACTGCCAGAAAGAGGCTGGGAAGTAGTGTCTTCAACCTGACAGCTGGTTCTCTATTAAAATGTTTCCGGGCCAAGTGCAATGGCTCACACCTATAATCTCAGCACTTCGGGAGGCCAAGGTGGGCAGATCACGAGGTCAAGAGATTGAGACCATCCTGGCCAACATGGTGAAACCCCATCTCTACTAAAAATACAAAAATTAGCCAGACATGGTGTTGGGCGCCTGTAATCCCAGCTACTCGGGAGGCTGAGGCAGGAGAATCGCTTGAACCCAGGAGGTGGAGGTTGCAGTGAGCTGAGATCAAGCCACTGCACTCCAGCCTGGCAACAGAGCAAGACTCTGTCTCAAAAAGAAAAAAAAAAAAAAATTTCCAAGGGAACCTAGCAGAGTGATTCCAAGAGGGAGCTTTTGATCAGAATGACCAGTGTGAAAATAAATACTGGCTATATCATATATATATATATATATTTTTTTTTTTTTGAGACAGAGTATTGCTCTATCGCCCAGGCTGGAGTGCAGTGGTGTGATCTTGGCTCACTGCAACCTCTGCCTCCCCAGTTCAAGAGATTCTCCTGCCTCAGCCTCCCGAGTAGCTAGAATTACAGGCACATGCCACCACGTCTGGCTAATTTTTGTATTTTTAGTAGAGATGGGGTTTCACCACATTGGCCAGGCTGTTCTCAAACTCCTGACCTCAAGTGATCCTCCCGCCTCAGCCTCTCAGTCTAGCACTTATTAAAGCTCTGGTGCCTTTTCTTCCTTCATTCCCCACCCCCTGACCCCCTACCCTCTCCATCATCCATCCATCCACCAAAAGAATTAGGGGAGACAGAAATGGCAGGCAAACTATCCCCAGAATGGTGAAAGCCACCAAAATCACTGGAGACCCCCACTTTAGTTGGGAAACATTTGCTGCAGGTGGCTGGGGGAGCAGGAAAGAGGTGAGGCTGTTGAACGGTGCTCCTGGAAATGGGATTCCCTAGACCAACAACATTGGCATCACCTGGAAATGTACTAGAAATGCAATATCTCTAGCCTCAGCCCAGACCAACAGCTCAGAGGCTCTGGGAGTGGGGCTGGTGTGTTTCATGACGCCCTCCAGGTGATCCTGGAGCACACTCAAGTTTGGGAACTTCAACCCTAGGAGATGTGGAAGATAGGGCAAGGCCCCAACCTCAGAGCCCTGAGTGGGATATGAGTAACTTGGAAGTAGTAATAATTAGGTGGGAACTCTCCCTCAGTGAATTGGAGCAAATTCAGTTTTCCCTGTGATAGCATCACTGTCCCTTACCTTCTGATGGAGACATCTAGGTGGCATGACAGAAGCATCTGGAAGGGCCAGTCCCCCGGGTAAACCTCTGGAGGTCGGTCAAGCCTGGGAGTGCAGACAGTTAGTGTTGCTGTTGGGAAAAGTTCAACACTCGGGCCCCTCTTTGCTGTTGGGATTGAGGCCCAGCAAGGGCAAGGAAGAGGAGAGCCAGGACCCGACACCGGAACCTCTTGCTCCCTCAGGCCACATAATCTACCTGTCAGCGCCCTTCCCCAGCTCCTTCTTGGGCCCAGTTGTGTGTTCCTTGGACCTCACTCTCTCCCCTCCCCTTGTACGCATGCTCTGGAGTGTACGTGCCCACCCAATTCCGCTGGCCTTGACCTTCACTCTGCCCTCTGGAACCACCTTGAGTCCCACAAACATGATGCTCCAGGAGGCCTCAGTTCCCCTCGGTTCCTCTAACAGCTCTGGCAGGTGCTCAGGGGAGACAGAGGCGCCAAGGGGAGGCGGAGGCACCAAGGGGAGGTGGAGCAGATGAATTTGGTAAGTTCTCCTGAAGAAAAGAGTAGGGTAGAGGAGCATGGCTTGGCAGAGAAATGTGGAAAGGCAAGACATAGAGGAGAAACCCACTGATACTTACAGAGGCTATTTCTTAATGCAAAGGAAAAGTACTAGTAATATAAAAACAAAACTTTTGCTAAAATATATGGGCTACATGATCCCACTTTATTTTCCAAAGATGTATAGATTTACATAAGAGTCTGGAAATCTACATCAAAACATTTGCAGTGATTATCTCCGGATGCTGCAATTGCAATTTCTGTTTCCTTCTTTTCTTATTTTCTGCATTAAGCATTCATTGACTTTTTTCAGTTATAATTCACATACCATAAAATTCACCACTTTATTTTAAGGCACGCAATTCACTGGTTTTTAGTTGATTCACAAAGTTGCACAACCATCATCACCATCTAATTCCAGAGTATTTTCTTAACCCCAAGAAGAAACCCTGCCTCCCTGAGCAGTCACTCCCCAACATTGCTCCGTTCCCAGCCTGAGGCAACCACTAATTACTTTCTCTCCCTTTGGATTGGTCTCTTCTGGACATTTCATATAAATGGAATCATACAATGTGTGGTCTTGTGCAACTGGTCTCTTTCACTCAGCATGTTTTCAGGGTTCACCCATGTTATAGCAGGTATCAGCACTTCATTGCTTCTTATTGCCAAATAATATTCCATTACATGGATAGACTGCATTTTATTTATCCATTTATCGGTGATAGACCTTTGAGTTATTTCCACTATGGGGCTATTATAAATAATGCTGCTCTAAACATTTGTGTACCAGTCTTTGTGCAGACATAAATGTTCAATTCTCTTGGGTATATGGGTAGGTGTGGGATTGCTGGGTCATATGATAACTCTATGTTGAATTTTTTGTTTGTTTTTTTTTTTGAGACAGGGTCTTGCTCTGTCACCCAGGCTGGAATGCAGTGGCACCATCATACCTCACTGCAGCCTCAACCTCCTGGGTTCAAGCAATCCTCCCACCTTAACCTCCAAAGTTAGCCTGGGACTACACCACACCTGGCTTTTTCTTTTTTAGAGGCTGAGTCTGACTATATAGCCCAGGCTAGTCTCAAATCCCTGGGCTCCGACCATCCTCCTGCCTCAGCTTCCCAAAGTGCTGGGATCACAGGTGTGGGCCACCACACCTGGCCTATATTGAACTTTTTGAGGAAACACCTGTTTCCCAAAGAATCTGAACCATTTTACATTCCTACCAGCAATGTATGAGGGATCTGATGTCTCCACACACTTGCTAATACTTGTGATTGTCTGTTTGTTTTATTATAGCCGTCCTAGTGAGTGTGAAGTGGTATCTCACTGTGGTTGTGATTTGCATCTCTCTGGTGATTAATAATGCTGAGCATCTTTTTAAAATATATATTTTTACATTTTTTATATTTAATTGACAAAGAACAATTGTATATAACTATGGGGTATGATGTGACACTTTGATATATGTGTACATTACGGAATGATCAAATCTAGCTAATTTACCTATTCATCACCTCACACACATCATTTTCTGTGATGAGAACATTTGAAATACATTCTCTTAACAATTTTGAAATATACTATACTTTAACTACAGTCACCATGCTGTGCAATAGATCTCAAAAACTTATTCTATGTAACTGCAACTTCGTATCTTTTGACCAACACCTGATTCCCTCCCCACTCCACCATCCCCTACTCCCAGCCCCTGGTAACCACCATTTTACTCCACATCTAAGGATTCAACATTTTTAGGTTCCACATAGAAGTGAGGTCACACAGAGCCGGGCAAGGTGGCTCACACCTGTAATCCCAGCACTTTGGGAGGCCCAAGCGGGTGGATCACCTGAGGTCAGGAGTTCGAGACTAGCCTGGCCAACATGGTGAAACCCCATCTCTACTAAAAATACGAAAATTAGCCGGGCATGGTGACGCATGCCTATAATCCCAGCTACTCAGGAGGCTGAGGCAGGACAATTGCTTGAACCCAGGAGGCGGAGGTTGCAGTGAGCTGAGGTCTTGCCATTACACTCCAGCCTGGGTGATGAGCAAAACTCCATCTCAAAAAAAAAAAAAAAAAAAAGTGAGGTCACAGAGTATTTGCCTTTCTGTACCTGGCTTATTTTGTTTGGCATAGTGTCCTCCAGACTCATCTGTGTTGTCACAAATGACAGGATTTCCTTCTTTTTAATAGCTGAATATGCCCCCATTGTGTAAATAGACCAAATTTTCTTTATCCATTAATGGACACTTAGCTTGATTTCCCATCTTGGCTGCTGTGAATAGTGCTGCCATGAATATGAGAGTGCAGGTATCTCTTCAACAGACTGATTTTAATTCCTTTGGATATATACCCAGTAGTGGAATTGCTGGATCATGTTCTATTTTTAGGTTTTGGGGGATCTTCCATACTGTGGTGTCTGGGGTTGGTTCCTGCCGGTGGGTTCGTGGTCTCGCTGACTTCAAGAATTGAGCTGCGGACCTTCGTGGTGAGTGTTACAGCTCTTAAAGATGGCACAGACCCAAAGAGTGAGTGGTAGCAAGTTTTATTGTGAAGAGTGAAAGGACAAAGCTTCCACCGCACGGAAGGGGACCCCAGAAGGTTGCTGCCTGCTGGCTGCGGTGGCCAGCGTTTATTCCTCTTATTGTCCCAGCCCATGTTCCCTTTCTGTCCTATCAGAGTGCCCTTTGTTCAATCCTCCCCGCAATTGGCTACTTTTAGAATTCTGCTGATTGGTGCGTTTTACAGAGCGCTGATTGGTGCATTTTACAGAGTGCTGATTGGTGCATTTTACAATCCTCTTGTAAGAAAAGTTCCTGATTGGTGCATTTTACAATCCTCTTGTAAGACAGAAAAGTTCCCCAAGTCTCCACTACACCCAGGAAGTCCAGCTGGCCTCACCTCTCACTCTTATCCATAGCGGCTGTACCAATTTACATTCCCACCAACAGTGGACAAGGGTTGCCTTTTCTCCGCATCCTTGGCTACACTTGTTATCTTTGATCTTTTTGATGATAGCCATCCTAACAGGTGTGAGGTGACAGCTCATTGTGGTTTTAATTTGCATTTCTTTTTTATTTCAGTAGCTTTAGGGGTACAAGTAGTTTTTGGTTACATAGATGAATTGTACAGTGGTCAAGTCTGAGATTTTAGTGTACCCATCAACCAAGTAGTGTACACTGTACCCAATATGTAGTTTTTCAATCCCTCATCCCCTCCCAACCCCCCTTTCTGAGTCTTCAATGTCCATTATACCTTTGCACATGCCTTTGCATACCCATAGCTTAGCCTCCACTTATGAGTGACAACATGCGGTATTTGGTTTTTCGTTCCCAAGTTCCTTCACTTGGAATAATGGCCTTCAGCTCTATCCAAGTTGCTGCAAAAGACATTCTTTCTTTCTTTTTTATGGCTAAGTAGTATTCTATGGTATATGTATATTACATTTTCTTTATCCACTCATCTCTTGATGGGCACTTAGGTTGATTCCATATCTTTGCAATTGTGAATTGTACTACAATAAACATATGCATACAAGTGTCTTCCTGATATAATGACTTCTTTTCCTTTAGGTTGATACCCAGTAGTGGGATTGCTGGATCAAATGGTTCATCTGCTTGTAGTTCTTTCAGAAATTTCTATACTGTTTTCCATAGAGGTTGTACTAATTTACATTCCTACCAGCAGGATATAACCGTTCCCTTTTAACTACATCCACACCATCTATTGCTTTTTGACTTTTTAATAATGGAGATTCTGGTTGGGTAAGGAGGTATCTCACTGTGGCTTTAATTTGCATCTCCCTGATGATTAGTGATGTTGAGCATTTTTTCATTGTTGGCCATTTGTATATCTTCTTTTGAGAAATGTCTATTCATGTCATTTACCTACTTTTTGATGGGATGATTTGGTTTTTTTCTTGCTGATTTGTTTGAGCTCCTTATAGATTCGGGATATTAGTTCTCTGTCAGATATACAGTTTGCAAATATTTTCTCCCATTCTGTGAATTGTCTGTTTACTCTGATGATTATTTCTTTTGCTGTGCTGAAGGTTTTTAATTTAATTAGGTCCCATGTATTTATTTTTGTTTTTATTGTATTTGCTTTTGGGATCTTAGGCACAAATTCTTTGCCTAGGCCAATGTCCAGAATAGTTTTTCCTAGGTTTTTTTCTGGAATTTTTGCAGTTTCAGGTCTTAGATTCAAGTCTTTAACCCATCTTGAGTTAATTTTTTATATGGTGAGAGATAGGGATCTGGCTTTCTTCTTCTACATGTGGCTATCAAGTTTCCCCAGCATCATTTGTTGAATAGAGTGTCCTTTCTTCAATTTATGTTTTTGTATGATTTGTTGAAGATCAGTTGGTTTTAAGTATTTGGCTTTATTTATGGGTTATCCATTCTGTTCCATTGGTCTATGTATCTATTTTTATACCTGTACTATGCTGTTTTGGTAACTACAGCCTTGTAGTATAATTTATAAAGCAATATGATGCCTCCAGATTTGTTCTTTTGCTTAGGATTGCTTTGAACTATTTGGGCTCTTTTTTGGTGCCATGTGAATTTTAGGATTGTTTTTTCTAATTCTGTGAAAAAACAAAGTTGGTATTTTTATATGAATTGCATTGAATATGTAGATTGCACTGGGCAGTATGGTCATTTTCATGATATTGATTCTCCAATCCATGAGCATGGGATGTGTTTCCATTTGTTTGTGTCATCTACGATTTCTCCAGCAGTATTTTGTAGTTCTCCTTGCAGAGAACTTTCATCTTCTTGGTTAAGTACATCCCTAGGGTTGTTTTTGTTTTGTTTTGTTTTTTGCAGCTATTGTGAAAAAGACTGAGTTCTTGATTTGATTCTCAGGTTGGCCGCTGATGAGTAGCAGTACTACTGATTTGTATACATTAATTTTGTAACCTAAGACTTTACTGAATTCATTTATCAAATCTAGAAGTATTTTGGAGGAGTCTTTGGGGTTTTCTAGGTATACAATCATATCATCAGCACACAGAGATAGTTTGACTTCTTTTCCAGTTTGGATGTCCTTTCTTTCTCTTGCCTGATTGCTCTGGCAAGGATTCCTTAATTTGCATTTCTCTGACCTGAACATCTTTCTCTGTGCTTATTGCAAAACAGAATTCTTATCTCTGTCTTGCTTAAGAGGGTACTGATCCTCAAAAAGTTTACATGCCTTCCCAAAAACCATATAATAAAAATAGAATAATTGTTTAAATGCAGGCTCTGGAGCCAAAATCCTGGCTTTTCTACTTATTAGCTGTGATGCTCAGGCCTCAGTTACCTCATCTGTGAAATGGGAGCAATCATAACTGCCTAAAAATGTGTTGTGAGATTCAGAAATAAAATATGTCAAATTAACACCACTACCTGACCCCTAAGAGAGTCACTGTATAAATGGCAGCACGATTATCATCTTCCGACAAGGCAGGGTGAGGGCTGCATGATGTGAGGTGGATTCTCCTGATCATTCCTGCCTCTGCATGTTGGTGGACTGGCCTCTCCCTTTGCTGAATGTTTTTTCCACAGATATTAGATCAAATCTAGAGTTGTCGTTCACGGAGGGAAACAGACAAAAGGGAAATCTGTATCTCTCTTGATCCCAGATCAGTTGTTTAGAGAGCCCAGATAACCTCCCGTGGTGGTACTGAGCGCCGGAATCAGAAGGAAAACAAAAAAAAGAGTTATTTTTTGGGATGATCTTTGTTTTTGTCAGTCCAGGTTGCTGTAACAAATTACCATAGGCTGGGGGGCTTAAACAATGAACATATATTTCTCATAGTTCTGGAGACTGGAAGTCTGAGATCAGGGTGCCAACATGATCGGGTTCCAGGCAAAGGCCCTGTTCTTGGTTCACAGACACCTGCCTTCTCACTGTGACCTTACATGGGGGAGAGCAGAGAGAGGAAGCAAGCTCTTTCCTTTTTTTTTTTTTAGGCCCGGAGTCTCACTCACTCTGTTACCCAGGCTGGAGCGCAGTGGCACAATCTCAGCTCACTGCAACCTCTGCCTTCCACGCTCAAGCAATTCTCCTGCCTCAGCCTCCCAAGTAGCTGGGACTACAGGCATGCACCACCATGCCTGGCTAACTTTTGTATTTTTAGTAGACAGGGTTTTGCCATGTTGGCCAGACTGGTCTTGAACTCCCGACCTCAAGTGATCCACCGCTTTGGCCTCCCAAAGTGCTGGGATTACAGGTGTGAGCCACCTCACCCAGCCTTTCCTGTCTCTTTTATAAGGGCACTAATCCCCTCATAAGGGCCCCACCCTCATGACCAAATCACCTCCCAAAGGCCCTACCTTCTAATATCATCTCCCTGGGGGTTAGGATTTCAACATGTGAATCTGCAGGGGACATACAAATGCAGTCAATAACCATCAGAATCCCAGGGGTTCCTTGTAGCCAATGGTCATTGGTCCAACTTTCGTTTTCTGTGCTACAATATGACACAGTGATGTGGAAAAAGAGGATAATAATATTATTATAATTATTACTATGAGACTGGCTCAGTGGCTCACACCTGTAATCTCAGCACTTCAGGAGGCCAATGCGGGCAAATGACTTGAAGTCAGGAGTTCAAGACCAGCCTGGCCAACATGGTGAAACCCCATTTCCACTGGCCAGGCATGGTGGCACACACCTGTAATCACAACTACTCGGGAGGCTGAGGCAGGAGAATCCCTTGAACCCAGGAGGTGGAGCTGAGACTGTGCCACTGTACGCCAACCTGAGGAACACAGCAAGAACCTGTCTCAAAAAAAGTAATTAATTAATTAACTTTTTAAAAAATTATTATGGAATTTGGAAAGATTGAGGCACTGGTAATTCAATGCCGGTGGGTCTTCTGATCTTGGAATTCACAAGTTATCAAACCAAATGCTGAACCTACGCAGGGAAGACAGAAAAAGTGAAACCTCTGTGCATTTCCTCACCCTGCCTGCTAACCAGCCCCTCCGTCCTGCCGGTTCCATGCTGGGGGCGTGGGGAGACAATGTCCCTTCTTACAACTGAGAAAGAGCACATGCTAGGGAGGCCTGAGACTTACTCTCCTTTTTTTTCAACGAATTTAATTCTTTTCCAAAGATGAAATATAAACATGCAAAGATTCTCTGTAATAATGATGATATATGAGCTAACATTTATTGGATTCTTAACCCTGGGAGGGCCCACACAGATCTCTCAGCATGCGTTATGCCATTTAATATTTACAGAAAACCCTGAGTTCAGAACCAATGCTAGAGATGGAGAAAATGAGGACCAGAGGCAAATAATTCGAGTATTGTAACACTGCCCCAAAGCTGAAATTTTTAACCATCCATCGTGACATCTAAAAACCTGGCCTCCTTCCTTTCTGCTGAGTTTCTCTGGCTCTACACCTGAATAATAGTTTCAATAAACCCCACCAGGTGTCATCTACATATTTTTTCACAAATAAGTCAAGGTACAGTTTATCATCCTCTGAATGCTAACAAATTCTGAAGATGCAAAACCTACAGGGTGTGTATAAATAATTTCACTCAGCGGTATAAATATGAATTCAATGCTGTTAAAAAAAAATGAACAACCTTGTTTCCCTAAGTTGTTGTGTTACCTCTTCTCTCCTGGATTTTTTATTGGCTCTCTGGTGCCAATAGGAACCTGTTCTAAAACTGATTAGCCCCGAGAAGGACTCTGTAATGAAATAAATCTGAAGTTAGATGTGCTTTCAATTTTCATTAAGAAGTGAGTTTTTTTCCAAACAGGACGTGTTTCCCAAAGAAAGCTTGGTGTCTTTTGTATTCTAAAACATGTCTGCTTCTGTGATTTCAAAGGACAGTAGAACCAATTCTTCTTGTAAATGGCCAATTTCAGTTCCTGTGAAAGACCCATGGAGGAAGTGGTTTGTGAATAGGATTTGAATAAAGGGTATTATTAGATCTCAAAGAGAATCAATAGATTCTAACATAGTTTTTCTTGCATTTCATCAATAAAGCAATGTTGTTATGAAGGCACTGCAATCATGTCTTCTCTCGTTGGTTTGAAAGCTTGTTTTTTGTTGCTGTTGATCGGCCTTTGGATGGTCTATCCTAAGGACAAATTCCTTTGGTTCTGCAATGCGTCATCGCTGCAACCATACCTTAAGGCTCAGAACACCTAGGGAGATAAATAGAAGTTAATTTTGTTATCTGGGCTTTATCAATAAATTTCAGCTTGGAAAGATTACATGACATGCCCTAAGTCCCACATTCAGCCACACTGGGAAGGCTGAGCACAGTTATAGGCTGAGCCTTAACATACTGAAGACAGAATCTGGGGGATCCCAGGCTCATCTCTTACTTTACTGTCAATCTCAAAGACAATCAATAGAGGCCCGGCGCAGTGGCTCACACCTGTAATCCCAACACTTTGGGAGGCTGAGGCAGGCGGATCACCTGAGGCCAGGAGTCCAAGACCAGCCCGGCCAACATGGTGAAACCCCATCTCTACTAAAAATACAAAAATTAGCTGGGCATGGTGGCAGGTGCCTGTAATCCCAGCTACTCCGAAGGCTGAGGCACAAGAATCACTTGAACCCAGGAGGTGGAAGTTGCAGTGAGCCAAGATTAGGCCACTGTACTCCAGCCTGGGTGACAGAACAAGACTCCATCTAAAAACAAAAAAGAGAGAGAGTATCAGCAGATTCTAACTTAGTTTTCCTTGCATTGCATCAATAAAGCAACATTGTTATGAAGGCATTGCAATCTTGTCTTCTCCTGTTGGTCTGAAAGCTTGTTTTTTGTTGTTGTTGATCAGCCTTTGGATGGTTTGTTTGGTTCTGCAGAAGCCAGGAGGGTTAGGGGCTGTTAGACTGAATTATGGGCCTCCCTCAATCTCCTAGAATCCATATGTTGAAATCCTAAGCCCCAGTGCCTCAGAATGCAAGCGGGTTTGGAGATAGGGTCTTTGCAGAAATCATTAAGTTAACAATGAAGACATTGGAGTGGGCTCTAATCCTAACCCTAAAACCTGGTGTTCCAATTACAGGAGGAAGATTTTGACACAGACATACACAGAGGGAAGAGAATTGTGAAGACAGCCATTTGCAAGCCCAGGAGAGAGGCCTAGAGCAGACCCTTCCCCACAGCCCTCAGAAGGGCCAACCCTGCAGTCACCTTCAGTTGGACTTCCAGCCTCCAGAACGGTAAGGAAATACATTTCTGTTGCTTTAAGTGGCTGCAGCCTGAGCATAGTAATACCTGGGCCATTGCAGCTGCCTTACCCATGATGATTCAGAGGCCTGAAGTATCCTGATCCTAAGCTCTACACCCCAAGACAGTGCTTCTGAAGCTAACAGTGCCAAATCCAGAAACCACAGACTGACCGATTATTTGGTGCTTACACACCGCACGTCTATCCTAGACACCCTGGAGACACAGCATCAGGCTTCCTCCCCAGCAAATCTCAGTGGAGGGTGTGAAATTGGAGCCTTCTTGGCCAACTGGTCTGAAGTTGAGTTGACCTCCTACCTTTCTCTCAACAATCTCTGGCTGGGGGAAGTTTTGCCTGGGAAATCCTCACTCACATGTGGATTTGTGGAGGCTATGCCCACCCAGACCCTCTGTTCTGACATTTTGTTCAAGAGGGCCGCATTGTTCTTATAAGGCTCACAGCCATGCTGCCCTCTCCCCAAAGTCCCACCTGTTCCCAGCAGCCCTAACTCGAGTCTTTTTGTGGACAAAGAGGAAAAGAGAGTAACGAGGCGCTGTGCTGAGCACTTTCCAGGCACGATCGCATCTCACCGTTACCGCCTCCCTGAGCAGAAGGCATCGCCCTCTCCATCTGCCAGATGGCGAAACTGAAGCACAGACGGGTCAGGAACCTGCCCCAAGCTCACACGGCTCATGAGTAAGGGGAATGGATTTGCTCTTGAGTTTCTAAGGCCTGTGCTTTGCTGGTACACAATGCGAGAGAGATGACCAAATGGCCTTGAGCTCCTCTTCCTCCAAGGTAACCACGGGGAAAGGCCCAGCCAGGACCTAGCCGGGTTAGTGCTTGTGACATTTTGTCTCTGGAAGTTTCAGAATCTGTCGCTGCAGAGGCTGGCAGGGACGTGCTTTTCACAGGCCACAGTGGCTCGTGCCTGTAATCCCAGTGCTTTGGGAGGCCAACGTGGGAGGATAGCTAGAGGCCAAGAGTTTGAGACCAGCCTGGGCAACATAGCAACACCCCATCTCTGCAAAGAAAAAAAAAAAGTACTGTGCCACTCAAAGAGACCCAAAAGATTGCTTCCGGCTCCACAATGAGGCAAACACAGAATGTGAGAGTAAGCGTTCAGGAGCACCCACACACATTTAACAGACCAGTGCTATGTTGCAAGAATCTAGTAATAAAAAAGAAACGAGCTTATATTTTCTATGGTTTTTTAATACAAAAATTTCAATTTCTCATCACATATTAGAGCCCACTGCAAATAAAAACCTGGGTCCTGGTCGGGTGCCGTGGCTCACACCTGTAATCCCAGCACTTTGGGAGGCCAAGCCGGGTGGATCACGAGGTCAGGAATTCAAGACCAGCCTGGCCAAGGTGGTGAAACCCCATCTCTACTAAAAATACAAAAATTAGCTGGGCCTGGTGGCATGTGCCTGTAATCCCAGCTACTCGGGGGCTGAGGCAGAGAATTGCTTAAACCCGGGAAGCGGAGGTTGCAATGAGCCGAGATTGCGCCACTGCACTCCAGCCTGGGTGACAGAGCGAGATCTCCGTCTCAAAAAAAAAACAAAAACAAAAACAAAAAAAAACAAACCTGGGTCCTTACCACTGATAGTTTGAGAAGCCCTGCTGAGACAGAGGTCTCAGTCACTGACTGAGGATAAAATGAGATGGAAAAATCTGGAGCCTGGGAAATGCAGGGATTCTCTCCAGCTGCGAGAGCCACACGGAGGATGCCCAGCCCCTAAGAAGTCCAACGTGAGCCCCTCAGCTGCCAACTGCACCCTTAGTAAGGGGCTTTCTGGAATAGTCAAATGGACAGTGCCCTGGAAGTTGAGAATTTGGCTTTTAGTCTCGGGTTTGCGTTTTTTGTTTATTTTTGAGGCAGGGTCTGGCTCTGTCACTCAGGCTGGAGTGCAGTGGCACGGTCTTGGCTCACTGCAGCCTCAACCTCTCATAGCCCTGGTTTAGTGGTGTGACGTTGGGCCAATCATTTAATCCTCTGTCCACTGATTTTCTCATCTGTAAGCTGGAGATCATAATACTGGTGCCTGCCTCATAGGGTTATTCTGTGGAATAAATGTGTTAATTTGTGAGCGTTCAGAGCAGTGCCTGAGTGCTATCTATGTATGTGTTCACCATTATTACAATTAGGTAGAAGTCATTTTTCCTTCTCAAGCCTGCAGTCTACTGAAACAGTTTTTAAACGACTTTTTTGGGATATTCCTTTGTGAAGGAGGTATTTCAAGACTTCCATAAGCATCTGACTTACATTTAATTTTTTTTTTTTTTTTTTTTGAGACAGAGTCTCGTTCTAGTGCACAGGCTGGAGTGCAATGGTGTGATCTCAGCTCACAGCAACCTCTGCCTCCCGGGTTCAAGCAATTCTCCTGCCTCAGCCTCCTGAGCAGCTGGGAGTACAAGTGCACGCCATCACACCCGGCTAATTTCCTATTTTTAGGAGAAACGGGGTTTCGCCATGTTGTCCAGGATGGTCTCGAACTCCTGACCTCAAGTGATCCACCTGCCTCGGCCTCCCAGAATGCTGGGATTACAGGCATGAGCCACTGTGCCCAGGCCATTCCAACTGTTTACCACAAAACTAAGCCTGCAGCTCTGGCCATTCATTTCTCAATTATCTGGGAAGAAATAGGGACAAGGCTGGGGGTATAGGAGAAGGGCCTCCTGACTGGACAGCAGGAAACCAGCCTGCCATTAACCACCCAGTGACCTCGGGCAAGTGCATGAACCTCCCTGCCCCTGAGGGTTTACGGCTCTGCCACCCTCTGTATCTTGAGGCAGGTGCTTTTGACAGCAGTCCCTCCTGTCCTTTAGATGAGTGGTCCCCAACCTTTCTGGTACCAGGGACCAGTTTCATGGAAGACAATTTTTCCATTGTCCTGGTGTGGGGGAAGGTTTCAGGATGATTCAAGCACACTACATGTATTGTTCACCTTATTTCTATTATCATTACATTGTAATATATAATGAAATAATTCTAGGCTGGGCGTGGTGACTCACGCCTGTAATCTCAGCACTTTAGGAGGCAGAGGTGGGTGGATCACCTGAGGTAGGGAGTTCAAGACCAGCCTAACCAACATGGAGAAACCCCGTCTCTACCAAAAATACAAAATTAGCTGGGCATGGTGGCCCATGCCTGTAATCCCAGCTACTTGGGAGGCTGAAGCAGGAGAATCGCTTGAACTCTGGAGGCGGAGGTTGGTGTGAGCCGAGATCGAGCCATTACACTCCAGCCTGGGCAACAAGAGTGAAACTCTGTCTCAAAAAAAAGAAAAAAGAAATAATTCTACAACTCACCGTAATGTAGAATCAGTGGGAACCCTGAGCTTGCTTTCCTGCAACTAGATGGTCCCATGCAGGGGTGACGGTAGACAGTGACAGATCATCAAGCATTAGATTCTCATAAGAAGCATGCAACCTAGATCCCTGGCTACGCAGTTCACAATAGGGTTCGTGCTGCTGCTGATTTGAGAGGAGGTGGAGCTCAGGCTGTAATGTGAACGATGGGGAGCAGCTGTAAATATAGATGAAGCTTTGCTTGCTCGCCCGCCACTCACCTCTGGCTGTGTGGGCCCGGTTCCTAACAGACCACGGGCCAGTACCAGTCCATGGCCCAGGTGTTGGTGACCCCTGCTTTAGATAACCAAACAAGCAGCCAGGCCCTGACATAGACTCATGTAGAAGCTCACCCTCTTCCCACTCCATTTTCAAGGCCATCCTGTTAATAAGAAAGTAACCAAAAGACAGCAAAGAGAAGGAAGAGGCCCCGCATGAGGATCTCACCCCGAGACCGGGCTAACTGTGGTTTTAGGCTCCTGTCATTTGCCTGGGAAACCTGAGCGTGTCTTTGCAGTTGCTCCCATCCACAGGCCTCTGTCTGACTGGCTTTCATCCCAGCCCACTTAACTTTCCTGCCCAAGAGATACCTGTGGTTTCCACCAGCCGCATGCTACTCCTCCTCCTGAAATGCTTCTACTCCTTTCTGCCCTGAGGGACCAACCAGATCCAGCCTGAAGGCCCAACTCAGTCCCTCCTGCTTCCCTGCCTCCCTCATCTCCTTCTTGTTTATGGCCCTGTTTCACTCCTGCCCCTGTGGTATCCCACAGACCTGACATTTGCACAGCATTCATGGTTGACAGGGCATGTTCACTGAACCCTCAAAATACATTATCTGTCAGCTTCTAAAACAAATCACCAGCTCTGGCATCTTAGGGCTACTGTAACGAAACGCCATACATTGGGTGGCTTCTCAACACAGAAATCAAATCGTTCTGAGGCTGGGAAGTCCAAGATCAAGGCAGATTTGGTGTCTGGTGAGGGTGTGCTTTCTGTTCATAGACAGTGCCTTTATGTTGTGTCCTCACATGGTGGAAGGGGTAAGAGGGTTCCCTTGGGCCTCTTTTGTAAGGGCACCAATTCCATTCACGAAGACTCCACCCTTGGGACCTAATCACTTCCCAAAGGCCGATCTCCCAATACCATCACCTCAGGGGTTAAGATTTTAACACAGAAATTTTGAAGGCACACAAACATTCAGACCACACATCCAGGGAGCTGAGTGGGATTTTTGCCCCCGCCTGCCTGTCTAGTGTCACTGGATAGCTGCCTGCAGTAGAGGGCTGGCAAAGGACTATTGTGCACTTTATGTACACACACCACCTCCTGTGAGCTTGGCATAACACCTGTGAGGTGGGTGGTGGCTTCTTTTTTAGAAACTTCAAAAGTGAAGCTCACTTTCAGTCTGGGCTCAGACTTGACATCTGGTATACCAAACTGTCTTACAAAGAAATAAGCAGAAGCAGATCACATGCTGAAACTCAGGGCCAATGCAGAGCCCGTAAGAGTCAGAGATAGGTCCAGCCCTGTCTATACAATGCCAAAGCCCCTCTCCTCCACCTCAGTCTCAGCCAGGCCTTGCCAGTCCACCCTTCTCCCTCCTCTGTCACCCCTGCCCTTGCCCCTCAGTGCTTGAGGCTCTACAAAGCCCCTGGCAGTCAGGGAACACGGAACCCTAGAATCCTTCGAGGAGGGTCTGGCCAAGGCAAATCAGTTATCTACCTGGGAGGCACACAAGACCTCCTCTCCACATAGAGAGCAAATCAGAGGCGGGGCTGTTGGGTACCAAGGGGGCAACTGTCCACTAGGAAATGTGCAGGGGCGTCACTTTTGTTTAGGGTTGGGTTTGGGTTGGTCGGCACAGTGGCTTGGATCCAGAGCCACTGGGATATTTGATGGGGTTGAGGACAGCCCTGCCAAACACCCTGCACCAAGCAAGTCAGTCCTATAGAAGGAAGGTCTGCCCACGCTGCTAGTACAGCCCCGTGAGGAATCACTGAGTCCCATCAGCTAGCTTTTCCTTTAGTATCCTCTCCTTATTGTTTATCATCTTGACATTGGCCCAAAGGGCTCAGTCCAGCACTCTGGACTCCACTGCCTGTTCTCAGGCTGCTGGAGGAGACAGGCATCCAGAAACACGTGACCGAGCCTCTGTGCACTCGGGACTTTTAATCTCCTTAATTGAAATTGATTGGCCTCTTGGGAGGCAGATCTGCATTGGCCCTGAGCTTCAGCATGTGATCAACTTTTGCTTATTTCTTTTAAAGACCAATTGACACACCATGGTATCCAATCTTCTCCCTGAATACCGGACCTATTTGCCAACCAGAAGCAAAACCAGAAACACATACACTTAGAAAAACAGCTCAGGAAACAAAAGTGCCTGATAAAAATATGGAGGGAAATATTCTGTCTCACAGTGACTTAGCATTATACAAAAGGCCAGTCAAAACCCCATTACCAAGGAAAGATATAGTCACATGGGAAAGGAGAGATGGGAGAGGCTGGGGGAAGAGTAAGCTGCCTGAAGCTCACAAGATATTCTAAGAGAATATCTAAGAACCAGCTGCAAAAAAAAGATAAAAAGGGAAGAAAGTGAAACATCTTTTTTTTTTTTTTTTTTTTTTGAGACAGAGTCTCACTCTGTCACCCAGGCTGGAGTGCAATGGTGCGATGATCTTGGCTCACTGCAACCTCCATCTCCTGGGCTCAAGCAATTTTCCTGCCTCAGCCTCCCAAGTAGCTGGGATTACAGGCATGCGCCACCACGCCCAGCTAATTTTTGTATTTCTAGTACAGACGGGGTTTCACCATGTTGCCTAGGCTGGTCTTGAACTCCTGGCCTCAAGTGATCCGCCCACCTCAGCCTCCCAAAGTGCTGGGATTATAGGCGTGAACCACATTCCCAGCCAAAATATCTTTTTAAATTGAAAGAAAACCAACATCAAGAGATTCGTTTGAGTGTCCAGATTTGTGTTCATCCAGATACACCATGATCACTCAGAAGCAGCTAGAGCTGGTTTACAAACCAGCTTGGCAGGTCATATCTCTTGGCAAAGCCTCTGATAAGAGCCTCTTACCTACCAGACTGATCGTATATCCTGGACATATCTCCCTGGGGCTCTCCTGTGTAATGCTGGTGGGTCATTTTACCAACTGGGCACTGGGCTTCGAAAGAACAGTCCTAGTTGGGGTGGGGCCACCTTGTGACTTCCAAGCTCTCGGTTCTGTTTCTGCACCAGCTGCATGGGGTTAACACCAGGGCAAAAGAAGCAAGAGGCAGGACCTTAGAGGCAAGAAAGCACAGCACTGACAAGTCAATTAATCACTATTGTGCATGTCAAACTCAGTGCAAACACCTTGCTTCCTGATCTTCTGAAGATCAAGTCCAGAGTCCAGATTTTAAAAGCACAAAGATCCAGCTGTTTTGCTGTTGGAAAGTTCCACTTACAAATCAATTCAAGGAGAAAGTACTTCTTAGACTCCATGTTCCCTACATAGAGGAAGAAAAACATTTTGTCTACCCTCTTATGTTCAGTTACTGAAGCCTGCAAATTAAATGGATAAAAGCCAGATTAACAAGAGAAATATATAAGAATTTTATTTGATGCTAATATTTTTTTCTTACACAGGAGGCCTCACAGAAAATAAGACCCCAGGTTGGGCATGGTGGCTCGTGCCTGTAATCCCAGCACTTTGGGAGGCCGAGGCAGGTGGATCACTTCAGGGCAGTTGTTCAAGACTAGCCTGGCCAACATGGTGAAACCCTGTCTCTACTAAAAATACAAAAATTAGCTGGGTGTGGTGATGTGCACCTGTAAGTCCCAGCTACTTGACTTGGGAGGCTAAGGTAGGAAAATCACTTGAACCTGGGAAGCAGAGGTTGCAGTGAGCTGAGATTGTGCCACTGCACTCCAGCCTGGGCAACAGAGTGAGACTCTATCTCAAAAGACAAAAAAGAAGAAGACCCCAAAAAAGTAGTCAGACTCAGGGGTTTATATGCCATTTTAACAAAGGGTGATAAACTGTGAAGTGACTAGACAAAGGAAAGCAGATGATTTGGGCTTCTAGGAGTGGTAAATTGTGGAAAGATAACTAGGAAATGTACAGTAGATAAGGGATGAATAGTAGGATTTGTTAGGCAGACTCACCTTGGTACTGTCTCCAGTGATAAGTCATCTCCAGTGATTAACAGTTATTCTCCTCTTCTGGTATTGGAGAGAGGCACCACTTCACAATTCCTTTACAAGTGAAAATTTATGTTACCTTTACAAAGGGAAACGTGGCCTGCTTTTAGGCAGAAAGCAGAAGGACAGAGAGCTTTTCCTGTGGCTGTATTTTCCCAATTGCCTTCAGCTCAAAATAATCCTTAAACCAAGTGGCATATTCTGGGCCCCTTCACCTAGCAGCAAGAAAGTGACGTAATGATGAAGGAGAAGGTGAACGCTGTAAAGACAGGGCTGTTACATCATCCATCATCACCGAACCAGGGTCTAAGGGTGCTGAACACATAGTAGGCACTCAATAAATATATGTTGAATGAATAAATAAATCAGTGGCTGGCTGGCTGGCTGGATGGATGGATGGATAGATGAATATTGGATAAAATAGGATTGCAGCAGCTACATAGTGTGGAAAAGAAAATTGCAGCTTATTGAATGCTGGCTCCCATAAAATACCACCAAGGCAATATGTTGATAAAGCAAAGCTCATGGCAGTAAGAGAGAGCACTACCCTGGCAGTCATAACAATGTCTGAGTGGGACAGATAAATTCAGGGTGTTTATGATGTTTAAGAGTCTGGTTTAAGGAAGGTCTTTCAGTATGGGGCAGTCTAAGATTGAATAGGATTATGATATAATCCAAGATCATGGAGACAGCAAGGTGAGTTAACAGTCATTTGATGCAATCTACCAAAGTTAAACAGTTTTAAGTAAGTTTAGGGGAAATTCCTAAAACGAACACTGAAGTTACTTGCAATCTTTATCTTTCTGGGCAAGTGTTTCCTGCCATAGTGAAATCATGTTGGTTGATACAATTTGGATCTGTGTCCCCGCCCAAATCTCATGTCAAACCGTAATCCCCAATGTTGGAAGTGGGTCCCAATGGGAGGTGATTGGATCATGGGAGTGGATCCTTCATGAATGGCTTAGCACCTTCCCCTCTGTGCTGTTCTCATGATGGTGAGTGAATTCTCATGAGATCTGGTTGTTTGAAAGTGTTTGGCAGCTCCCCCACCACATCCTCCTAGTCCAGACATGTAAGACGTGCCTGCTTCTCCTTCACCTTCCATCATCATTGTAAGTTTCCTGAGGCCTCCCTAGAAGCAGAAGCCACTATGCTTGCTGTACGACCTGTGGAACCATGAACCAATTAAACTTCTTTTCTTTATAAGTTGCCCCATCTCAGGCATTTCTTTATAGCAATGTGAGAACAGACAAATACATTGGTAAAGACAGTGGAATAGTCAAGTCATGTTATGAAGACCCCATGGTAGGAGTCATATAATGCAGACATAAGCAAGCTTATGTAGGTTTTGGTGGTTTCAGTCCTCAAGCTAATGGCCTTAAGTAAACTGTTCTCCTTCCACAGTGTGGCACATACAGACAAGTAAACCAAGTTTGTCCACAGGAAGACAAGCAAAACTTAAGTGGGCCCCAAGATAGAGGTGATGGTTAATTTCTGGTCATTGAGGCTGAGCCATAAAAAGGAGAGGTAATTCAGGAGGCCGGGCACAGCGGCTCACACCTGTAATCCCAGCACTTTGGGAGGCCGAGGCAGGCAGATCACCTGAGGTCGGGAGTTCGAGACCAGCCTGACCAACATGGAGAAACCCCGTCTCTATTAAAAATACAAAAAAATTAGCCGGGTATGGCGGCACACGCCTGTGATCCCAGCTGCTTGGGAGGCTGAGGCAGGAGAATCACTCGAACCCAGGAGGCAGAGGTTGCAGTGAGCCAAGATCGCGTCATTGCACTCCAGCCTGGGCGACAAGAGGGAAACTCTGTCTCAAAAAAAAAAAAAAAACAAAAGAAAGAAAAGAAAAGAATTGAAAACAAGGACTGAAATACATACCTGTATGCCCATGTTCATAGCAGCACCATTCACAACAGCCAAAAGGTAGAAATCACCCTAGTGTTTATCAACAGATAAATGGATAAATGGTATATCCATATGATGGGAGCCTTTTCAGCCATAAAAAGGAATGACATTCAGACACATGCTGCAATATGGATGAACCTCAAAAACATTATGCCAAGAGAAATAAGCTCAACACAAAAGGACAAATATTGCATGATTCCACTTCTATGAAATACCCAGAATAGGCAAATTCACAAAGTACTTTAGAGGACACCAGGGACTGAGGGGAGGGGAAATGGGGAGTCACTGCTTAATGGGTACAGAGTTTCTATTTGGAGCAACAAAAAGTTTTTGAAATAGTGGTGATGGTTGCACAACAATATGAGTGGAATTGATGCCACTGAATTGTACACTTAAACACAGTGAAAATGGCCAGGTGTGGTGACCTGTTATCCCAGCACTTTGGGAGGCTGAGGCAGACAGATCGCGTGAGCCCAGGATTTTGAGACCAGCCTGGGCAACATGGCAAAACCTCATCTCTACAAAAAAATACAAAAAAACAAAAAAATAGCTGAGTGTGGTGGCACACGCCTGTAGTCCCAGCTACCCAGAAGCTAGAGGTGGTAGGGATTACCCGAGCCCGGGAAGTTGAGGCTACAGTAAACCCTGATCACGCCACTGCACTCCAGCCTGGGTGACAGTGTAATACCCTGCCTCAGAAAAAAGACAGTCTCACAATTAAAATAAAATGTCTCACAATTAAAAATTAAAGCGCACACACACACACACATATAAAACTGTGTGTGTGTGTGTGCTTTCTTGTTAATTGTGGCAAATCACTATATTATATATATTTTATCACAATTTTTTTAAGTTGTAAAATAAGAAAAATGAAAAATTCCAAGATGGCAGCAGCATAGCATTAACCAAGTCCAGGGTCCTTCTGAGCATGAGCTCTGTGTGAAGCCAGCCCTGCTGAGAGGATGCAGAGCCCAAATCTAGGTGTCATTCCAGCTCCTGGAGACCAAGAGAGTGAAAGAAAGTGCCTCACTGGGCACTACTTCTGAACTCCATAATCTACTCAGTGATCAACAAGGATGATCAGGTGGCTTACGCTTGTAGTCCCAGCATTTTGGGAGGCTGAGGCGGGTGGATCGCTTGAGGTCAGGAGTTCAATACCAGCCTGGCCAACATGGTGAAACCCTGTCTCTACTAAAAATTAAAAAATTAGCAAGGCATGGTGGTGCACGCCTGTAATCCCAGCTACTCATGAGGCTGAGACAGGAGAATCGCTTGAACCCAGGAGGCAGAGGTTGCAGTGAGCTGAGACTCTGCCACTGCACTCCAGCCTGGGCGACAAGAGTGAGACTCCATCTCAAAACAAACAAACAACAACAACAACAACAACAACATATATTAGTACCAATGAGAGGTGGAGAAGGGAATGAAAAAGTGGGCAAGGCATAGCTTTGTCCCAAGAAACCTAATAAAAATCAGATTGCTTGCCACCTTGGCCACTTGCGCCTTTGATAATCAATCCTTGATCTGGGCTTTACTGAGCAAAAAGAGTGCCCTCGTGGCAAGCCAAACCAAACCAGTGACCTCAAGATGAGCTTCCAGAGCCTGGAGGCTACCTCTTGCTTGCAGCAAAAACATACACGTTCACTGGGGGCCTTCAGCTCTTTCACCTCTGGGTGATCACTCAACGGGAGGGTGGGGACTCCGCCTGCTGCCAGAGACCAGATCCCAAACCAAACATCCCCCATTAAAGTTATAAGAAACAGTTCTCTGGCTCCAACCCTGTCTACCATTTGAGTGCCTCAGCCACCCAAAAGCTTCTCTCACCATTTCTGGGACATTTCATGGGTATTTGTGATTCTCTCAGCAACCCCATAGTACGCAATACTTCCTCCAATTCTAACACTGGTTTTCCGCAAGGATAGGCGCTGCCTCAACCTCTGAAAGCCTGGAAGCCCCAGGAAGGTGCCTCACCCCAGTCCTGCCTCCTACACAGGTACCTATGGCCAAGCAGGACATCAATCCAGCCCCTGTGCTATGCTCTTCCTCCCTAAAGAGGAGAGAAGCCTGAATCACCCCAGCACCCCAGCACCCCAGCGTGGGGCCATGGCGTAGGTTCTCAGGTACTCCTAAGATCCTGAGGAAGGTCTGGGAGGACGATGTGTGGCCTTGCTCGGCTAAAAGTTGCCTTTCGGGGTTGGTGCCAGGCCTGGGATCTGCCCCAACAGCCCTCCAGGCAAATCCGGATGGGGCCTGAATCCTGGAGATTTCAGTTTGATCTGCAGTTCCTGACATACCAGAAGTGCAGGGCCCAGGGTGCTGCAGCCAAAAAATCACAATACACCTTCAGTCCCGATCCCTTCTCCTCTAACGCACTAGAACTACCGATATCACAGGCACGAGCCTGGCTTGAGAGATGGAAGCATAAAAGAGCACAATGTTCCAGTTACCGCCTTTCGGGGTTTTCGAGTCAAACCACTCTTCTTTTAATAAGGTAGTGAACAGATCGGCTTTTTCAAAATTTTTTTTTAACCGATAGATATTAACCTTTGGAAAATGTGCTGAAATAGTGCCCCCTAACGGGGGTCCTTCACCACCACACTCTGCTTTCACGTTGCCACCCATCTGTTATAGGAAAGGGACCCTGATCCAGACCCCAAGAGGGGTTCTTGGATCTCGCCTAAGAAAGAATTCAGGGTGAGTCCATAGAGTAAAGTGAAAGTTTATTAAGAAAGTAAAGAATCAGGCACAGTGGCTCACGCCTGTAATCCCAGCACTTTGCGAGGCCGAGGCAGGAGGATCATGAGATCAGAAATTCGAGACCAGCCTGACCACAAGGTCTGGACTTCGCAAGCAGCCTGGTCAATATGGTAAAACTCCATCTCTACTAAAAATACAAATATTAGCCAGGCGTGGTGGCGCTTGCCTGTAGTCCCAGCTACTCGGGAGGCCGAGGCAAAAGAATTGCTTGAACCTGGAGGCAGCGGTTACAGTGAGCACAGATCGTGCCACTGCACTCCAGCTCCGGCAACAGAGTGAGACTCCATCTGAAAAAAAAAAAAAAAAAAGAAATAAAGTAAAGGAATGAAGAATGGTTACTTCATAGACAAGCAGCCCCCGGGGGCTGCTGATTGTCCATTTTTATGGTTCTTTCTGGATGATATGCTAAACAACGGGTGGATTATTCATGCCTCCCCTTTTTAGACCATATAGGGTAACTTCCTGATGCTGCCATGGCATCTGTAAACTGTCATAGCGCTGGTGGGAGTGTAGCAGTGAGGACCACCAGAGGACACTCTTGTCGCCATCTTGGTTTTGGTGGGTTTTGGCCGGCTTCTCTACTGCAACCTGTTTTATTAGCAAGGTCTTGATGACCTGTATCTTGTGCTGACCTCCTATCTCCTCCTGACTTAGAATGCCTTAACCTTCTGGGAATGCAGCCCAGTAAGTCTCAGCCTCATTCTACCCAGCCCCTATCCATTCCTGAGAGCTTCCTTTGCCAAAAATGTGCCTTTAACAATAAGAGCTAACATTTACTTAACACGTTCTTTGTCTGAGGCTTGGTCACGTGATCTCATTTCATTCTTACAACAACCCTGTAAGGGAAATATTATCTCTCCTTTGCGAAACAAAGAGCATGTTCAGGAAGGTTAAGTGACTTCCCCAACATCACAGGCTAGTTTGTGGGGCTAAGATTCTTCCTTATCCACATGCTGTCAGGATCCAGATGAGACGTTTATCCTCCTATACCCGGGCTTAAATTCCAAGGAACCACTGGGCAGGCTTCAAATGTACAAATGTAGGCACAGTGAGCTGATTTGTAATAGTAACAGCCAATATCTGAGTACCTACCATGTGCCAGGCAATGTACATAGAGTCTTTCATTGAACAACTCAAATGTATATATAAATATACTTTTTTTTTTTTGAGATGGCGGAGTCTTGCTCTGTCGCCCAAGCCGGAGTGCAGTGGTGTGATCTCAGCTCACTGAAACCTCTGCCTCCTGGGTTCAAGAGATTCTCCTGTCTCAACCTCCTGAGTAACTGGAATTACAGGTGTGCACCAATACACCCGGCTGATTTTTGTTTTTGTTTGAGACGGAGTTTCGCTTTTGTTGCCCAGGCTGGAGTGCAATGGTGCGATCTCGGCTCACCGCAACCTTTGCCTCCCGGGTTCAAGCGATTCTCCTGCCTCAGCCTCCCGATTAGCTGGAATCACAGGCGTGTACCACCATGCCCGGAAAATTTTTTTGTATTTTTAGTAGAGACAGGGTTTCTCCATGTTGGTCAGGCTAGTCTTGAACTCCCGACCTCAGGTGATCCACCTGCCTCAGCCTCCCAAAGTGCTGGGATTACAGAGATGAGCCAGCCACTGTGCCTGGCAACAAGATATATATTTATCCCCATTTTACAGATGAGGCTCCTGGAGCTCAGAGTTTGAGCAACATCCCTGACTATGAGGAGTCATTGACAACTTGGGCTCTGGAGCCCAACTGCTTAGGTCAAATCCACCTCCCCTACTTACTAGCTGTATGACCTCGGACAAGTTAGTTGACTTCTCTGTGCCTTCATTTCCCCATCTGTACAACAAAGCAATGATAGTACCTATCTCATAGGATTACTATGAGAATTCAATGAGTTAGTGCTCAGAACTGTCCCTGTTACCTAGTCAGAGCTCCATAAATAGGTGGGTTGTTGTTATCCTCCTCCAAAGTCCATGCTTTTGTTCCATGAGATGGCTTTGTCCCTCAATCTCTACTGAGAGATTAAGAATATACTGCACATTAAAATAAACAGGTTTCTTTTTACTGCAGTAATGCTAAATGCTTAGATGAAGGAAGAGATCAATGGCAGTCCAAATTCACCTACATTACAATTCTCCCTGACGTTCTCAGGGCAGTGACGCTAAGCCAAGAGAATGAGCTCCATTTAGACCTCTCTTCCTTCCACCCACATCTTCCTCCTTTCCCTTCTCACTAGGCTCTCGAGGGTAAGTTCATCTTTTTGGAATTGCAAGGGCAGTTGCTGCAAATGTCTGCACTCACTATGTCTTACTAGGTTAGTCCCTCGTATGGTATTGGGAGAAAGGTCTGAAGATCTGGACTTGATTTCTGGCCCAGCTATTTACTGTGTGACCAGGTATAAGTCCCCTAATCCCTGAGCTTCTATTTTGTCATCTGTGTAAAACAACCACCTCCCCAGACTTACATGAGAATCAAATTAATGACATGTGTTAAGACACAAGATGGGGGCCAGCAAGGTGGCTCACATCTGTAATCCCAGCACTTTGGGAGGCTGAGGCAGGAGGTTCGCTTGAGCCTAGGAGTTTGGGACCAGCCTGGGAAACACAGCAAGACCCTGCATCCCCATCTCTACAAAAATAAAAAAATTAGCCAGGCGTGGTGGTACACACCTGTAGTCCCAGCTCCTTGGGAGGCTGAGGCTGGAGGATCTCTTGAGTCCAGGAGTTCCGGGCTGCAGTGGGCTAATTGCATCACTGCACTCTAGCCTGGGTGACAGAGTCTCACTCTGTCTCAGAAAAAAAAAAAAAATTAACATGTAAGATGGTTTGTAAACCGTAAATTATAGTGCCTGGGAGAAATCAGGTCCCTTTGATACACCTGGCAGGAAATCTTGCGTCTTGGCTTTCCCAGCCATCACTCTCAGTTGCAGTTGGCTTGCTGAGAGCATTCTGTAAGAAGCTGCCTAGATTTCACCTTCCTTGGGGCAGGCTGGGGATGGGAGAGTGTCAGGGAGACTCCTGTGGTAAGCACCTCTCTGCTGAAAGAACTTTTAGCAGTAACAGAGTGTGAAGGAGGAGGCCTATGTGAGGATGGAGAGGGTGGCGCAGGGAAGAACCTTACCAGTGAAATTGGTTTAGAACAGCCCAGTGCCCATGGGGGTAGACTGGGGAATACATGAGATGCCTTGCTAAGTCTGGAACAAGCTTCTCAGGAAGGGGAAACTGACCTTGCTCTAGGGAGATTGGAAAGCTCTTAGGGATAGGGTTAAGTGAAAGCATTTGTTTTTTGACACTGAATCTTCCAACTTAGGTGAAGGATAAATATCAAAGAAGAGATAAATGTCATGCATCACTCTGGAAATGCCCAATCCACCTACTCCAGAGTAGTGATCAGGGACTTAAGAGCGGAAAAATTTGTCATTTGATGACTTGTCACAAGAACTATGGACCCTGCCTGAGTTATTGTCAATGGTGAAATCAGTGAGGACACATCTGGGCTCCCTGTTAACACCAAGTGTGTATATAACAATGGACATGTGGACAGAAATAATCGGGTATTGAGGGCACCTCACCCAGTAAAGGCTTGGGGGACAGTGATGAGAAGTCAGAGCTAAGCGGGCGGAGAGAAATGGCAGCCCAGGACAGCAAGATGGAGGAGCCTGAGGAAGGAGCTGTCCCTGAGAGAGAACCCACAGTGTGCCCCTCACCATGCCTTCCACAAAGCCACGATTATGCTCCTTCCAAATTTAATTGCCTCCTTTCAAAAACTCACCATACCCAAAGAGTCCATAAAACCTCTTGCCAGCCGGGCGCAGTGGCTCACGCCTGTAATCCCAGCACTTTGGGAGGCCGAGGCGGGCGGATCACGAGGTCGGGAGACCGAGACCATCCTGGTTAACACGGCGAAGCCCCGTCTTTACTAAAAATACAAAAAATTAGCCAGGCGCGGTGGCGGGCGCCTGTAGTCCCAGCTACTAGGGAGGCTGAGGCAGGAGAATGGCGTGAACCCAGGAGGCGGAGCTTGCAGTGAGCCGAGATCGCACCACTGCACTCTGGCCTGGGCAAAAAGTAAGACTCTGTCTCAAAAAAAAACAAAAAAAAACCTCTTGCCAATCCTGCTGTCAGATGTGATATTGCCTCACGAAGAACAGAAAAGCTACAGACCTGTTCTTGTTCCTTTTTTTTTTTTAGAGACGGGATCTCACTCTGTCACCCAGGCTGGAATGCAGTGGTGTGATTGTAGTGAAGCGGTGTCATTGTCTGGAGTAAATACTCAAGTTTCGTTGTTTCACACCAAGAGAATTGAGGACGTGGACACACAAGAAGTGAGTTTAGGAGCACAGGTTTAATAGGCAAAAGAAAGAGGAAGGATAATAGCTGTCTCTCCTGTGAGGGCCAAAGATTGGTTGGATCAGGTGTGACGTTTACATAGTGCACAAAGAAGCTGGCTACCCCACCCTAATCTTTTTATTATGCAAATGGATTTTCTACTTGGCCGGCGCCATGTTGTCTGCTCCTTACTGTACACGTGGTTGGCAAGGAAAGGGAAGATGGAGCCTCCATGTTGAACATGCCTAGCCCCAGGTAGCCTTTCCCTATTGGCACAGCTGCCGGCATTCACCGGTGCAAGCTTCCAGCTTGCTTATCTGTGTCTGCAGCTCGATATTACAGGCTGATCTTTGTTAGAAAAGAAATAATTTAGGGGCTGCTTTTCAGTAAAAGGAAAACTTTTAAAACCTTACCAAGGATTTCCTTACCCTCACTAGCGACCTACATAATTTCTTTTTAACTCCTATATCAATAGCTTAATGCAGCCTTGAGCTCCTGGACTCAAGCAACCCACCTACCTCAGCTTCCCAAGTAGCTGGGACTACAGGCATGCACCACCATGCCTGGCTAAATTTTTTTTTTCTTTAGAAATGGGGCCTAGCTATGTTGCCCAGGCTGGTCTTCCTGCAGCTTTGACCTCCTGGCCTCAAGCAATCCTCCCAAAGTTGGGGGATTATTGGCATGAGTCACCACACTCTACTCACAGCTGTTCATAAAACTTCAGATGATAAGCAGTTTTAATGCCCAGAATTTAACTACATGGAGTATGTTCCCAGCTTCCTGTAGTTTCTAATCTCTGGGTAACACACCTCTCCCATTTTTGCTCTCCCAGTCCTTCCACCAGCTTTATAACTTAATTCCCTGCATTCAGGCTGTCTCTGTTTGAAATATCTAAGGTGATTTCTGCTTTTTTCTACTGAACACTTACTGATAAACCCTTTTTCCATTTCTTTTCCTTTGTAGATTTGTGTAAATACCCAAGGTTTTATTATTCAGGTGCCTGTCCTTTCTCCTTTTTGCTGAGTTCTTCAGTGTGACCTTGCTGATTTTAATTTTTTTTTTTTTGAGACGGAATCTCACTCTATCACCTAGGCTGGCATGCAGTGGCGTGATGTCGGTTCACTGCAACCTCTGCCTCTCAGGTTCAAGGGATTCTCGTGTCTCAGCCTCCCAAGTAGCTGGGACTACATGCACTAGCCACCACGCCCACCTATATTTTTGAATTTTTAGTAGAGACGGGGTTTTGCCATGTTGACCAGGCTGGTCTCAAACTCCTGACCTCAGGTGATCCTCCTGTCTTGGCCTCCCAAAGTGCTGGCATTACAGGCATGAGCCACTGCACCCGGCACTTTCTGGTTTTAATTTGTTGGTTATCATCATTTCTTCCCACCACCCACTCAACACTGAGAGGTGAGAGTCGATGCTTGCCTTTCATTGCGCTCCTCTGCTCTTAGATCCCTGTTACGTTAAACTACAAAGCAGCTAAAGCACTAGACAACCCAATCCCTTCTCTGGGACACTGCCACCTCGGAGCATCACTGAACATTTTCTTCCACTGGGTCATTAGAAACAGGATCTGCAGCCGAGGTGCAGTGGCTTATGTCTGTAATCCCAGCACTTTGGGAGGCTGAGGCCAGCATATCACTTGAGGTCAGGAGTTCAAGACCAGCCTGGCCAACATGGCAAAACCCCATCTCTACAAAGATACAAACAAATTAGCCGAGCGCGGTGGCGCACGCCTGTAATCCCAGCTCCTCGGGATGCTGAGACAGGAGAATCGCTTGTACCCAGGAGGCGGAGGTTGCAGTAAGCCAAGATCGTGCCATTTCACTCCAGCCTGGGCGACAGAGTGAGACTTCATTTAAAAAAAAAAAAACAAAAAACAAGATCTGTCACAGGGGGGCTCTGCCCCTGTTGAAGGGAACTATGCATAACTAACGAACAGGAAAGTTACTAGCAAAATGGCCTGATCCTTCTCAACATGCTTCCAATAACTTCCAAATTCCCCAGTCTA